>NC_065440.1:7571247-7874164 GCF_024364675.1 Aethina tumida
TAGGTTCGTTAGAATCTTTAGATTCTTTAGATTTTTTTGATTCTTTAGATTCTTTAGATTTTTAGATTCTTTAGATTCTTTAGATTCTTTAGATTCTTTAGATTCTTTAGATTCTTTTGATTCTTTAGATTCTTTAGATTCTTTAGATTTTTTAGATTCTTTAGATTCTTTAGATTCTTTAGATTCTTTAGATTCTTTAGATTCTTTAGATTCTTTAGATTCTTTAGATTCTTTAGATTCTTTATATTCTTTAGATTCTTTAGATTCTTTAGATTCTTTAGATTATTTAGATTCTTTAGATTCTTTAGATGCTTTAGATTCTTTAGATTTTTTAGATTCTTTAGATTCTTTAGATTCTTTAGATTCTTTAGATTCTTTAGATTCTTTAGATTCTTTAGATTCTTTAGATTCTTTAGATTCTTTAGATTCTTTAGATTCTTTAGATTCTTTAGATTCTTTAGATTCTTTAGATTCTTTAGATTCTTTAGATTCTTTAGATTCTTTAGATTCTTTAGATTCTTTAGATTCTTTAGATTCTTTAGATTCTTTAGATTCTTTAGATTCTTTAGATTCTTTAGATTCTTTAGATTCTTTAGATTCTTTAGATTCTTTAGATTCTTTAGATTCTTTAGATTCTTTAGATTCTTTAGATTCTTTAGATTCTTTAGATTCTTTAGATTCTTTAGATTCTTTAGATTCTTTAGATTCTTTAGATTCTTTAGATTCTTTAGATTCTTTAGATTCTTTAGATTCTTTAGATTCTTTAGATTCTTTAGATTCTTTAGATTCTTTAGATTCTTTAGGTCCTTTAGTTTCTTTTGATTCTTTAGATTAATAGATTTTTTAGATTCCTTGGATTTTTTAGATTTTCTTGATTCTTTAGATTCTTTAGATTTTTTAGATTCTTTAGATTCTTTAGATTCTTTAGATTCTTTAGATTCTTTAGATTCTTTAGATTCTTTAGATTCTTTAGATTCTTTAGATTCTTTAGATTCATTAGATTCTTTAGGCCCTTTAGTTTGTTTTGATTCTTTAGATTAATAGATTTTTTAGATTCCTTGGATTTTTTAGATTTTCCAGATTATTTAGATTCTTTGGCTTTTTTAGATTCCTTAGATTCTTTAGATTCTTTAGGTTCGTTAGAATCTTTAGATTTCTTTGATTCTTTAGATTCTTTAGATTTTTTAGATTCTTTAGATTCTTTAGATTCTTTAGATTCTTTAGATTCTTTAGATTATTTAGATTCTTTAGATTCTTTAGATTCTTTAGATTCTTTAGATTCTTTAGATTCTTTAGATTCTTTAGATTCTTTAGATTCTTTAGATTCTTTTAATTATTTAGAATAATACATTTTTTAGATTCCTTGGATTTTTTAGATTTTTTAGATTCTTTAGATTTTTTAGATTATTTAGATTTTCTAGATTCTTTGGATTTTTTAGATTCTTTAAATTCTTTAGATTCTTTGGATTTTTTAGATACTTTAGATTCTTTAGATTCTTTAGATTTTTTAGATTCTTTAGTTTCTTTAGATTCTTTAGTTTCTTTAGTTTATTTAGATGCTTTAGTTTCTTTAGATTCTTTAGATTATTTAGATTCTTTAGATTCTTTAGATTCTTTAGATTCTTTAGGTTCTTTAGATTCTTTAGATTCTTTAGACTCTTTAGAATCTTTAGATTCTTTAGATTCTTTAGATTCTTTAGATCCTTTAGATTCTTTAGATTCTTTAGATTCTTTAGATTCTTTAGATTCTTTAGATTCTTTAGATTCTTTAGATTCTGTAGATTCTGTAGATTCTTTAGATTCTTTAGATTTTTTAGAATCTTTAGATTCTTTAGAATCTTTAGAATCTTAAGAATCTTTAGATTCTTTAGATTCTTTAGATTCTTTAGATTCTTTAGATTCTTTAGATTTTTTAGATTCTTTAGATTCTTTAGATTCTTTAGATTCTTTAGATTCTTTGGATTCTTTAGATTCTTTAGATTCTTTAGATTCTTTAGATTCTTTAGATTCTTTAGATTCTTTAGATTCTTTAGATTCTTTAGATTCTTTAGATTCTTTAGATTCTTTAGATTCTTTAGATTCTTTAGATTCTTTAGATTCTTTAGATTCTTTAGGTCCTTTAGTTTCTTTTGATTCTTTAGATTAATAGAATTTTTAGATTCCTTGGATTTTTTAGATTTTCTAGATTCTTTAGATTCTTTAGATTTTTTAGATTCTTTAGATTCTTTAGATTCTTTAGATTCTTTAGATTCTTTAGATTCTTTAGATTCTTTAGATTCTTTAGATTCTTTAGATTCTTTAGATTCTTTGGATTCATTAGATTCTTTAGGCCCTTTAGTTTCTTTTGATTCTTTAGATTAATAGATTTTTTAGATTCCTTGGATTTTTTAGATTTTCCAGATTATTTAGATTCTTTGGCTTTTTTAGATTCTTTAGATTCTTTAGATTCTTTAGGTTCGTTAGAATCTTTAGATTCTTTAGATTTCTTTGATTCTTTAGATTCTTTAGATTTTTTAGATTCTTTAGATTCTTTAGATTCTTTAGATTCTTTAGATTATTTAGATTCTTTAGATTCTTTAGATTCTTTAGATTCTTTAGATTCTTTAGATTCTTTAGATTCTTTAGATTCTTTAGATTCTTTAGATTCTTTAGATTCTTTTAATTATTTAGATTAATACATTTTTTAGATTCCTTGGATTTTTTAGATTTTCTAGATTCTTTAGATTTTTTAGATTATTTAGATTTTCTAGATTCTTTGGATTTTTTAGATTCTTTAGATTCTTTAGATTCTTTGGATTTTTTAGATACTTTAGATTCGTTAGATTCTTTAGATTTTTTAGATTCTTTAGTTTCTTTAGATTCTTTAGTTTCTTCAGTTTATTTAGATGCTTTAGTTTCTTTAGAATCTTTAGATTATTTAGATTCTTTAGATTCTTTAGATTCTTTAGGTTCTTTAGATTCTTTAGATTCTTTAGACTCTTTAGAATCTTTAGATTCTTTAGATTCTTTAGATTCTTTAGATCCTTTAGATTCTTTAGATTCTTTAGATTCTTTAGATTCTGTAGATTCTGTAGATTCTTTAGATTCTTTAGATTTTTTAGAATCTTTAGATTCTTTAGATTCTTAAGATTCTTTAGATTCTTTAGATTCTTTAGGTTCGTTAGAAACTTTAGATTCTTTAGATTTTTTTGATTCTTTAGATTCTTTAGATTTTTAGATTCTTTAGATTCTTTAGATTCTTTAGATTCTTTAGATTCTTTAGATTCTTTAGATCCTTTAGATTCTTTAGATTCTTTAGATTCTTTAGATTCTTTAGATTTTTTAAATTCTTTAGATTCTTTAGATTCTTTAGATTCTTTAGATTCTTTAGATTCTTTAGATTCTTTAGATTCTTTAGATTCTTTAGATTCTTTAGATTCTTTAGATTCTTTAGATTCTTTAGATTCTTTAGATTCTTTAGATTCTTTAGATTCTTTAGATTCTTTAGATTCTTTAGATTCTTTAGATTCTTTAGATTCTTTAGGTCCTTTAGTTTCTTTTGATTCTTTAGATTAATAGATTTCTTAGATTCCTTGGATTTTTTAGATTTTCTAGATTCTTTAGATTCTTTAGATTCTTTAGATTCTTTAGATTCTTTAGATTCTTTAGATCCTTTAGATTCTTTAGATTCTTTAGATTCTTTAGATTCTTTAGATTTTTTAAATTCTTTAGATTCTTTAGATTCTTTAGATTCTTTAGATTCTTTAGATTCTTTAGATTCTTTAGATTCTTTAGATTCTTTAGATTCTTTAGATTCTTTAGATTCTTTAGATTCTTTGGATTCTTTAGATTCTTTAGATTCTTTAGATTCTTTAGATTCTTTAGATTCTTTAGATTCTTTAGATTCTTTAGATTCTTTAGATTCTTTAGATTCTTTAGATTCTTTAGATTCTTTAGATTCTTTAGATTCTTTAGATTCTTTAGATTCTTTAGATTCTTTAGATTCTTTAGATTCTTTAGATTCTTTAGATTCTTTAGATTCTTTAGGTCCTTTAGTTTCTTTTGATTCTTTAGATTAATAGAATTTTTAGATTCCTTGGATTTTTTAGATTTTCTAGATTCTTTAGTTCCTTTAGTTTCTTTAGATTCTTTAAATTTTTTAGATTCATTAGATCCTTTAGATTTTTTAGATTCTTTAGATTCTTTAGATTTTTTAGATTCTTTAGTTTCTTTTGATCCTTTAGATTAATAGATTTTTTAGATTCCTTGTATTCTTTAGATTTTTTAGATTCTCTAGATTCTTTAGTTATTTTTGATACTTTAGATTCTTTAGATTCTGTAGATTCTTTAGGTACTTTAGTTTCTTTTGATTATTTAGATTAATAGATTTTTTAGATTCCTTGTATTCTTTAGATTTTTTAGATTCTCTAGATTCTTTAGATTTTTTAGATTCTTTAGATTCTTTAGATCCTTTAGATTCTTTAGATTCTTTAGATTCTTTAGATTCTTTGGATTCTTTAGATTCTTTAGATTCTTTAGATTCTTTAAATTTTTTAGATTCTTTAGATAATTTAGATCCCTTAGATTTTTTAGATTCTTTAGATTCTTTAGATTATTTAGATTCTGTAGATTCTTTAGATTCTTTAGATTTTTTAGATTCTTTAGATTCTTTAGATTCTTTAGATTCTTTAGATTCTTTAGATTCTTTAGATTCTTTAGATTCTTTAGATTCTTTAGATTCTTTAGATTCTTTAGATTCTTTAGATTCTTTAGATTCTTTAGATTTTTTAGAATCTTTAGATTCTTTAGATTCTTTAGATTCTTTAAATTCTTTAGATTCTTTAGATTCTTTAGATTCTTTAGATTCTTTAGATTCTTTAGATTCTTTAGATTATTTAGATTCTTTGGATTCTTTAGATTCTTTAGATTCTTTAGATTCTTTAGATTCTTTAGATTCTCTAGATTCTTTAGATTCTTTAGATTCTTTAGATTCTTTAGATTCTTTAGATTCTTTAGATTCTTTAGATTCTTTAGATTCTTTAGATTCTTTAGATTCTTTAGATTTTTTAGATTCTTTAGATTTTTTATATTCTTTAGTTCCTTTAGTTTCTTTAGATTCTTTAAATTTTTTAGATTCATTAGATCCTTTAGATTTTTTAGATTCTTTAGATTCTTTAGATTTTTTAGATTCTTTAGTTTCTTTTGATCCTTTAGATTAATAGATTTTTTAGATTCCTTGTATTCTTTAGATTTTTTAGATTCTCTAGATTCTTTAGTTATTTTTGATACTTTAGATTCTTTAGATTCTGTAGATTCTTTAGGTACTTTAGTTTCTTTTGATTATTTAGATTAATAGATTTTTTAGATTCCTTGTATTCTTTAGATTTTTTAGATTCTCTAGATTCTTTAGATTTTTTAGATTCTTTAGATTCTTTAGATCCTTTAGATTCTTTAGATTCTTTAGATTCTTTAGATTCTTTAGATTCTTTAGATTCTTTAGATTCTTTAGATTCTTTAGATTCTTTAGATTCTTTAGATTCTTTAGATTCTTTAGATTCTTTAGATTCTTTAGATTCTTTAGATTCTTTAGATTCTTTAGATTCTTTAGATTCTTTAGATTTTTTAGATTCTTTAAATTCTTTAGATCCTTTAGATTCTATAGATTCTTTAGATTCTTTAGATTCCTTAGATTATTTAGATTCTTTAGATTCTTTAGATTCTTTAGATTTTTAGATTCTTTAGATTCTTTAGATTGTTTAGATTTTTTAGATTCTTTAGATTTTTTATATTCTTTAGTTCCTTTAGTTTCTTTAGATTCTTTAAATTTTTTAGATTCATTAGATCCTTTAGATTTTTTATATTCTTTAGATTCTTTAGATTTTTTAGATTCTTTAGTTTCTTTTGATCCTTTAGATTAATAGATTTTTCAGCTTAATTGTATTCTTTAGATTTTATAGATTCTCTAGATTCTTTAGATATTTTAGATACTTTAGATTCTTTAGATTCTGTAGATTCTTTAGATACTTTAGTTTCTTTTGATTCTTTAGATTAATAGATTTTTTAGATTCCTTGTATTCTTTAGATTTTTTAGATTCTCTAGATTCTTTAGATTTTTTAGATTCTTTAGATTCTTTAGATCCTTTAGATTCTTTAGATTCTTTAGATTCTTTAGATTCTGTAGATTCTGTAGATACTTTAGATTCTTTAGATTTTTTAGATTCTTTAGATTCTTTAGATTCTTTAGATTTTTTAGATTCTTTAGTTTCTTTTGATCCTTTAGATTAATAGATTTTTTAGATTCCTTGTATTCTTAAATTTTTTAGATTCTCTAGATTCTTTAGTTATTTTTGATACTTTAGATTCTTTAGATTCTGTAGATTCTTTAGGTACTTTAGTTTCTTTTGATTATTTAGATTAATAGATTTTTTAGATTCCTTGTATTCTTTAGATTTTTTAGATTCTCTAGATTCTTTAGATTTTTTAGATTCTTTAGATTCTTTAGATCCTTTAGATTCTTTAGATCCTTTAGATTCTTTAGATTCTCTAGATTCTTTAGATTCTTTAGATTATTTAGATCCTTTAGATTCTTTAGATTTTTTAGATTCTTTAGATTCTTTAGATTCTTTAGATTTTTTAGATTCTTTAATTTCTTTAGATCCTTTAGATTCTATAGATTCTTTAGATTCTTTAGATTCCTTAGATTTTTTAGATTCTTTAGATTCTTTAGATTCTTTAGATTTTTAGATTCTTTAGATTCTTTAGATTGTTTAGATTTTTTAGATTCTTTAGATTTTTTATATCCTTTAGTTCCTTTAGTTTCTTTAGATTCTTTAAATTTTTTAGATTCATTAGATCCTTTAGATTTTTTATATTCTTTAGATTCTTTAGATTTTTTAGATTCTTTAGTTTCTTTTGATCCTTTAGATTAATAGATTTTTTAGCTTAATTGTATTCTTTAGATTTTTTAGATTCTCTAGATTCTTTAGATATTTTAGATACTTTAGATTCTTTAGATTCTGTAGATTCTTTAGATACTTTAGTTTCTTTTGATTCTTTAGATTAATAGATTTTTTAGATTCCTTGTATTCTTTAGATATTTTAGATTCTCTAGATTCTTTAGATTTTTTAGATTCTTTAGATTCTTTAGATTCTTTAGATCCTTTAGATTCTTTAGATTTTTTAGATTCTGAAGATTCTTTAGATTCTTTTGATTCTTTAGATTCTTTAGATTCTTTAGATTCTTTAGATTCTTTAGATTCTTTAGATTCTTTAGATTTTTTAGATTCTTTAGATTCTTTAGATTCTTTAGATTCTTTAGATTCTTTAGATTCTTTAGATTCTTTAGATTCTTTAGATTCTTTAGATTCTTTAGATTCTTTAGATTCTTTAGATTCTTTAGATTCTTTAGATTCTTTAGATTCTTTAGATTCTTTAGATTCATTAGATTCTTTAGATTCTTTAGATTCTTTAGATTCTTTAGATTCTTTAGATTCTTTAGATTCTTTAGATTCATTAGATTCTTTAGATTCTTTAGATTCTTTAGATTCTTTAGATTCTTTAGATTCTTTAGATTCTTTAAATTCTTTAGATTCTTTAGATTCTTTAGATTCTTTAGATTCTTTAGATTCTTTAGATTCTTTAGATTCTTTAGATTCTTTAGATTCTTTAGATTCTTTAGATTCTTTAGATTCTTTAGATTCTTTAGATTCTTTAGATTCTTTAGATTCTTTAGATTCTTTAGATTCTTTAGATTCTTTAGATTCTTTAGATTCTTTAGATTCTTTAGATTCTTTAGATTCTTTAGATTCTTTAGATTCTTTAGGTCCTTTAGTTTCTTTTGATTCTTTAGATTAATAGATTTTTTAGATTCCTTGGATTTTTTAGATTTTCTAGATTCTTTAGATTCTTTAGATTCTTTAGATTCATTAGATTCTTTAGGCCCTTTAGTTTCTTTTGATTCTTTAGATTAATAGATTTTTTAGATTCCTTGGATTTTTTAGATTTTCCAGATTATTTAGATTCTTAGGCTTTTTTAGATTCTTTAGATTCTTTAGATTCTTTAGGTTCGTTAGAATCTTTAGATTCTTTAGATTTCTTTGATTCTTTAGATTCTTTAGATTCTTTAGATTCTTTAGATTCTTTAGATTCTTTAGATTCTTTAGATTCTTTAGATTATTTAGATTCTTTAGATTCTTTAGATACTTTAGATTCTTTTAATTATTTAGATTAATACATTTTTTAGATTCCTTGGATTTTTTAGATTTTTTAGATTCTTTAGATTTTTTAGATTATTTAGATTTTCTAGATTCTTTGGATTTTTTAGATTCTTTAGATTCTTTAGATTCTTTGGATTTTTTAGATACTTTAGATTCTTTAGATTCTTTAGATTTTTTAGATTCTTTAGTTTCTTTAGATTCTTTAGTTTCTTTAGTTTATTTAGATGCTTTAGTTTCTTTAGATTCTTTAGATTATTTAGATTCTTTAGATTCTTTAGTTTCTTTAGTTTCTTTAGGTTTTTTAGATTCTTTAGATTCTTTAGACTCTTTAGAATCTTTAGATTCTTTAGATTCTTTAGATTCTTTAGATCCTTTAGATTCTTTAGATTCTTTAGATTCTTTAGATTCTTTAGATTCTTTAGATTCTTTAGATTCTGTAGATTCTGTAGATTCTTTAGATTCTTTAGATTTTTTAGAATCTTTAGATTCTTTAGATTCTTAAGATTCTTTAGATTCTTTAGATTCTTTAGATTCTTTAGATTCTTTAGATTCTTTAGATTCTTTAGATTCTTTAGATTCTTTAGATTCTTTAGATTCTTTAGATTCTTTAGATTCTTTAGATTCTTTAGATTTTTTAGATTCTTTAGATTCTTTAGATTCTTTAGATTCTTTAGATTCTTTAGATTCTTTAGATTCTTTAGATTCTTTAGATTCTTTAGATTCTTTAGATTCTTTAGATTCTTTAGATTCTTTAGATTCTTTAGATTCTTTAGATTCTTTAGATTCTTTAGATTCTTTAGATTCTTTAGATTCTTTAGATTCTTTATGTCCTTTAGTTTCTTTTGATTCTTTAGATTAATAGATTTTTTAGATTCCTTGGATTTTTTAGATTTTCTAGATTCTTTAGATTCTTTAGATTTTTTAGATTCTTTAGATTTTTTAGATTCTTTAGATTCTTTAGATTCTTTAGATTCTTTAGATTCTTTAGATTCTTTAGATACTTTAGATTCTTTAGATTCTTTAGATTCTTTAGATTCTTTAGATTCTTTAGATTCTTTAGATTCTTTAGATTCTTTAGATTCTTTAGATTCATTAGATTCTTTAGGCCCTTTAGTTTCTTTTGATTCTTTAGATTAATAGATTTTTTAGATTCCTTGGATTTTTTAGATTTTCCAGATTATTTAGATTCTTTGGCTTTTTTAGATTCTTTAGATTCTTTAGATTCTTTAGGTTCGTTAGAATCTTTAGATTCTTTAGATTTCTTTGATTCTTTATATTCTTTAGATTTTTTAGATTCTTTAGATTCTTTAGATTCTTTAGATTCTTTAGATTCTTTAGATTATTTAGATTCTTTAGATTCTTTAGATTCTTTAGATTCTTTAGATTCTTTAGATTCTTTAGATTCTTTAGATTCTTTTAATTATTTAGATTAATACATTTTTTAGATTCCTTGGATTTTTTAGATTTTTTAGATTCTTTAGTTTCTTTAGATTCTTTAGTTTCTTTAGTTTATTTAGATGCTTTAGTTTCTTTAGATTCTTTAGATTATTTAGATTCTTTAGATTCTTTAGATTCTTTAGATTCTTTAGGTTCTTTAGATTCTTTAGATTCTTTAGACTCTTTAGAATCTTTAGATTCTTTAGATTCTTTAGATTCTTAAGATCCTTTAGATTCTTTAGATTCTTTAGATTCTTTAGATTCTTTAGATTCTTTAGATTCTTTAGATTCTTTAGATTCTTTAGATTCTGTAGATTCTGTAGATTCTTTAGATTCTTTAGATTTTTTAGAATCTTTAGATTCTTTAGATTCTTAAGATTCTTTAGATTCTTTAGATTCTTTAGATTCTTTAGGTTCGTTAGAAACTATAGATTCTTTAGATTTTTTTGATTCTTTAGATTCTTTAGATTCTTTAGATTTTTAGATTCTTTAGATTCTTTAGATTCTTTAGATTCTTTAGGTTCTTTAGATTCTTTAGATCCTTTAGATTCTTTAGATTCTTTAGATTCTTTAGATTCTTTAGATTTTTTAAATTCTTTAGATTCTTTAGATTCTTTAGATTCTTTAGATTCTTTAGATTCTTTAGATTCTTTAGATTCTTTAGATTCTTTAGATTCTTTAGATTCTTTAGATTCTTTAGATTCTTTAGATTCTTTAGATTCTTTAGATTCTTTAGATTCTTTAGATTCTTTAGGTCCTTTAGTTTCTTTTGATTCTTTAGATTAATAGATTTCTTAGATTCCTTGGATTTTTTAGATTTTCTAGATTCTTTAGATTCTTTAGATTTTTTAGATTCTTTAGTTTCTTTTGATTATTTAGATTAATAGATTTTTTAGATTCCTTGTATTCTTTAGATTTTTTAGATTCTCTAGATTCTTTAGATTTTTTAGATTCTTTAGATTCTTTAGATCCTTTAGATTCTTTAGATTCTTTAGATTCTTTAGATTCTTTAGATTCTTTAGATTCTTTAGATTCTTTAGATTTTTTAGATTCTTTAGATTCTTTAGATTCTTTAGATTCTTTAGATTTTTAGATTCTTTAGATTGTTTAGATTTTTTAGATTCTTTAGATTTTTTATATTCTTTAGTTCCTTTAGTTTCTTTAGATTCTTTAAATTTTTTAGATTCATTAGATCCTTTAGATTTTTTAGATTCTTTAGATTCTTTAGATTTTTTAGATTCTTTAGATTCTTTTGATTCTTTAGATTCTTTAGATTCTTTAGATTCTTTAGATTCTTTAGATTCTTTAGATTCTTTAGATTCTTTAGATTCTTTAGATTCTTTAGATTCTTTAGATTTTTTAGATTCTTTAGATTCTTTAGATTCTTTTGATTCTTTAGATTCTTTAGATTCTTTAGATTCTTTAGATTCTTTAGATTCTTTAGATTCTTTAGATTCTTTAGATTTTTTAGATTCTTTAGATTCTTTAGATTCTTTAGATTCTTTAGATTCTTTAGATTCTTTTGATTCTTTAGATTCTTTAGATTCTTTATATTCTTTAGATTTTTTAGATTCTTTAGATTCTTTAGATTCTTTAGATTCTTTAGATTATTTAGATTCTTTAGATTCTTTAGATTCTTTAGATTCTTTAGATTCTTTAGATTCTTTAGATTCTTTAGATTCTTTAGATTCTTTAGATTCTTTAGATTCTTTTAATTATTTAGATTAATACATTTTTTAGATTCCTTGGATTTTTTAGATTTTTTAGATTCTTTAGTTTCTTTAGATTCTTTAGTTTCTTTAGTTTATTTAGATGCTTTAGTTTCTTTTGATTCTTTAGATTTTTTAGATTCTTTAGATTCTTTAGATTCTTTAGATTCTTTAGATTCTTTAGATTCTTTAGATTCTTTAGATTCTTTAGATTCTTTAGATTCTTTAGATTCTTTTAATTATTTAGATTAATACATTTTTTAGATTCCTTGGATTTTTTAGATTTTTTAGATTCTTTAGTTTCTTTAGATTCTTTAGTTTCTTTAGATTCTTTAGATTCTTTAGATTCTTTAGATTCTTTAGATTTTTTAGATTCTTTAGATTCTTTAGATTCTTTTGATTCTTTAGATTCTTTAGATTCTTTAGATTCTTTAGATTCTTTAGATTCTTTAGATTCTTTAGATTCTTTAGATTCTTTAGATTCTTTAGATTTTTTAGATTCTTTAGATTCTTTAGATTTTTTAGATTCTTTAGATTCTTTAGATTCTTTAGATTCTTTTGATTCTTTAGATTCTTTAGATTCTTTATATTCTTTAGATTTTTTAGATTCTTTAGATTCTTTAGATTCTTTAGATTCTTTAGATTCTTTAGATTCTTTAGATTATTTAGATTCTTTAGATTCTTTAGATTCTTTAGATTCTTTAGATTCTTTAGATTCTTTAGATTCTTTTAATTATTTAGATTAATACATTTTTTAGATTCCTTGGATTTTTTAGATTTTTTAGATTCTTTAGTTTCTTTAGATTCTTTAGTTTCTTTAGTTTATTTAGATGCTTTAGTTTCTTTAGATTCTTTAGATTATTTAGATTCTTTAGATTCTTTAGATTCTTTAGATTCTTTAGGTTCTTTAGATTCTTTAGATTCTTTAGACTCTTTAGAATCTTTAGATTCTTTAGATTCTTTAGATTCTTAAGATCCTTTAGATTCTTTAGATTCTTTAGATTCTTTAGATTCTTTAGATTCTTTAGATTCTTTAGATTCTTTAGATTCTGTAGATTCTGTAGATTCTTTAGATTCTTTAGATTTTTTAGAATCTTTAGATTCTTTAGATTCTTAAGATTCTTTAGATTCTTTAGATTCTTTAGATTCTTTAGGTTCGTTAGAAACTTTAGATTCTTTAGATTTTTTTGATTCTTTAGATTCTTTAGATTTTTAGATTCTTTAGATTCTTTAGATTCTTTAGATTCTTTAGGTTCTTTAGATTCTTTAGATCCTTTAGATTCTTTAGATTCTTTAGATTCTTTAGATTCTTTAGATTTTTTAAATTCTTTAGATTCTTTAGATTCTTTAGATTCTTTAGATTCTTTAGATTCTTTAGATTCTTTAGATTCTTTAGATTCTTTAGATTCTTTAGATTCTTTAGATTCTTTAGATTCTTTAGATTCTTTAGATTCTTTAGATTCTTTAGATTCTTTAGATTCTTTAGATTCTTTAGGTCCTTTAGTTTCTTTTGATTCTTTAGATTAATAGATTTCTTAGATTCCTTGGATTTTTTAGATTTTCTAGATTCTTTAGATTCTTTAGATTTTTTAGATTCTTTACTTTCTTTTGATTATTTAGATTAATAGATTTTTTAGATTCCTTGTATTCTTTAGATTTTTTAGATTCTCTAGATTCTTTAGATTGTTTAGATTCTTTAGATTCTTTAGATCCTTTAGATTCTTTAGATTCTTTAGATTCTTTAGATTCTTTAGATTCTTTAGATTCTTTAGATTCTTTAGATTTTTTAGATTCTTTAGGTTCTTTAGATTCTTTAGATTTTTAGATTCTTTAGATTGTTTAGATTTTTTAGATTCTTTAGATTTTTTATATTCTTTAGTTCCTTTAGTTTCTTTAGATTCTTTAAATTTTTTAGATTCATTAGATCCTTTAGATTTTTTAGATTCTTTAGATTCTTTAGATTTTTTAGATTCTTTAGTTTCTTTTGATCCTTTAGATTAATAGATTTTTTAGATTCCTTGTATTCTTTAGATTTTTTAGATTCTCTAGATTCTTTAGATATTTTAGATACTTTAGATTCTTTAGATTCTGTAGATTCTTTAGATACTTTAGTTTCTTTTGATTCTTTAGATTAATAGATTTTTTAGATTCCTTGTATTCTTTAGATTTTTTAGATTCTCTAGATTCTTTAGATTTTTTAGATTCTTTAGATTCTTTAGATCCTTTAGATTCTTTAGATTCTTTAGATTCTTTAGATTCTGTAGATTCTGTGGATTCTGTAGATTCTTCAGATTCTTTAGATTTTTTAGATTATTTAGATTCTTTAGATTCTTAAGATTCTTTAGAATCTTTAGATTCTTTAGATTTTTTTGATTCTTTAGATTCTTTAGATTCTTTAGATTCTTTAGATTCTTTAGATTCTTTGGATTCTTTAGATTCTTTAGATTCTTTAGAATCTTTAGATTCTTTAGATTCTTTAGATTCTTTAGATTCTTTAGATTCTTTAGATTCTTTAGATTTTTTAGATTCTTTAGATTCTTTAGGCCCTTTAGTTTCTTTAGATTCTTTAGATTAATAGATTTTTTAGATTCCTTGGATTTTTTAGATTTTCCAGATTATTTAGATTCTTTGGCTTTTTTAGATTCTTTAGATTCTTTAGGTTCGTTAGAATCTTTAGATTCTTTAGATTTCCTTGATTCTTTAGATTCTTTAGATTTTTTAGATTCTTTAGATTCTTTAGATTCTTTAGATTCTTTAGATTCTTTAGATTCTTTAGATTCTTTAGATTCTTTAGATTCTTTAGATTCTTTAGATTCTTTAGATTCTTTAGATACTTTAGATCCTTTTAATTATTTAGATTAATAGATTTTTTAGATTCCTTGGATTTTTTAGATTTTTTAGATTCTTTAGATTTTTTAGATTATTTAGATTTTCTAGATTCTTTGGATTTTTTAGATTCTTTAGATTCTTTGGATTTTTTAGATACTTTAGATTCTTTAGATTCTTTAGATTTTTTAGATTCTTTAGATTCTTTAGATTCTTTAGTTTCTTTAGTTTATTTAGATACTTTAGTTTCTTTAGATTCTTTAGATTATTTAGATTCTTTAGATTCTTTAGATTCTTTAGATTCTTTAGGTTCTTTAGATTCTTTAGATTCTTTAGATTCTTTAGAATCTTTAGATTCTATAGATTCTTTAGATTCTTTAGATCCTTTAGATTCTTTAGATTCTTTAGATTCTTTAGATTCTTTAGATTCTTTAGATTCTTTAGATTCTTTAGATTCTTTAGATTCTTTAGATTCTTTAGATTCTTTAGATTCTTTAGATTCTTTAGATTCTTTAGATTCTTTAGATTATTTAGATTTTTTAGATTCTGTAGATTCTGTAGATTCTTTAGATTCTTTAGATTTTTTAGAATCTTTAGATTCTTTAGATTCTTAAGATTCTTTAGATTCTTTAGATTCTTTAGGTTCGTTAGAATCTTTAGATTCTTTAGATTTTTTTGATTCTTTAGATTCTTTAGATTTTTAGATTCTTTAGATTCTTTAGATTCTTTAGATTCTTTAGATTCTTTAGATTCTTTAGATTCTTTAGATTCTTTAGATTCTTTAGATTCTTTAGATTCTTTAGATTCTTTAGATTCTTTAGATTCTTTAGATTCTTTAGATTCTTTAGATTCTTTAGATTCTTTAGATTCTTTAGATTCTTTAGATTCTTTAGATTCTTTAGATTCTTTAGATTCTTTAGATTCTTTAGATTCTTTAGATTCTTTAGATTCTTTAGATTCTTTAGATTCTTTAGATTCTTTAGATTCTTTAGATTCTTTAGATTCTTTAGATTCTTTAGATTCTTTAGATTCTTTAGTTTCTTTTGATTCTTTAGATTAATAGATTTTTTAGATTCCTTGGATTTTATAGATTTTCTAGATTCTTTAGATTCTTTAGATTTTTTAGATTCTTTAGATTCTTTAGATTCTTTAGATTCTTTAGATACTTTAGATTCTTTAGATTCTTTAGATTCTTTAGATTCTTTAGATTCTTTAGATTCTTTAGATTCTTTAGATTCTTTAGATTCTTTAGATTCTTTAGATTCTTTAGATTCTTAAGATTTTTAAGATTCTTTAGATTCTCTAGTTTCTTTAGATTCTTTAGATTTTTTAGATTCTTTAGATTCTTTAGATTCTTTAGATTCTTTAGATACTTTAGATTCTTTAGATTCTTTAGATTCTTTAGATTCTTTAGATTCTTTAGATTCTTTAGATTCTTTAGATTCTTTAGATCCTTTAGATTCTTTAGATTCTTTAGATCCTTTAGATTCTTTAGATTCTTTAGATTCCTTAGATTCTTTAGATTCTTTAGATACTTTAGATTCTTTAGATTCTTTATATTCTTTAGATTCTTTAGATTCTTTAGATTCTTTAGATTCTTTAGATTCTTTAGATTCTTTAGATTCTTTAGATTCTTTAGATTCTTTAGATTCTTTAGATTCTTTAGATTCTTTAGATTCTTTAGATTCTTTAGATTCTTTAGATTCTTTAGATTCTTTAGATTCTTTAGATTCTTTAGATTCTTTAGATTCTTTAGATTCTTTAGATTCTTTAGATTCTTTAGATTCTTTAGATTCTTTAGATTCTTTAGATTCTTTAGATTCTTTAGATTCTTTATATTCTTTAGATTCTTTAGATTCTTTAGATTCTTTAGATTCTTTAGATTCTTTAGATTCTTTAGATTCTTTAGATTCTTTAGATTCTTTAGATTCTTTAGATTCTTTAGATTCTTTAGATTCTTTAGATTCTTTAGATTCTTTAGATTCTTTAGATTCTTTAGATTCTTTAGATTCTTTAGATTCTTTAGATTCTTTAGATTCTTTAGATTCTTTAGATTCTTTAGATTCTTTAGATTCTTTAGATTCTTTAGATTCTTTAGATTCGTTAGATTCTTTAGATTTTCAGATTTTTTTGGTTCTTTAAATACTTTAGATCCTTTAGATTCTTTAGATTCTTTAGATTTTTTAGATTAATTAGATTATTTAGATTTTATAAATTCTTTAGATTCTTTACATATTTTAGATTCTTTAGATTCTTTAGATTCTTTAGATTCTTTAGATTCTTTAGATTCTTTAGATTCTTTAGATTCTTTAGATTCTTTAGATTCTTTAGATACTTTAGATTCTTTAGATTTTTTAAATTCTTTAGATTTTTTATATTCTTTAGTTCCTTTAGTTTCTTTAGATTCTTTAAATTTTTTAGATTCATTAGATCCTTTAGATTTTTTAGATTCTTTAGATTCTTTAGATTCTTTAGATTTTTTAGATTCTTTAGTTTCTTTTGATCCTTTAGATTAATAGATTTTTTAGATTCCTTGTATTCTTTAGATTTTTTAGATTCTCTAGATTCTTTAGATATTTTTGATACTTTAGATTCTTTAGATTCTGTAGATTCTTTAGGTACTTTAGTTTCTTTTGATTCTTTAGATTAATAGATTTTTTAGATTCCTTGTATTCTTTAGATTTTTTAGATTCTCTAGATTCTTTAGATTTTTTAGATTCTTTAGATTCTTTAGATTCTTTAGATTCTTTAGATTCTGTAGATTCTGTAGATTCTTTAGATTCTTTAGATTTTTTAGATTATTTAGATTCTTTAGATTCTTAAGATTCTTTAGATTCTTTAGATTCTTTAGGTTCGTTAGAATATTTAGATTCTTTAGATTTTTTTGATTCTTTAGATTCTTTAGATTTTTAGATTCTTTAGATTCTTTAGATTCTTTAGATTCTTTAGATTCTTTAGATTCTTTAGATTCTTTAGATTCTTTAGATTCTTTAGATTCTTTAGATTCTTTAGATTCTTTAGATTCTTTAGATTCTTTAGATTCTTTAGATTCTTTAGATTCTTTAGATTTTTTAGATTCTTTAGATTCTTTAGATTCTTTAGATTCTTTAGATTCTTTAGATTCTTTAGATTCTTTAGATTCTTTAGATTCTTTAGATTCTTTAGATTCTTTAGATTCTTTAGATTCTTTAGATTCTTTAGATTCTTTAGATTCTTTAGATTCTTTAGATTCTTTAGGTCCTTTAGTTTCTTTTGATTCTTTAGATTAATAGATTTTTTAGATTCCTTGGATTTTTTAGATTTTCTAGATTCTTTAGATTCTTTAGATTTTTTAGATTCTTTAGATTCTTTAGATTCTTTAGATTCTTTAGATTCTTTAGATTCTTTAGATTCTTTAGATTCTTTAGATTCTTTAGATTCTTTAGATTCTTTAGATTCTTTAGATTCTTTAGATTCTTTAGATTCCTTAGATTCTTTAGATTCTTTAGATTCTTTAGATTCTTTAGGCCCTTTAGTTTCTTTTGATTCTTTAGATTAATAGATTTTTTAGATTCCTTGGAATTTTTAGATTTTCCAGATTATTTAGATTCTTTGGCTTTTTTAGATTCTTTAGATTCTTTAGATTCTTTAGGTTCGTTAGAATCTTTAGATTCTTTAGATTTCTTTGATTCTTTAGATTCTTTAGATTTTTTAGATTCTTTAGATTCTTTAGATTCTTTAGATTTTTTAGATACTTTAGATTCTTTAGATTTTTTAGATTCTTTAGATTCTTTAGATTCTTTAGTTTCTTTAGTTTATTTAGATACTTTAGTTTCTTTAGATTCTTTAGATTATTTAGATTCTTTAGATTCTTTAGATTCTTTAGGTTCTTTAGATTCTTTAGATTCTTTAGATTCTTTAGAATCTTTAGATTCTATAGATTCTTTAGATTCTTTAGATCCTTTAGATTCTTTAGATTCTTTAGATTCTTTAGATTCTTTAGATTCTTTAGATTCTTTAGATTCTTTAGATTTTTTAGATTCTGTAGATTCTGTAGATTCTTTAGATTCTTTAGATTTTTTAGAATCTTTAGATTCTTTAGATTCTTAAGATTCTTTAGATTCTTTAGATTCTTTAGGTTCGTTAGAATCTTTAGATTCTTTAGATTTTTTTGATTCTTTAGATTCTTTAGATTTTTAGATTCTTTAGTTTCTTTAGATTCTTTAGATTCTTTAGATTCTTTAGATTCTTTAGATTCTTTAGATTCTTTGGATCCTTTAGATTCTTTAGATTCTTTAGATTCTTTAGATTCTTTAGATTTTTTAAATTCTTTAGATTCTTTAGATTCTTTAGATTCTTTAGATTCTTTAGATTCTTTAGATTCTTTAGATTCTTTAGATTCTTTAGATTCTTTAGATTCTTTAGATTCTTTAGATTCTTTAGATTCTTTAGATTCTTTAGATTCTTTAGATTCTTTAGATTCTTTAGATTCTTTAGATTCTTTAGATTCTTTAGATTCTTTAGATTCTTTAGATTCTTTAGATTCTTTAGATTCTTTAGATTCTTTAGATTCTTTAGATTCTTTAGATTCTTTAGATTCTTTAGATTCTTTAGATTCTTTAGATTCTTTAGATTCTTTAGATTCTTTAGATTCTTTAGATTCTTTAGATTCTTTAGGTCCTTTAGTTTCTTTTGATTCTTTAGATTAATAGATTTTTTAGATTCCTTGGGTTTTATAGATTTTCTAGATTCTTTAGATTCTTCAGATTTTTTAGATTCTTTAGATTCTTTAGATTCTTTAGATTCTTTAGATTTTTTAGATTCTTTAGATTCTTTAGATTCTTTAGATTCTTTAGATTCTTTAGATTCTTTAGATTCTTTAGATTCTTTAGATTCTTTAGATTCTTTAGATTCTTTAGATTCTTTAGATTCTTTAGATTCTTTAGATTCTTTAGATTCTTAAAATTTTTTAGATTCTTTAGATTCTCTAGTTTCTTTAGTTTCTTTAGATTTTTTAGATTCTTTAGATTCTTTAGATTCTTTAGATTCTTTAGATTCTTTAGATTCTTTAGATACTTTAGATTCTTTAGATTCTTTAGATTCTTTAGGTTCGTTAGAATCTTTAGATTCTTTAGATTTTTTTGATTCCTTAGATTCTTTAGATTTTAGATTCTTTAGATTCTTTAGATTCTTTAGATTCTTTAGATTCTTTAGATTTTTTAGATTCTTTAGATTCTTTAGATTCTTTAGATTCTTTAGATTCTTTAGATTCTTTAGATTTTTTAGATTCTTTAGGTTCTTTAGATTGTTTAGATTCTTTAGATTCTTTAGGTCCTTTAGTTTCTTTTGATTCTTTAGATTAATAGATTTTTTAGATTCCTTGGATTTTTTAGATTTTCTAGATTCTTTAGATTCTTTAGATTTTTTAGATTCTTTAGATTCTTTAGATTCTTTAGATTCTTTAGATTCTTTAGATTCTTTAGATTCTTTAGATTCTTTAGATTCTTTAGATTCTTTAGATTCTTTAGATTCTTTAGATACTTTAGATTCTTTAGATTCTTTAGATCCTTTTGATTCTTTAGATTAATAGATTTTTTAGATTCCTTGGCTTTTTTAGATTTTTTAGATTCTTTAGATTTTTTAGATTCTTTAGATTTTTTAGATTCTTTGGATTTTTTAGATTCTTTAGATTCTTTAGATTCTTTATGTTCGTTAGAATCTTGAGATTCTTTAGATTTCTTTGATTCTTTAGATTCTTCAGATTTTTTAGATTCTTTAGATTCTTTAGATTCTTTAGATTCTTTAGATTCTTTAGATTTTTTAGATTCTTTAGATTCTTTAGATTCTTTAGATACTTTAGATTCTTTTGATTCTTTAGATTAATAGGTTTTTTAGATTCCTTGGATTTTTTAGATTTTTTAGATTCTTTAGATTTTTTAGATTCTTTGGATTTTTTAGATTCTTTAGATTCTTTAGATTCTTTAGATTCTTTAGATTCTTTAGATTCTTTAGATACTTTAGATTCTTTAGATTCTTTAGATCCTTTTGATTCTTTAGATTAATAGATTTTTTAGATTCCTTGGCTTTTTTAGATTTTTTAGATTCTTTAGATTTTTTAGATTCTTTAGATTTTTTAGATTCTTTGGATTTTTTAGATTCTTTAGATTCTTTAGATTCTTTAGATTCTTTAGATTCTTTAGATTCTTTAGATTCTTTAGATTCTTTAGGTCCTTTAGTTTCTTTTGATTCTTTAGATTAATAGATTTTTTAGATTCCTTGGATTTTATAGATTTTCTAGATTCTTTAGATTCTTTAGATTTTTTAGATTCTTTAGATTCTTTAGATTCTTTAGATTCTTTAGATTTTTTAGATTCTTTAGATTCTTTAGATTCTTTAGATTCTTTAGATTCTTTAGATTCTTTAGATTCTTTAGATTCTTTAGATTCTTTAGATTCTTTAGATTCTTTAGATTCTTTAGATTCTTTAGATTCTTTAGATTCTTTAGATTCTTTAGATTCTTTAGATTCTTTAGATTCTTAAAATTTTTTAGATTCTTTAGATTCTCTAGTTTCTTTAGTTTCTTTAGATTTTTTAGATTCTTTAGATTCTTTAGATTCTTTAGATTCTTTAGATTCTTTAGATACTTTAGATTCTTTAGATTCTTTAGATTCTTTAGGTTCGTTAGAATCTTTAGATTCTTTAGATTTTTTTGATTCCTTAGATTCTTTAGATTTTAGATTCTTTAGATTCTTTAGATTCTTTAGATTCTTTAGATTCTTTAGATTTTTTAGATTCTTTAGATTCTTTAGATTCTTTAGATTCTTTAGATTCTTTAGATTCTTTAGATTTTTTAGATTCTTTAGGTTCTTTAGATTGTTTAGATTCTTTAGATTCTTTAGGTCCTTTAGTTTCTTTTGATTCTTTAGATTAATAGATTTTTTAGATTCCTTGGATTTTTTAGATTTTCTAGATTCTTTAGATTCTTTAGATTTTTTAGATTCTTTAGATTCTTTAGATTCTTTAGATTCTTTAGATTCTTTAGATTCTTTAGATTCTTTAGATACTTTAGATTCTTTAGATTCTTTAGATCCTTTTGATTCTTTAGATTAATAGATTTTTTAGATTCCTTGGCTTTTTTAGATTTTTTAGATTCTTTAGATTTTTTAGATTCTTTAGATTTTTTAGATTCTTTGGATTTTTTAGATTCTTTAGATTCTTTAGATTCTTTATGTTCGTTAGAATCTTTAGATTCTTTAGATTTCTTTGATTCTTTAGATTCTTCAGATTTTTTAGATTCTTTAGATTCTTTAGATTCTTTAGATTCTTTAGATTCTTTAGATTCTTTAGATTCTTTAGATTCTTTAGATTCTTTAGATTCTTTAGATTCTTTAGATTCTTTAGATACTTTAGATTCTTTTGATTCTTTAGATTAATAGGTTTTTTAGATTCCTTGGATTTTGTAGATTTTTTAGATTCTTTAGATTTTTTAGATTCTTTGGATTTTTTAGATTCTTTAGATTCTTTAGATACTTTGGATTTTTTAGATTCTTTAGATTCTTTAGATTCTTTAGATTCTTTAGATTCTTTAGATTCTTTAGATTCTTTAGATTCTTTAGTTCCTTTAGATTCTTTAGATTCTTTATATCCTTTAAATTTTTTAGATTCATTAGATTCTTTAGATTCTTTAGATTCTTGAGATCCTTTAGATTCTTTAGATTCTTTAGATTCTTTAGATTCTTTAGATTCTTTAGATTCTTTAGATTCTTTAGATTCTTTAGATTCTTTAGATTCTTTAGATTCTTTAGATTCTTTAGATTCTTTAGAGTCCTTAGATTCTTTAGATTCTTTAGATTCTTTAGATTCTTTTGATTCTTTAGATTCTTTAGATTCTTTAGATTCTTTAGATTCTTTAGATTTTTTAGATTCTTTAGATTCTTTAGATTCTTTAAGTCCTTTAGATTCTTTAGATTCTTTAGTTTCTTTTGATCCTTTAGATTAATAGATTTTTTAGATTCCTTGGATTGTTTAGTTTTTTTAAATTCTTTAGATTTTTTAGATTCTTTAGATTTTTTAGATTCTTTGGATTTTTTAGATTCTTTAGATTCTTTGGATTCTTTAGATTCTTTAGATTCTTTAGATTCTTTAGATTCTTTAAATTCTTTAGATCCTTTAGATTCTTTAGATTCTTTAGATTCTTTAGATTCTTTAGATTCTTTAGATTCTTTAGATTCTTTAGATTCTTAAGATTCTTTAGATTCTTTAGATTCTTTAGATTCTTTAGATTCTTTAGATTCTTTATATTCTTTAGATTCTTTAGATACTTTAGATTCTTTAGATTCTTTAGATTCTTTAAATTCTTAAGATTCTTTATATTCTTTAGATTCTTTAGATACTTTAGATTCTTTAGATTTTTTAGATTCTTTAAATTCCTTAGATTCTTTAGATTAATAGATTTTTTAGATTCCTTGGATTTTTTAGATTTTTTAGATTCTTTAGATTTTTTAGATTCTTTAGATTCTTTAGATACTTTGGATTTTATAGATTCCTTAGATTCTTTAGATTCTTTAGATTCTTTAGATTCTTTAGATTCTTTAGATTCTTTAGATTCTTTAGATTCTTTAGATTCTTTAGATTCTTTAGATTCTTTAGATTCTTTAGATTCTTTAGATTCTTTAGATTCTTTAGATTCTTTAGATTCTTTAGATTCTTTAGATTCTTTAGATCCTTTAGATTCTTTAGATACTTTAGATTCTTTAAATTCTTTAAATTCTTTAGATTCTTTAGAATCTTTAGATTCTTTAGATTCTTTAGATCCTTTAGATTCTTTAGATTCTTTAGATTCTTTAAATTCTTTAAATTCTTTAAATTCTTTAGATTCTTTAGAATCTTTAGATTCTTTAGATTCCTTAGTTTCTTTAGATTCTTTAGATTCTTTAGATCCTTTAGATTCTTTAGATTCTTTAGATTCTTTAAATTCTTTAAATTCTTTAGAATCTTTAGAATCTTTAGATTCTTTAGATTCCTTAGATTCTTTAGATTCTCTAGATTCTTTAGATTCTTTAGATTCTTTAGATTCTTTAGATTCTTCAGATTCTTTAGATACTTTAGATTCTTTAGATTCTATAGATTCTTTAGATTCTTTAGATTCTTTAGATTCTTTAGATTCTTTAGATTATTTAGATTCTTTAGATTCTTTAGATTCTTTAGATTCTTTAGATTCTTTAGATTCTTTAGATTCTTTAGATTCTTTAGATTCTTTAGATTCTTTAGATTCTTTAGATTCTTTAGATTCTTTATATTCTTTAGATATTTTAGTTTCTTTTGATACTTTAGATTTTTTAGATTCCATGTATTCTTTTGATTTTTTAGATTTTCTAGATTCTTTATATTTTTTAGATTCTTTAGATTCTTTAGATCCCTTAGATTCTTTAGATTCTTTAGATTCTTTAGATTCTTTAGATTATTTAGATTCTGTAGATTCTTTAGATTCTTTAGATTCTTTAGATTTTTTAGATTCTTTAGATTTTTTAGATTCTTTAGATTCTTTAGATTCTTAAGATTCGTTAGATTCTTTAGATTCTTTAGATTCTTTAGATTCTTTAGATTCTTTAGATTCTTTATATTCTTTAGATTCTTTAGATTCTTTGGATTATTTAGATTTTTTAGATTCTTTAGATTCTTTAGATTCTTTAGATTCTTTAAATTCTTTAGATTCGTTAGAATCTTTAGATTCTTTAGATTCCTTAGATTCTTTAGATTCTCTAGATTCTTTAGATTCTTTAGATTCTTTAGATTCTTTAGATTCTTTAGATTCTTTAGATTTTTAAGATTCTTTAGATTCTTTAGATTCTTTAGATTCCTTAGATTCTTTAGATTCTTTAGTTTCCTTAGATTCTTTAGATTCTCTAGATTCTCTAGATTCTTTAGATTCTTTAGATTCTTTAGATTCTTTAGATTCTTTAGATTCTTTAGATTCTTTAGATTCTTTAGATTCTTTAGATTCTTTAGATTCTTTAGATTCTTTAGATTCTTTAGATTCTTTAGATTCTTTAGATTCTTTAGATTCTTTAGATTCTTTAGATTCTTTAGATTCTTTAGATTCTTTAGATTCTTTAGATACTTTAGATTCTTTAGATTCTTTAGATTCTTTAGATTCTTTATATTCTTTAGATTCTTTAGATTCTTTAGATTCTTTAGATTCTTTAGATTCTTTAGATTCTTTAGATTTTTTAGATTCTTTAGATTCTTTAGATTCTTTAGATTCTTTAGATTCTTTAGATTCTTTAGATTCCTTCGATTTTTCAGATTCTTTAGATCCTTTAGATTCTTTAGATTGTTTATATTCTTTAGATTCTTTAGATTCTTTAGATTCTTTAGATTCTTTAGATTCTTTAGATTCTTTAGATTCTTTAGATTCTTTAGATTCTTTAGATTCTTTAGATTCTTTAGATTCTTTAGATTCTTTAGATTCTTTAGATTCTTTAGATTCTTTAGATTCTTTAGATTCTTTAGATTCTTTAGATTCTTTAGATTCTTTAGATTTTTTAGATTCTTTAGATTCTTTAGATTCTTTAGATTCTTTAGATTCTTTAGATTCTTTAGATTCTTTAGATTCTTTAGATTCTTTAGATTCTTTAGATTCTTTAGATTCTTTAGATTCTTTAAATTCTTTAGATTCTTTAGATTCTATAGATTCTTTAGATTCTTTAGATATTTTAGATTCTTTAGATTCTTAATATTCTTTAGATTCTTTAGATTCTTTAGGTTTGTTAGAACCTTTATATTCTTTAGATTTTTTTGATTCTTTAGATTCTTTAGATTTTTAGATTCTTTAGATTCTTTAGATTCTTTAGATTCTTTAGATTCTTTAGATTCTTTAGATTTTTTAGATTCTTTAGATTTTTTAGATTCTTTAGATTCTTTAGATTTTTAAGATTCTTTAGATTCTTTAGATTCTTTAGATTCCTTAGATTCCTTAGATTCTTTAGATTCTTTAGTTTCCTTAGATTCTTTAGATTCTCTAGATTCTCTAGATTCTTTAGATTCTTTAGATTCTTTAGATTCTTTAGATTCTTTAGATTCTTTAGATTCTTTAGATTCTTTAGATTCTTTAGATTCTTTAGATTCTTTAGATTCTTTAGATTCTTTAGATTCTTTAGATTCTTTAGATTCTTTAGATTCTTTAGATTCTTTAGATTCTTTAGATTCTTTAGATTCTTTAGATTCTTTAGATTCTTTAGATTCTTTAGATTCTTTAGATTCTTTAGATTCTTTAGATTCTTTAGATTCTTTAGATTCTTTAGATTCTTTAGATTCTTTAGATTCTTAAGATTCTTTAGATACTTTAGATTCTTTAGATTTTTAGATTCTTTAGATTCTTTAGTTTCTTTAGATTCTTTAGATTCTTTAGATTCTTTAGATTCTTTAGATTCTTTATATTCTTTAGATTCTTTAGATTCTTTAGATTCTTTAGATTCTTTAGATTCTTTAGATTCTTTAGATTCTTTAGATTCTTTAGATTCTTTAGATTCTTTAGATTCTTTAGATTCTTTAGATTCTTTAGATTCTTTAGATTCTTTAGATTCTTTAGATTCTTTGGATTCTTTGGATTCTTTAGATTCTTTAGATTCTTTAGATTCTTTAGATTCTTTAGATTCTTTAGATTCTTTAGATTCTTTAGATTCTTTAGATTCTTTAGATTCTTTAGATTCTTTAGATTCTTTAGATTCTTAAGATTCTTTAGATACATTAGATTCTTTAGATTCTTTAGATTCTTTAGATTCTTTAGATTCTTTAGATTCTTTAGATTCTTTAGATTCTTTAGATTCTTTAGATTCTTTAGATTCTTTAGATTCTTTAGATTCTTTAGATTCTTAAGATTCTTTAGATACTTTAGATTCTTTAGATTCTTTAGATTTTTAGATTCTTTAGATTCTTTAGTTTCTTTAGATTCTTTAGATTCTTTAGATTCTTTAGATTCTTTAGATTCTTTAGATTCTTTAGATTCTTTATATTCTTTAGATTCTTTAGATTCTTTAGATTCTTTAGATTCTTTAGATTCTTTAGATTCTTTAGATTCTTTAGATTCTTTAGATTCTTTAGATTCTTTAGATTCTTTAGATTCTTTAGATTCTTTAGATTCTTTAGATTCTTTAGATTCTTTAGATTCTTTAGATTCTTTAGATTCTTTAGATTCTTTAGATTCTTTAGATTCTTTAGATTCTTTAGATTCTTTAGATTCTTTATGTTCGTTAGAATCTTTAGATTCTTTAGATTTTTTATATTCTTTAGTTCCTTTAGTTTCTTTAGATTCTTTAATTTTTTTAGATTCATTAGATTCTTTAGATATTTTAGATTCTTTAGATAATTTAGATTGTTAAGATTCCTTAGTTTCTTTTGATCCTTTATATTAATAGATTTTTTAGATTCCTTGGATTTTTTAGTTTTTTTAAATTCTTTGGATTTTTTAGATTCTTTAGATTTTTTAGATTCTTTGGATTTTTTAGATTCTTTAGATTCTTTGGATTCTTTAGATTCTTTAGATTCTTTAGATTCTTTAGATTCTTTAAATTCTTTAGATCCTTTAGATTCTTTAGATTCTTTAGATTCTTTAGATTCTTTAGATTCTTTAGATTCTTTAGATTCTTTAGATTCTTTAGATTCTTTAGATTCTTTAGATACTTTAGATTCTTTAGATTCTTTAGATTCTTTATATTCTTTAGATTCTTTAGATACTTTAGATTCTTTAGATTCTTTAGATTCTTTAAATTCTTTAGATTCTTTAGATTCTTTAGATTCTTTAGATTTTTTAGATTCTTTAAATTCCTTAGATTCTTTAGATTAATAGATTTTTTAGATTCCTTGGATTATTTAGATTTTTTAGATTCTTTAGATTCTTTAGATACTTTGGATTTTATAGATTCCTTAGATTCTTTAGATTCTTTAGATTCTTTAGATTATTTAGATTCTTTAGATTCTTTAGATTCTTTAGATTCTTTAGATTCTTTAGATTCTTTAGATTCTTTAGATTCTTTAGATTCTTTAGATTCTTTAGATTCTTTAGATTCTTTAGATTCTTTAGATCCTTTAGATTCTTTAGATTCCTTAGATTCTTTAAATTCTTTAAATTCTTTAGATTCTTTAGAATCTTTAGATTCTTTAGATTCTTTAGATCCTTTAGATTCTTTAGATTCTTTAGATTCTTTAAATTCTTTAAATTCTTTAGATTCTTTAGAAACTTTAGATTCTTTAGATTCCTTAGTTTCTTTAGATTCTTTAGATTCTTTAGATCCTTTAGATTCTTTAGATTCTTTAGATTCTTTAAATTTTTTAAATTCTTTAGAATCTTTAGAATCTTTAGATTCTTTAGATTCCTTAGATTCTTTAGATTCTCTAGATTCTTTAAATTCTTTAGATTCTTTAGATTCTTTAGATTCTTCAGATTCTTTAGATACTTTAGATTCTTTAGATTCTATAGATTCTTTAGATTCTTTAGATTCTTCAGATTCTTTAGATTTTTTAGATTCTTTAGATTCTTAAGATACTTTAGTTTCTTTAGAATTTTTAGATTCTTTAGATTCTTTAGATTCTCTAGATTCTTTAGATTCTTCAGATTCTTTGGATTCTTTAAATTCTTTAAATTCTTTAGATTCTTTAGAATCTTTAGATTCTTTAGATTCCTTAGTTTCTTTAGATTCTTTAGATTCTTTAGATCCTTTAGATTCTTTAGATTCTTTAGATTCTTTAAATTCTTTAAATTATTTAGAATCTTTAGAATCTTTAGATTCTTTAGATTCCTTAGATTCTTTAGATTCTCTAGATTCTTTAGATTCCATAGATTCTTTAGATTCTTTAGATTCTTTAGATTCTTTAGATTCTTTAGATTCTTTAGATTCTTTAGATTCTTTAGATTCTTTAGATTCTTTAGATTCTTTAGATTCTTTAGATTCTTTTCTTTAGATTCTTTAGATTTTTTAGATTCTTTAGATTCTTTAGATTCTTTAGATTCTTTGGATTATTTAGATTCTTTAGATTCTTTAGATTCTTTAGATTCTTTAGATTCTTTAGATTCTTTAGATTCTTTAGATTCTTTAGATTCTTTAGATTCTTTAGATTCTTTAGATTCTTTAGATTCTTTAGATTCTTTAGATTCTTTAGATTCTTTAGATTCTTTAGATTCTTTAGATTCTTTAGATTCTTTAGATTCTTTAGATTCTTTAGATTCTTTAGATTCTTTAGATTCTTTAGATTCTTTAGATTCTTTAGATTCTTTAGATTCTTTAGATTCTTTAGATTCTTTAGATTCTTTAGATTCTTTAGATTCTTTAGATACTTTAGATTCTTTGGATTCTTTAGATTCTTTAGATTCTTTAGATTCTTTAGATTCTTTAGATTCTTTAGATACTTTAGATTCTTTAGATTCTTTAAATTCTTTAGATTCCTTAGATTCTTTTGATTCTCTAGTTTCTTTAGATTCTTTAGATTTTTTAGATTCTTTAGATTCTTTAGATTCTTTAGATTCTTTAGATTCTTTAGATTCTTTAGATTCTTTAGATTCTTTAGATTCTTTAGATTCTTTAGATTCTTTAGATTCTTTAGATTCTTTAGATTCTTTAGATTCTTTAGATTCTTTAGATTCTTTAGATTCTTTAGATTCTTTAGATTCTTTAGATTCTTTAGATTCTTTAGATTCTTTAGATTCTTTAGATTTTTTAGATTCTTTAGATTCTTTAGATACTTTAGATTCTTTAGATTTTTTAGATTCTTTAGATTCTTTAGATTCTTTAGATTCTTTAGATTCTTTAGATTCTTTAGATTCTTTAGATTCTTTAGATTCTTTAGATTCTTTAGATTCTTTAGATTATTTAGATTATTTAGATTCTTTAGATTCTTTAGATTCTTTAGATTCTTTAGATTCTTTAGATTCTTTAGATTCTTTAGATTCTTTAGATTCTTTAGATTCCTTAGATTCTTTTGATTCTCTAGTTTCTTTAGATTCTTTAGATTTTTTAGATTCTTTAGATTTTTTAGATTCTTTAGATTCTTTAGATTCTTTAGATTCTTTAGATTCTTTAGATTCTTTAGATACTTTAGATTCTTTAGATTCTTTAGATTCTTTAGATTCTTTAGATTCTTTAGATTCTTTAGATTCTTTAGATTCTTTAGATACTTTAGATTCTTTAGATTCTTTAGATTCTTTAGATTCTTTAGATTCTTTAGATTCTTTAGATTCCTTAGATTCTTTTGATTATCTAGTTTCTTTAGATTCTTTAGATTTTTTAGATTCTTTAGATTCTTTAGATTCTTTAGTTTCTTTAGATTCTTTAGATTCTTTAGATTATTTAGATTATTTAGATTTTTTAGATTCTTTAGATTCTTTAGATACTTTAGATTCTTTAGATTCTTTAGATTCTTTAGATTCTTTAGATTCTTTAGATTCTTTAGATTCTTTAGATTCTTTAGATTCTTTAGATTCTTTAGATTCTTTAGATTCTTTAGATTCTTTAGATTCTTTAGATTATTTAGATTATTTAGATTCTTTAGATTCTTTAGATTCTTTAGATTCTTTAGATTCTTTAGATTCTTTAGATTCTTTAGATTCTTTAGATACTTTAGATTCTTTAGATACTTTAGATTCTTTAGATTCTTTAGATTCTTTAGATTCTTTAGATTATTTAGATTATTTAGATTATTTAGATTCTTTAGATTCTTTAGATTCTTTAGATTCTTTAGATTCTTTAGATTCTTTAGATTCTTTAGATTCTTTAGATTCTTTAGATTCTTTAGATTCCTTAGATTCTTTTGATTCTCTAGTTTCTTTAGATTCTTTAGATTTTTTAGATTCTTTAGATTCTTTAGATTCTTTAGATTCTTTAGATACTTTAGATTCTTTAGATTCTTTAGATTCTTTAGATTCTTTAGATTCTTTAGATTCTTTAGATCCTTTAGATTCTTTAGATTCTTTGGATTCTTTAGATTCTTTAGATTCTTTAGATTCTTTAGATTCTTTAGATTCTTTAGATTCTTTAGATTCTTTAGATTCTTTAGATCCTTTAGATTCTTTAGATTCTTTAGATTCTTTAAATTCTTTAAATTCTTTAAATTCTTTAGATTCTTTAGAATCTTTAGATTCTTTAGATTCCTTAGTTTCTTTAGATTCTTTAGATTCTTTAGATCCTTTAGATTCTTTAGATTCTTTAGATTCTTTAAATTCTTTAAATTCTTTAGAATCTTTAGAATCTTTAGATTCTTTAGATTCCTTAGATTCTTTAGATTCTCTAGATTCTTTAGATTCTTTAGATTCTTTAGATTCTTCAGATTCTTTAGATACTTTAGATTCTTTAGATTCTATAGATTCTTTAGATTCTTTAGATTCTTTAGATTCTTTAGATTCTTTAGATTCTTTAGATTCTTTAGATTCTTTAGATTCTTTAGATTCTTTAGATTCTTTAGATTCTTTAGATTCTTTAGATTCTTTAGATTCTTTAGATTCTTTAGATTCTTTAGATTCTTTAGATTCTTTAGATTCTTTAGATTCTTTAGATTCTTTAGATTATTTAGATTCTTTATATTCTTTAGATATTTTAGTTTCTTTTGATTCTTTAGATTTTTTAGATTCCATGTATTCTTTTGATTTTTTAGATTTTCTAGATTCTTTATATTTTTTAGATTCTTTAGATTCTTTAGATCCCTTAGATTCTTTAGATTCTTTAGATTCTTTAGATTCTTTAGATTATTTAGATTCTGTAGATTCTTTAGATTCTTTAGATTCTTTAGATTTTTTAGATTCTTTAGATTTTTTAGATTCTTTAGATTCTTTAGATTCTTAAGATTCGTTAGATTCTTTAGATTCTTTAGATTCTTTAGATTCTTTAGATTCTTTAGATTCTTTATATTCTTTAGATTCTTTAGATTCTTTGGATTATTTAGATTTTTTAGATTCTTTAGATACTTTAGATTCTTTAGATTCTTTAAATTCTTTAGATTCGTTAGAATCTTTAGATTCTTTAGATTCCTTAGATTCTTTAGATTCTCTAGATTCTTTAGATTCTTTAGATTCTTTAGATTCTTTAGATTCTTTAGATTCTTTAGATTCTTTAGATTCTTTAGATTCTTTAGATTTTTTAGATTCTTTAGATTTTTTAGATTCTTTAGATTCTTTAGATTTTTAAGATTCTTTAGATTCTTTAGATTCTTTAGATTCCTTAGATTCTTTAGATTCTTTAGTTTCCTTAGATTCTTTAGATTCTCTAGATTCTCTAGATTCTTTAGATTCTTTAGATTCTTTAGATTCTTTAGATTCTTTAGATTCTTTAGATTCTTTAGATTCTTTAGATTCTTTAGATTCTTTAGATTCTTTAGATTCTTTAGATTCTTTAGATTCTTTAGATTCTTTAGATTCTTTAGATTCTTTAGATTCTTTAGATTCTTTAGATTCTTTAGATTCTTTAGATTCTTTAGATTCTTTAGATTCTTTAGATTCTTTAGATTCTTTAGATTCTTAAGATTATTTAGATACTTTAGATTCTTTAGATTCTTTAGATTTTTAGATTCTTTAGATTCTTTAGTTTCTTTAGATTCTTTAGATTCTTTAGATTCTTTAGATTCTTTAGATTCTTTATATTCTTTAGATTCTTTAGATTCTTTAGATTCTTTAGATTCTTTAGATTCTTTAGATTCTTTAGATTCTTTAGATTCTTTAGATTCTTTAGATTCTTTAGATTCTTTAGATTCTTTAGATTCTTTAGATTCTTTAGATTCTTTAGATTCTTTAGATTCTTTAGATTCTTTAGATTCTTTAGATTCTTTAGATTCTTTAGATTCTTTAGATTCTTTAGATTCTTTAGATTCTTTAGATTCTTTGGATTCTTTGGATTCTTTAGATTCTTTAGATTCTTTAGATTCTTTAGATTCTTTAGATTCTTTAGATTCTTTAGATTCTTTATATTCTTTAGATTCTTAAGATTCTTTAGATACATTAGATTCTTTAGATTCTTTAGATTCTTTAGATTCTTTAGATTCTTTAGATTCTTTAGATTCTTTAGATTCTTTAGATTCTTTAGATTCTTTAGATTCTTTAGATTCTTTAGATTCTTTAGATTCCTTAGATTCTTTTGATTCTCTAGTTTCTTTAGATTCTTTAGATTTTTTAGATTCTTTAGATTTTTTAGATTCTTTAGATTCTTTAGATTCTTTAGATTCTTTAGATTCTTTAGATTCTTTAGATACTTTAGATTCTTTAGATTCTTTAGATTCTTTAGATTCTTTAGATTCTTTAGATTCTTTAGATTCTTTAGATTCTTTAGATACTTTAGATTCTTTAGATTCTTTAGATTCTTTAGATTCTTTAGATTCTTTAGATTCTTTAGATTCCTTAGATTCTTTTGATTATCTAGTTTCTTTAGATTCTTTAGATTTTTTAGATTCTTTAGATTCTTTAGATTCTTTAGTTTCTTTAGATTCTTTAGATTCTTTAGATTATTTAGATTATTTAGATTTTTTAGATTCTTTAGATTCTTTAGATACTTTAGATTCTTTAGATTCTTTAGATTCTTTAGATTCTTTAGATTCTTTAGATTCTTTAGATTCTTTAGATTCTTTAGATTCTTTAGATTCTTTAGATTCTTTAGATTCTTTAGATTCTTTAGATTCTTTAGATTATTTAGATTATTTAGATTCTTTAGATTCTTTAGATTCTTTAGATTCTTTAGATTCTTTAGATTCTTTAGATTCTTTAGATTCTTTAGATACTTTAGATTCTTTAGATACTTTAGATTCTTTAGATTCTTTAGATTCTTTAGATTCTTTAGATTATTTAGATTATTTAGATTATTTAGATTCTTTAGATTCTTTAGATTCTTTAGATTCTTTAGATTCTTTAGATTCTTTAGATTCTTTAGATTCTTTAGATTCTTTAGATTCTTTAGATTCCTTAGATTCTTTTGATTCTCTAGTTTCTTTAGATTCTTTAGATTTTTTAGATTCTTTAGATTCTTTAGATTCTTTAGATTCTTTAGATACTTTAGATTCTTTAGATTCTTTAGATTCTTTAGATTCTTTAGATTCTTTAGATTCTTTAGATCCTTTAGATTCTTTAGATTCTTTGGATTCTTTAGATTCTTTAGATTCTTTAGATTCTTTAGATTCTTTAGATTCTTTAGATTCTTTAGATTCTTTAGATTCTTTAGATCCTTTAGATTCTTTAGATTCTTTAGATTCTTTAAATTCTTTAAATTCTTTAAATTCTTTAGATTCTTTAGAATCTTTAGATTCTTTAGATTCCTTAGTTTCTTTAGATTCTTTAGATTCTTTAGATCCTTTAGATTCTTTAGATTCTTTAGATTCTTTAAATTCTTTAAATTCTTTAGAATCTTTAGAATCTTTAGATTCTTTAGATTCCTTAGATTCTTTAGATTCTCTAGATTCTTTAGATTCTTTAGATTCTTTAGATTCTTCAGATTCTTTAGATACTTTAGATTCTTTAGATTCTATAGATTCTTTAGATTCTTTAGATTCTTTAGATTCTTTAGATTCTTTAGATTCTTTAGATTCTTTAGATTCTTTAGATTCTTTAGATTCTTTAGATTCTTTAGATTCTTTAGATTCTTTAGATTCTTTAGATTCTTTAGATTCTTTAGATTCTTTAGATTCTTTAGATTCTTTAGATTCTTTAGATTCTTTAGATTCTTTAGATTATTTAGATTCTTTATATTCTTTAGATATTTTAGTTTCTTTTGATTCTTTAGATTTTTTAGATTCCATGTATTCTTTTGATTTTTTAGATTTTCTAGATTCTTTATATTTTTTAGATTCTTTAGATTCTTTAGATCCCTTAGATTCTTTAGATTCTTTAGATTCTTTAGATTCTTTAGATTATTTAGATTCTGTAGATTCTTTAGATTCTTTAGATTCTTTAGATTTTTTAGATTCTTTAGATTTTTTAGATTCTTTAGATTCTTTAGATTCTTAAGATTCGTTAGATTCTTTAGATTCTTTAGATTCTTTAGATTCTTTAGATTCTTTAGATTCTTTATATTCTTTAGATTCTTTAGATTCTTTGGATTATTTAGATTTTTTAGATTCTTTAGATACTTTAGATTCTTTAGATTCTTTAAATTCTTTAGATTCGTTAGAATCTTTAGATTCTTTAGATTCCTTAGATTCTTTAGATTCTCTAGATTCTTTAGATTCTTTAGATTCTTTAGATTCTTTAGATTCTTTAGATTCTTTAGATTCTTTAGATTCTTTAGATTCTTTAGATTTTTTAGATTCTTTAGATTTTTTAGATTCTTTAGATTCTTTAGATTTTTAAGATTCTTTAGATTCTTTAGATTCTTTAGATTCCTTAGATTCTTTAGATTCTTTAGTTTCCTTAGATTCTTTAGATTCTCTAGATTCTCTAGATTCTTTAGATTCTTTAGATTCTTTAGATTCTTTAGATTCTTTAGATTCTTTAGATTCTTTAGATTCTTTAGATTCTTTAGATTCTTTAGATTCTTTAGATTCTTTAGATTCTTTAGATTCTTTAGATTCTTTAGATTCTTTAGATTCTTTAGATTCTTTAGATTCTTTAGATTCTTTAGATTCTTTAGATTCTTTAGATTCTTTAGATTCTTTAGATTCTTTAGATTCTTTAGATTCTTTAGATTCTTAAGATTATTTAGATACTTTAGATTCTTTAGATTCTTTAGATTTTTAGATTCTTTAGATTCTTTAGTTTCTTTAGATTCTTTAGATTCTTTAGATTCTTTAGATTCTTTAGATTCTTTATATTCTTTAGATTCTTTAGATTCTTTAGATTCTTTAGATTCTTTAGATTCTTTAGATTCTTTAGATTCTTTAGATTCTTTAGATTCTTTAGATTCTTTAGATTCTTTAGATTCTTTAGATTCTTTAGATTCTTTAGATTCTTTAGATTCTTTAGATTCTTTAGATTCTTTAGATTCTTTAGATTCTTTAGATTCTTTAGATTCTTTAGATTCTTTAGATTCTTTAGATTCTTTAGATTCTTTGGATTCTTTGGATTCTTTAGATTCTTTAGATTCTTTAGATTCTTTAGATTCTTTAGATTCTTTAGATTCTTTAGATTCTTTATATTCTTTAGATTCTTAAGATTCTTTAGATACATTAGATTCTTTAGATTCTTTAGATTCTTTAGATTCTTTAGATTCTTTAGATTCTTTAGATTCTTTAGATTCTTTAGATTCTTTAGATTCTTTAGATTCTTTAGATTCTTTAGATTCTTTAGATTCTTTAGATTCTTTAGATTCTTTAGATTCTTAAGATTCTTTAGATACTTTAGATTCTTTAGATTCTTTAGATTTTTAGATTCTTTAGATTCTTTAGTTTCTTTAGATTCTTTAGATTCTTTAGATTCTTTAGATTCTTTAGATTCTTTATATTCTTTAGATTCTTTAGATTCTTTAGATTCTTTAGATTCTTTAGATTCTTTAGATTCTTTAGATTCTTTAGATTCTTTAGATTCTTTAGATTCTTTAGATTCTTTAGATTCTTTAGATTCTTTAGATTCTTTAGATTCTTTAGATTCTTTAGATTCTTTAGATTCTTTAGATTCTTTAGATTCTTTAGATTCTTTAGATTCTTTAGATTCTTTAGATTCTTTGGATTCTTTAGATTCTTTAGATTCTTTAGATTCTTTAGATTCTTTAGATTCTTTAGGTCCTTTAGTTTCTTTTGATTCTTTAGATTAATAGATTTTTTAGATTCCTTGGATTCTTTAGATTTTCTAGATTTTTTAGATTCTTTAGATTTGTTAGATTCTTTAGATTCTTTAGATTCTTTAGATTCTTCAGATTCTTTAGATTCTTTAGATTCTTTAGATTCTTTAGATTCTTTAGATTCTTTAGATTCTTTAGATTCTTTAGATTCTTTAGATTCTTTAGATTCTTTAAATTCTTTAGATTCTTTAGATTCTTTAGATTCTTTAGGTTCTTTAGATTCTTTAGATTCTTTAGATTCTTTAGATTCTTTAGATTCTTTAGATTCTTTATGTTCGTTAGAATCTTTAGATTCTTTAGATTTTTTATATTCTTTAGTTCCTTTAGTTTCTTTAGATTCTTTAATTTTTTTAGATTCATTAGATTCTTTAGATATTTTAGATTCTTTAGATAATTTAGATTGTTAAGATTCCTTAGTTTCTTTTGATCCTTTAGATTAATAGATTTTTTAGATTCCTTGTATTCTTTAGATTTTTCAGATTCTCTAGATTCTTTAGATATTTTAGATACTTTAGATTCTTTAGATTCTGTAGATTCTTTAGATACTTTAGTTTCTTTTGTTTCTTTAGATTAAAAGATTTTTTAGATCCCTTGTATTCTTTAGATTTTTTAGATTCTCTAGATTCTTTAGATTTTTTAGATTCTTTAGATTCTTTAGATTCTGTAGATTCTTTAGATTCTTAAGATTCTTTAGATTCTTTAGATTCTTTAGGTTCGTTAGAATCTTTAGATTCTTTAGATTTTTTTGATTCCTTAGATTCTTTAGATTTTAGATTCTTTGGATTCTTTAGATTCTTTAGATTCTTTAGATTCTTTAGATTCTTTAGATACTTTAGATTCTTTAGATTCTTTAGATTTTTTGGATTCTTTAGATTTTTTAGATTCTTTAGATTTTTTAGATTCTTTAGATTCTTTAGATTCTTTAGATTCTTTAGATTCTTTAGATTCTTTAGATTCTTTAGATTCTTTAGATTCTTTAGATTCTTTAGATTTTTTAGATTCTTTAGGTTCTTTAGATTGTTTAGATTCTTTAGATTCTTTAGGTCCTTTAGTTTATTTTGATTCTTTAGATTAATAGGTTTTTTAAGATTCCTTGGATTTTTTAGATTTTCTAGATTCTTTAGATTCTTTAGATTTTTTAGATTCTTTAGATTCTTTAGATTCTTTAGATTCTTTAGATTCTTTAGATTCTTTAGATACTTTAGATTCTTTAGATTCTTTAGATCCTTTTGATTCTTTAGATTAATAGATTTTTTAGATTCCTTGGCTTTTTTAGATTTTTTAGATTCTTTAGATTTTTTAGATTCTTTAGATTTTTTAGATTCTTTGGATTTTTTAGATTCTTTAGATTCTTTATGTTCGTTAGAATCTTTAGATTCTTTAGATTTCTTTGATTCTTTAGATTCTTCAGATTTTTTAGATTCTTTAGATTCTTTAGATTCTTTAGATTCTTTAGATTCTTTAGATTCTTTAGATTCTTTAGATTCTTTAGATACTTTAGATTCTTTTGATTCTTTAGATTAATAGGTTTTTTAGATTCCTTGGATTTTTTAGATTCCTTGGATTTTTTAGATTTTTTAGATTCTTTAGATTTTTTAGATTCTTTGGATTTTTTAGATTCTTTAGATTCTTTAGATACTTTGGATTTTTTAGATTCTTTAGATTCTTTAGATTCTTTAGATTCTTTAGATTCTTTAGATTCTTTAGATTCTTTAGATTCTTTAGATTCTTTAGATTCTTTAGATTCTTTAGATTCTTTAGATTCTTTAGATTCTTTAGATTCTTTAGATTCTTTAGATTCTTTACATTCTTTAGACTCTTTAGATTCTTTAGATTCTTTAGTTCCTTTAGATTCTTTAGATTCTTTATATCCTTTAAATTTTTTAGATTCATTAGATTCTTTAGATCCTTTAGATTCTTTAGATCCTTTAGATTCTTTAGATTCTTTAGATTCTTTAGATTCTTTAGATTCTTTAGAGTCCTTAGATTCTTTAGATTCTTTAGATTCTTTAGATTCTTTAGATTCTTTAGATTCTTTAGATTCTTTAGATTCTTTAGTTTCTTTTGATCCTTTATATTAATAGATTTTTTAGATTCCTTGGATTTTTTAGTTTTTTTAAATTCTTTAGATTTTTTAGATTCTTTAGATTTTTTAGATTCTTTGGATTTTTTAGATTCTTTAGATTCTTTGGATTCTTTAGAAACTTTAGATTCTTTAGATTCTTTAGATTCTTTAAATTCTTTAGATCCTTTAGATTCTTTAGATTCTTTAGATTCATTAGATTCTTTAGATTCTTTAGATTCTTTAGATTCTTTAGATTCTTTAGATTCTTTAGATTCTTTAGATTCTTTAGATTCTTTAGATTCTTTAGATTCTTTAGATTCTTTATATTCTTTAGATTCTTTAGATAATTTAGATTCTTTAGATTCTTTAGATTCTTTAAATTCTTTAGATTCTTTAGATTCTTTAGATTCTTTAGATTTTTTAGATTCTTTAAATTCCTTAGATTCTTTAGATTAATAGATTTTTTAGATTCCTTGGATTTTTTAGATTTTTTAGATTCTTTAGATTTTTTAGATTCTTTAGATTCTTTAGATACTTTGGATTTTATAGATTCCTTAGATTCTTTAGATTCTTTAGATTCTTTAGATTATTTAGATTCTTTAGATTCTTTAGATTCTTTAGATTCTTTAGATTCTTTAGATTCTTTAGATTCTTTAGATTCTTTAGATTCTTTAGATTCTTTAGATTCTTTAGATTCTTTAGATCCTTTAGATTCTTTAGATTCCTTAGATTCTTTAAATTCTTTAAATTCTTTAGATTCTTTAGAATCTTTAGATTCTTTAGATTCTTTAGATCCTTTAGATTCTTTAGATTCTTTAGATTCTTTAAATTCTTTAAATTCTTTAGATTCTTTAGAATCTTTAGATTCTTTAGATTCCTTAGTTTCTTTAGATTCTTTAGATTCTTTAGATCCTTTAGATTCTTTAGATTCTTTAGATTCTTTAAATTTTTTAAATTCTTTAGAATCTTTAGAATCTTTAGATTCTTTAGATTCCTTAGATTCTTTAGATTCTCTAGATTCTTTAAATTCTTTAGATTCTTTAGATTCTTTAGATTCTTCAGATTCTTTAGATACTTTAGATTCTTTAGATTCTATAGATTCTTTAGATTCTTTAGATTCTTCAGATTCTTTAGATTTTTTAGATTCTTTAGATTCTTAAGATACTTTAGTATCTTTAGAATTTTTAGATTCTTTAGATTCTTTAGATTCTCTAGATTCTTTAGATTCTTCAGATTCTTTGGATTCTTTAAATTCTTTAAATTCTTTAGATTCTTTAGAATCTTTAGATTCTTTAGATTCCTTAGTTTCTTTAGATTCTTTAGATTCTTTAGATCCTTTAGATTCTTTAGATTCTTTAGATTCTTTAAATTCTTTAAATTATTTAGAATCTTTAGAATCTTTAGATTCTTTAGATTCCTTAGATTCTTTAGATTCTCTAGATTCTTTAGATTCTATAGATTCTTTAGATTCTTTAGATTCTTTAGATTCTTTAGATTCTTTAGATTCTTTAGATTCTTTAGATTCTTTAGATTCTTTAGATTCTTTAGATTCTTTAGATTCTTTAGATTCTTTAGATTCTTTAGATTCTTTAGATTCTTTAGATTCTTTTCTTTAGATTCTTTAGATTTTTTAGATTCTTTAGATTCTTTAGATTCTTTAGATTCTTTGGATTATTTAGATTCTTTAGATTCTTTAGATTCTTTAGATTCTTTAGATTCTTTAGATTCTTTAGATTCTTTAGATTCTTTAGATTCTTTAGATTCTTTAGATTCTTTAGATTCTTTAGATTCTTTAGATTCTTTAGATTCTTTAGATTCTTTAGATTCTTTAGATTCTTTAGATTCTTTAGATTCTTTAGATTCTTTAGATTCTTTAGATTCTTTAGATTCTTTAGATTCTTTAGATTCTTTAGATTCTTTAGATTCTTTAGATTCTTTAGATTCTTTAGATTCTTTAGATTCTTTAGATTCTTTAGATTCTTTAGATTCTTTAGATTCTTTAGATTCTTTAGATTCTTTAGATTCTTTAGATTCTTTAGATTCTTTAGATTCTTTAGATTCTTTAGATTCTTTAGATTCTTTAGATTCTTTAGATACTTTAGATTCTTTAGATTCTTTAGATTCTTTAGATTCTTTAGATTCTTTAGATTCTTTAGATTCTTTAGATACTTTAGATTCTTTAGATTCTTTAAATTCTTTAGATTCCTTAGATTCTTTTGATTCTCTAGTTTCTTTAGATTCTTTAGATTTTTTAGATTCTTTAGATTCTTTAGATTCTTTAGATTCTTTAGATTCTTTAGATTCTTTAGATTCTTTAGATTCTTTAGATTCTTTAGATTCTTTAGATTCTTTAGATTCTTTAGATTCTTTAGATTCTTTAGATTCTTTAGATTCTTTAGATTCTTTAGATTCTTTAGATTCTTTAGATTCTTTAGATTCTTTAGATTTTTTAGATTCTTTAGATTCTTTAGATACTTTAGATTCTTTAGATTTTTTAGATTCTTTAGATTCTTTAGATTCTTTAGATTCTTTAGATTCTTTAGATTCTTTAGATTCTTTAGATTCTTTAGATTATTTAGTTTATTTAGATTCTTTAGATTCTTTAGATTCTTTAGATTCTTTAGATTCTTTAGATTCTTTAGATTCTTTAGATTCTTTAGATTCTTTAGATTCCTTAGATTCTTTTGATTCTCTAGTTTCTTTAGATTCTTTAGATTTTTTAGATTCTTTAGATTCTTTAGATTCTTTAGATTCTTTAGATTCTTTAGATTCTTTAGATACTTTAGATTCTTTAGATTCTTTAGATTCTTTAGATTCTTTAGATTCTTTAGATTCTTTAGATTCTTTAGATTCTTTAGATTCTTTAGATTCTTTAGATTCTTTAGATTCTTTAGATTCTTTAGATTCCTTAGATTCTTTTGATTCTCTAGTTTCTTTAGATTCTTTAGATTTTTTAGATTCTTTAGATTCTTTAGATTCTTTAGTTTCTTTAGATTCTTTAGATTCTTTAGATTATTTAGATTATTTAGATTCTTTAGATTCTTTAGATTCTTTAGATACTTTAGATTCTTTAGATTCTTTAGATTCTTTAGATTCTTTAGATTCTTTAGATTCTTTAGATTCTTTAGATTCTTTAGATTCTTTAGATTCTTTAGATTCTTTAGATTCTTTAGATTCTTTAGATTCTTTAGATTCTTTAGATTATTTAGATTATTTAGATTCTTTAGATTCTTTAGATTCTTTAGATTCTTTAGATTCTTTAGATTCTTTAGATTCTTTAGATTCTTTAGATACTTTAGATTCTTTAGATACTTTAGATTCTTTAGATTCTTTAGATTCTTTAGATTCTTTAGATTATTTAGATTCTTTAGATTCTTTAGATTCTTTAGATTATTTAGATTATTTAGATTCTTTAGATTCTTTAGATTCTTTAGATTCTTTAGATTCTTTAGATTCTTTAGATTCTTTAGATTTTTTAGATTCCTTAGATTCTTTTGATTCTCTAGTTTCTTTAGATTCTTTAGATTTTTTAGATTCTTTAGATTCTTTAGATTCTTTAGATTCTTTAGATTCTTTAGATTCTTTAGATTCTTTAGATTCTTTAGATTCTTTAGATTCTTTAGATTCTTTAGATTCTTTAGATTCTTTAGATACTTTAAATTCTTTAGATTCTTTAGATACTTTAGTTTCCTTAGATTCTTTAGATTCTCTAGATTCTCTAGATTCTTTAGATTCTTTAGATTCTTTAGATTCTTTAGATTCTTTAGATTATTTAGATTCTTTAGATTCTTTAGATTCTTTAGATTCTTTAGATTCTTTAGATTCTTTAGATTCTTTAGATTCTTTAGATTCTTTAGATTCTTTAGATTCTTTAGATTCTTTAGATTCTTTAGATTCTTTAGATTCTTTAGATTCTTTAGATTCTTTAGATTCTTTAGATTCTTTAGATTCTTTAGATTCATTAGATTCTTTAGATTCTTTAGATTCTTTAGATTCTTTAGATTCTTTATATTCTTTAGATTATTTAGATTCTTTAGATTCTTTAGATTCTTTAGACTCTTTAGATTCTTTAGATTCTTTAGATTCTTTAGATTCTTTAGATTCTTTAGATTCTTTAGATTCTTTAGATTCTTTAGATTCTTTAGATTCTTTAGATTCTTTAGATTCTTTAGATTCTTTAGATTCTTTAGATTCTTTAGATTCTTTAGATTCTTTAGATTCTTTAGATTCTTTAGATTCTTTAGATTCTTTAGATTCTTTAGATTCTTTAGATTCTTTAGATTCTTTAGATTCTTTAGATTCTTTAGATTTTTTAGATTCTTTAGATTCTTTAAATTCTTTAGATTCTTTAGATTCTTTAGATCCTTTAGATTCTTTAGATTCTTTAGATTCTTTAGATACTTTAAATTCTTTAGATTCTTTAGATACTTTAGTTTCCTTAGATTCTTTAGATTCTCTAGATTCTCTAGATTCTTTAGATTCTTTAGATTCTTTAGATTCTTTAGATTCTTTAGATTATTTAGATTCTTTAGATTCTTTAGATTCTTTAGATTCTTTAGATTCTTTAGATTCTTTAGATTCTTTAGATTCTTTAGATTCTTTAGATTCTTTAGATTCTTTAGATTCTTTAGATTCTTTAGATTCTTTAGATTCTTTAGATTCTTTAGATTCTTTAGATTCTTTAGATTCTTTAGATTCTTTAGATTCTTTAGATTCTTTAGATTCTTTAGATTCTTTAGATTCTTTATATTCTTTAGATTATTTAGATTCTTTAGATTCTTTAGATTCTTTAGACTCTTTAGATTCTTTAGATTCTTTAGATTCTTTAGATTCTTTAGATTCTTTAGATTCTTTAGATTCTTTAGATTCTTTAGATTCTTTAGATTCTTTAGATTCTTTAGATTCTTTAGATTCTTTAGATTCTTTAGATTCTTTAGATTCTTTAGATTCTTTAGATTCTTTAGATTCTTTAGATTCTTTAGATTCTTTAGATTCTTTAGATTCTTTAGATTCTTTAGATTCTTTAGATTCTTTAGATTCTTTAGATTCTTTAGATTCTTTAGATTCTTTAGATTCTTTAGATTCTTTAGATTCTTTAGATTCTTTAGATTCTTTAGATTCTTTAGATTCTTTAGATTCTTTAGATTCTTTAGATTCTTTAGATTCTTTAGATTCTTTAGTTTCTTTAGATTCTTTAGATTCTTTAGATTCTTTAGATTCTTTAGATTTTTTGGATACTTTAGATTCTTTAGATTCTTTAGATCCTTTAGATTCTTTAGATTCTTTAGATTCTTTAGATTCTTTAGATTCTTTAGATTATTTAGATTCTTTAGATGCTTTAGATTCTTTAGATTCTTTAGATTCTTTAGATTCTTTAGATTCTTTAGATTCTTTAGATTCTTTAGATTCTTTAGATTCTTTAGATTCTTTAGATTCTTTAGATTCTTTAGATTCTTTAGATTCTTTAGATTCTTTAGATTCTTTAGATTCTTTAGATTCTTTAGATTCTTTAGATTCTTTAGATTCTTTAGATTCTTTAGATTCTTTAGATTCTTTAGATTCTTTAGATTCTTTAGATTCTTTAGATTCTTTAGATTCTTTAGATTCTTTAGATTCTTTAGATTCTTTAGATTCTTTAGATTCTTTAGATTCTTTAGATTCTTTATATTCTTTAGATATTTTAGTTTCTTTTGATTCTTTAGATTAATAGATTTTTTAGATTCCATGTATTCTTTTGATTTTTTAGATTCTCTAGATTCTTTAGATTTTTTAGATTCTTTAGATTCTTTAGATCCCTTAGATTCTTTAGATTCTTTAGATTCTTTAGATTATTTAGATTCTGTAGATTATTTAGATTCTTTAGATTCTTTAGATTCTTTAGATTCTTTAGATTCTTTAGATTCTTTAGATTCTTTAGATTCTTTAGATTCTTTAGATTCTTTAGATTCTTTAGATTCTTTAGATTCTTTAGATTCTTTAGATTCTTTAGATTCTTTAGGTTCTTTAGATTTTTCAGATTCTTTAGATTCTTTAGATTCTTTAGATTCTTTAGATTCTTTAGATTCTTTAGATTCTTTAGATTCTTTAGATTCATTAGATTCTTTAGATTCTTTAGATTCTTTAGATTCTTTAGATTCTTTAGATTCCTTAGATACTTTAGATTCTTTAGATTCTTTAGATTCTTTAAATTCTTTAGATTTTTTAGATTCTTTAGATTTTTTAGATTCTTTAGATTCTTTAGATTCTTAAGATTCTTTAGATTCTTTAGATTCTTTAGATTCTTTAGATTCTTTAGATTCTTTAGATTCTTTAGATTCTTTAGATTCTTTAGATTCTTTAGTTTCCTTAGATTCTTTAGATTCTCTAGATTCTCTAGATTCTTTAGATTCTTTAGATTCTTTAGATTCTTTAGATACTTTAGATTCTTTAGAATCTTTAGATTTTTAGATTCTTTAGATTCTTTAGTTTCTTTAGATTCTTTAGATTCTTTAGATTCTTTAGATTCTTTATATTCTTTAGATTCTTTAGATTCTTTAGATTCTTTAGATTTTTTAGATTCTTTAGATTCTTTAGATTCTTTAGATTCTTTAGATTCTTTAGATTTTTTAGATTCTTTAGATTCTTTAGATTCTTTAGATTCTTTAGATACTTTAGATTCTTTAGATTCTTCAGATTCTTTAGATTCTTTAGATTCTTTAGATTCTTTAGTTTCTTTAGATTCTTTAGATTCTTTAGATTCTTTGGATTCTTTAGATTCTTTGGATTCTTTAGATTCTTTAGATTCTTTAGATTCTTTAGATTCTTTAGATTCTTTAGATTCTTTAGATTTTTTAGATTCTTTAGATTCTTTAGATTCTTTAGATTCTTTAGGTCCTTTGGTTTCTTTTGATTCTTTAGATTAATAGATTTTTTAGATTCCTTGGATTCTTTAGATTTTCTAGATTCTTTAGATTCTTTAGATTTTTTAGATTCTTTAGATTCTTTAGATTCTTTGGATTATTTAGATTCTTTAGATTCTTTAGATTCTTTAGATTCTTTAGATTCTTTAAATTCTTTAAATTCTTTAGATTCTTTAGAATCTTTAGATTCTTTAGATTCCTTAGATTCTTTAAATTCTCTAGATTCTTTAGATTCTTTAGATTCTTTAGATTCTTTAGATTCTTTAGATTCTTTAGATTCTTTAGATTCTTTAGATTCTTTAGATTCTTTAGATTCTTTAGATTCTTTAGATTCTTTAGATACCTTAGATTCTTTAGAATCTTTAGATTCTTTAGATTCTTTAGATTCTTTAGATTCTTTAGATTCTTCAGATTCTTTAGATTTTCTAGATTCTTTAGATTCTTTAGATTCTTTAGATTCTTTAGATTCTTTAGATCCTTTAGATTCTTTAGATTCTTTAGATTCTTTAGATTTTTTAGATTCTTTAGATTTTTTAGATTCTTTAGATTCTTTAGATTCTTTAGATTCTTTAAATTCTTTAAATTCTTTAGATTCGTTAGAATCTTTAGATTCTTTAGATTCCTTAGATTCTTTAGATTTTCTAGATTCTTTAGATTCTTTAGATTCTTTAGATTCTTTAGATTCTTTAGATTCTTTAGATTCTTTAGATACTTTAGATTCTTTAGATACTTTAGATTCTTTAGATTCGTTAGATTCTTTAGATTCTTGAGATTCTTTAGATTCTTCAGATTCTTTAGATTTTTTAGATTCTTTAGATTCTTTAGTTACTTTAGTTTCTTTAGATTTTTTAGATTCTTTAGATTCTTTAGATTCTTTGGATTCTTTAGATTCTTTAGATTCTTTAGATTCTTTAGATTCTTTAGATTCTTTAGATTCTTTAGATTCTTTAGATTCTTTAGATTCTTTAGAATCTTTAGATCCTTTAGATTCTTTAGATTCTTTAGATTCTTTAGATTCTTTAGATTCTTTAGATTCTTTAGATTCTTTAGGTCCTTTAGTTCCTTTTGATTCTTTAGATTAATAGATTTTTTAGATTCCTTGGATTCTTTAGATTTTCTAGATTCTTTAGATTCTTTAGATTTTTTAGATTCTTTTGATTCTTTAGATTCTTTGATTATTTAGATTCTTTAGATTCTTTAGATTCTTTAGATTCTTTAGATTCTTTAGATTCTTTAGATTCTTTAGATTCTTTAAATTCTTTAAATTCTTTAGATTCTTTAGAATCTTTAGATTCTTTAGATTCCTTAGAATCTTTAGATTCTCTAGATTCTTTAGATTCTTTAGATTCTTTAGATTCTTTAGATTCTTTAGATTCTTTAGATACTTTAGATTCTTTAGATTCTTTAGATTCTTTAGATTCTTTAGATTCTTTAGATTCTTCAGATTCTTTAGATTTTTTAGATTCTTTAGATTCTTTAGATTTTTTAGATTCTTTAGATTCTTTAGATTCTTTAGATTCTTTAAATTCTTTAGATTCTTTAGATTCTTTAGATTCTTTAGATTCTTTAGGATCTTTAGATTCTTTAGATTCTTTAGATTCTTTAGATTCTTTAGATTCTTTAGATTCTTTAGATTCTTTAGATTCTTTAGATTCTTTAGTTTCTTTAGATTCATTAGATTCTTTAGATTCTTTAGATTCTTTAGATTCTTTAGATACTTTAGATTCTTTAGATACTTTAGATTCTTTAGATTCTTTAGATTCTTTGGATTCTTTAGATTCTTTAGATTCTTTAGATTCTTTAGATTCTTTAGATTCTTTAGATTCTTTAGGTTTTTTAGATTCTTTAGATTCTTTAGATTGTTTAGATTTTTTAGATTCTTTAGATTTTTTATATTCTTTAGTTCCTTTAGTTTCTTTAGATTCTTTAAATTTTTTAGATTCATTAGATTCTTTAGATTTTTTAGATTCTTTAGATACTTTAGATTGTTTAGATTCCTTAGTTTCTTTTGATCCTTTAGATTAATAGATTTTTTAGATTCCTTGTATTCTTTAGATTTTTTAGATTCTCTAGATTCTTTAGATATTTTAGATACTTTAGATTCTTTAGATTCTGTAGATTCTTTAGATACTTTAGTTTCTTTTGATTCTTTAGATTAAAAGATTTTTTAGATTTATTGTATTCTTTAGATTTTTTAGATTCTCTAGATTCTTTAGATTTTTTAGATTCTTTAGATTCTTTAGATTCTTTAGATTCTTAAGATTCTTTAGATTCTTTAGATTCTTTAGGTTCGTTAGAATCTTTAGATTCTTTAGATTTTTTTGATTCTTTAGATTCTTTAGATTCTTTAGATTCTTTAGATTCTTTAGATTCTTTAGATACTTTAGATTCTTTAGATTCTTTAGATTCTTTAGATTTTTTAGATTCTTTAGATTCTTTAGATTCTTTAGATTCTTTAGATTCTTTAGATTCTTTAGATTTTTTAGATTCTTTAGGTTCTTTAGATTGTTTAGATTCTTTAGATTCTTTAGGTCCTTTAGTTTCTTTTGATTCTTTAGATTAATAGATTTTTTAGATTCCTTGGATTTTTTAGATTTTCTAAATTCTTTAGATTCTTTAGATTTTTTAGATTCTTTAGATTCTTTAGATTCTTTAGATTCTTTAGATTCTTTAGATTCTTTAGATACTTTAGATTCTTTAGATTCTTTAGATACTTTTGATTCTTTAGATTAATAGATTTTTTAGATTCCTTGGCTTTTTTAGATTTTTTAGATTCTTTAGATTCTTTAGATTCTTTAGATTCTTTAGATTCTTTAGATTCTTTAGATTCTTTAGATACCTTAGATTCTTTAGAATCTTTAGATTCTTTAGATTCTTTAGATTCTTTAGATTCTTTAGATTCTTCAGATTCTTTAGATTTTCTAGATTCTTTAGATTCTTTTTTAGAGATTCTTTAGATTCTTTAGATTCTTTAGATCCTTTAGATTCTTTAGATTCTTTAGATTCTTTAGATTTTTTAGATTCTTTAGATTTTTTAGATTCTTTAGATTCTTTAGATTCTTAAGATTCGTTAGATTCTTTAGATTCTTTAGATTCTTTAGATTCTTTAGATTCTTTAGATTCTTTATATTCTTTAGATTCTTTAGATTCTTTAAATTCTTTAAATTCTTTAGATTCGTTAGAATCTTTAGATTCTTTAGATTCCTTAGATTCTTTAGATTCTCTAGATTCTTTAGATTCTTTAGATTCTTTAGATTCTTTAGATTCTTTAGATTCTTTAGATTCTTTAGATTCTTTAGATACTTTAGATTCTTTAGATACTTTAGATTCTTTAGATTCGTTAGATTCTTTAGATTCTTGAGATTCTTTAGATTCTTCAGATTCTTTAGATTTTTTAGATTCTTTAGATTCTTTAGTTACTTTAGTTTCTTTAGATTTTTTAGATTCTTTAGATTCTTTAGATTCTTTGGATTCTTTAGATTCTTTAGATTCTTTAGATTCTTTAGATTCTTTAGATACCTTAGATTCTTTAGAATCTTTAGATTCTTTAGATTCTTTAGATTCTTTAGATTCTTTAGATTCTTCAGATTCTTTAGATTTTCTAGATTCTTTAGATTCTTTAGATTCTTTAGATTCTTTAGATTCTTTAGATCCTTTAGATTCTTTAGATTCTTTAGATTCTTTAGATTTTTTAGATTCTTTAGATTTTTTAGATTCTTTAGATTCTTTAGATTCTTAAGATTCGTTAGATTCTTTAGATTCTTTAGATTCTTTAGATTCTTTAGATTTTTTAGATTCTTTAGATTCTTTAGATTCTTTAGATTCTTTAAATTCTTTAAATTCTTTAGATTCGTTAGAATCTTTAGATTCTTTAGATTCCTTAGATTCTTTAGATTCTCTAGATTCTTTAGATTCTTTAGATTCTTTAGATTCTTTAGATTCTTTAGATTCTTTAGATTCTTTAGATTCTTTAGATACTTTAGATTCTTTAGATACTTTAGATTCTTTAGATTCGTTAGATTCTTTAGATTCTTGAGATTCTTTAGATTCTTCAGATTCTTTAGATTTTTTAGATTCTTTAGATTCTTTAGTTACTTTAGTTTCTTTAGATTTTTTAGATTCTTTAGATTCTTTAGATTCTTTGGATTCTTTAGATTCTTTAGATTCTTTAGATTCTTTAGATTCTTTAGATTCTTTAGATTCTTTAGATTCTTTAGATTCTTTAGAATCTTTAGATCCTTTAGATTCTTTAGATTCTTTAGATTCTTTAGATTCTTTAGATTCTTTAGATTCTTTAGATTCTTTAGGTCCTTTAGTTCCTTTTGATTCTTTAGATTAATAGATTTTTTAGATTCCTTGGATTCTTTAGATTTTCTAGATTCTTTAGATTCTTTAGATTTTTTAGATTCTTTTGATTCTTTAGATTCTTTGATTATTTAGATTCTTTAGATTCTTTAGATTCTTTAGATTCTTTAGATTCTTTAGATTCTTTAGATTCTTTAAATTCTTTAAATTCTTTAGATTCTTTAGAATCTTTAGATTCTTTAGATTCCTTAGAATCTTTAGATTCTCTAGATTCTTTAGATTCTTTAGATTCTTTAGATTCTTTAGATTCTTTAGATTCTTTAGATTCTTTAGATTCTTTAGATTCTTTAGATTCTTTAGATTCTTCAGATTCTTTAGATTTTTTAGATTCTTTAGATTCTTTAGATTTTTTAGATTCTTTAGATTCTTTAGATTCTTTAGATTCTTTAAATTCTTTAGATTCTTTAGATTCTTTAGATTCTTTAGATTCTTTAGATTTTTTAGGATCTTTAGATTCTTTAGATTCTTTAGATTCTTTAGATTCTTTAGATTCTTTAGATTCTTTAGATTCTTTAGATTCTTTAGATTCTTTAGATTCTTTAGTTTCTTTAGATTCTTTAGATTCTTTAGATTCTTTAGATTCTTTAGATTCTTTAGATACTTTAGATTCTTTAGATACTTTAGATTCTTTAGATTCTTTAGATTCTTTGGATTCTTTAGATTCTTTAGATTCTTTAGATTCTTTAGATTCTTTAGATTCTTTAGATACTTTAGATTCTTTAGATACTTTAGATTCTTTAGATTCTTTAGATTCTTTGGATTCTTTAGATTCTTTAGATTCTTTAGATTCTTTAGATTCTTTAGTTTCTTTAGATTCTTTAAATTTTTTAGATTCATTAGATTCTTTAGATTTTTTAGATTCTTTAGATACTTTAGATTGTTTAGATTCCTTATTTTCTTTTGATCCTTTAGATTAATAGATTTTTTAGATTCCTTGTATTCTTTAGATTTTTTAGATTCTCTAGATTCTTTAGATATTTTAGATACTTTAGATTCTTTAGATTCTGTAGATTCTTTAGATACTTTAGTTTCTTTTGATTCTTTAGATTAAAAGATTTTTTAGATTTATTGTATTCTTTAGATTTTTTAGATTCTCTAGATTCTTTAGATTTTTTAGATTCTTTAGATTCTTTAGATTCTTTAGATTCTTAAGATTCTTTAGATTCTTTAGATTCTTTAGGTTCGTTAGAATCTTTAGATTCTTTAGATTTTTTTGATTCTTTAGATTCTTTAGATTCTTTAGATTCTTTAGATTCTTTAGATTCTTTAGATACTTTAGATTCTTTAGATTCTTTAGATTCTTTAGATTTTTTAGATTCTTTAGATTCTTTAGATTCTTTAGATTCTTTAGATTCTTTAGATTCTTTGGATTCTTTAGATTTTTTAGATTCTTTAGGTTCTTTAGATTGTTTAGATTCTTTAGATTCTTTAGGTCCTTTAGTTTCTTTTGATTCTTTAGATTAATAGATTTTTTAGATTCCTTGGATTTTTTAGATTTTCTAAATTCTTTAGATTCTTTAGATTTTTTAGATTCTTTAGATTCTTTAGATTCTTTAGATTCTTTAGATTCTTTAGATTCTTTAGATTCTTTAGATACTTTAGATTCTTTAGATTCTTTAGATACTTTTGATTCTTTAGATTAATAGATTTTTTAGATTCCTTGGCTTTTTTAGATTTTTTAGATTCTTTAGATTTTTTAGATTCTTTAGATTCTTTAGATTCTCTAGATTCTTTAGATTCTTCAGATTCTTTGGATTCTTTAGATTCTTTAGATCCTTTAGATTCTTTAGATTCTTTAGATTCTTTAGATTCTTTAGATTCTTTAGATTCTTTAGATTCTTTAGATTCTTTAGATTCTTTAGATTCTTTATATTCTTTAGATTCTTTAGATTCTTTAGATTCTTTGGATTCTTTAGATTTTTTAGATTCTTTAGATTCTTTAGATTCTCTAGATTCTTTAGATTCTTCAGATTCTTTGGATTCTTTAGATTCTTTAGATTCTTTAGATTCTTTGGAATATTTAGATTCTTTAGATACTTTAGATTCTTTAGATTCTTTAGTTACTTTAGTTTCTTTAGATTTTTTAGATTCTTTAGATTCTTTAGATCCTCTAGATTCTTTAGATTCTTTAGATTCTTTGGATTCTTTAGATTCTTTAGATTCCTTAGATTCTTTAGGTTCTTTAGATTCTTTAGATTCTTTAGATTCTTTAGATTCTTTAGATTCTTTAGATTCTTTAGATTCTTTAGATTCTTTAGATTCTTTAGATTTTTTAGATTCTTTAGATTCTTTAGTTTGTTTAGATTTTTTAGATTCTTTAGATTTTTTATATACTTTAGTTCCTTTAGTTTCTTTAGATTCTTTAAATTTTTTAGATTCATTAGATTCTTTAGATTTTTTAGATTCTTTAGATACTTTAGATTGTTTAGATTCCTTAGTTTCTTTTGATCCTTTAGATTAATAGATTTTTTAGATTCCTTGTATTCTTTAGATTTTTTAGATTCTCTAGATTCTTTAGATATTTTAGATACTTTAGATTCTGTAGATTCTTTAGATACTTTAGTTTCTTTTGATTCTTTAGATTAAAAGATTTTTTAGATTCCTTGTATTCTTTAGATTTTTTAGATTCTCTAGATTCTTTAGATTTTTTAGATTCTTTAGATTCTTTAGATTCTTTAGATTCTTTAGATTCTTTAGATTCTTTAGATACTTTAGATTCTTTAGATTCTTTAGATTCTTTAAATTCTTTAGGTTCGTTAGAATCTTTAGATTCTTTAGATTTTTTTGATTCTTTAGATTCTTTAGATTTTTAGATTCTTTAGATTCTTTAGATTCTTTAGATTCTTTAGATTTTTTAGATACTTTAGATTCTTTAGATTCTTTAGATTCTTTAGATTTTTTAGATTCTTTAGATTCTTTAGATACTTTAGATTCTTTAGATTCTTTAGATTCTTTGGATTTTTTAGATTCTTTAGATTCTTTAGATTCTTTAGATTCTTTAGATTCTTTAGATTCTTTAGATTCTTTAGATTCTTTAGATTCTTTAGATTCTTTAGATTCTTTAGATTCTTTAGATTCTTTAGATTCTTTAGATTCTTTAGATTCTTTAGATTCTTTAGATTTTTTAGATTCTTTAGATAATTTAGATTGTTAAGATTCCTTAGTTTCTTTTGATCCTTTAGATTAATAGATTTTTTAGATTCCTTGTATTCTTTAGATTTTTCAGATTCTCTAGATTCTTTAGATATTTTAGATACTTTAGATTCTTTAGATTCTGTAGATTCTTTAGATACTTTAGTTTCTTTTGTTTCTTTAGATTAAAAGATTTTTTAGATCCCTTGTATTCTTTAGATTTTTTAGATTCTCTAGATTCTTTAGATTTTTTAGATTCTTTAGATTCTTTAGATTCTGTAGATTCTTTAGATTCTTAAGATTCTTTAGATTCTTTAGATTCTTTAGATTCTTTAGGTTCGTTAGAATCTTTAGATTCTTTAGATTTTTTTGATTCTTTAGATTCTTTAGATTTTTAGATTCTTTAGATTCTTTAGATTCTTTAGATTCTTTAGATTCTTTAGATTCTTTAGATACTTTAGATTCTTTAGATTCTTTAGATTCTTTAGATTTTTTAGATTCTTTAGATTCTTTAGATTCTTTAGATTCTTTAGATTCTTCAGATTCTTTAGATTCTTTAGATTCTTTAGATTCTTTAGATTCTTTAGATTCTTTAGATTCTTTAGATTCTTTAGATTCTTTAGATTCTTTAGATTCTTTAGATTCTTTAGATTCTTTAGATTCTTTAGATTCTTTAGATTCTTTAGATTTTTTAGATTCTTTAGATTCTTTAGATTCCTTAGATTTTTTAGATTCTTTAGATTCTTTAGATTCTTTAGATTCTTTAGATTCTTTAGATTCTTTAGATTCTTTAGATTCTTTCCCTTAGATGCTTTAGATTCTTTAGATTTTTTAGATTCTTTAGATTCTTTAGATTCTTTAGATTCTTTAGATTCTTTAGATTCTTTAGATTCTTTAGATTCTTTAGATTCTTTAAATTCTTTAGATTCTTTAGATTCTTTAGGTTCTTTAGATTCTTTAGATTCTTTAGATTCTTTAGATTCTTTAGATTCTTTAGATTCTTTAGATTCTTTAGATTCTTTAGATTCTTTAGATTCTTTAGATTCTTTAGATATTTTAGATTCTTTAGATTCTTTAGATTCTTTGGATTCTTTAGATTCTTTAGATTCTTTAGATTCTTTAGATTGTTTAGATTCTTTAGATTCTTTAGATTTTTTAGATTCTTTAGATTCTTTAGATTGTTTAGATTTTTTAGATTCTTTAGATTTTTTATATTCTTTAGTTCCTTTAGTTTCTTTAGATTCTTTAATTTTTTTAGATTCATTAGATTCTTTAGATTTTTTAGATTCTTTAGATAATTTAGATTGTTAAGATTCCTTAGTTTCTTTTGATCCTTTAGATTAATAGAGTTTTTAGATTCCTTGTATTCTTTAGATTTTTCAGATTCTCTAGATTCTTTAGATATTTTAGATACTTTAGATTCTTTAGATTCTGTAGATTCTTTAGATACTTTAGTTTCTTTTGTTTCTTTAGATTAAAAGATTTTTTAGATCCCTTGTATTCTTTAGATTTTTTAGATTCTCTAGATTCTTTAGATTTTTTAGATTCTTTAGATTCTTTAGATTCTGTAGATTCTTTAGATTCTTAAGATTCTTTAGATTCTTTAGATTCTTTAGGTTCGTTAGAATCTTTAGATTCTTTAGATTTTTTTGATTCCTTAGATTCTTTAGATTTTAGATTCTTTAGATTCTTTAGATTCTTTAGATTCTTTAGATTCTTTAGATACTTTAGATTCTTTAGATTCTTTAGATTCTTTGGATTCTTTAGATTTTTTAGATTCTTTAGATTTTTTAGATTCTTTAGATTCTTTAGATTCTTTAGATTCTTTAGATTCTTTAGATTCTTTAGATTTTTTAGATTCTTTAGGTTCTTTAGATTGTTTAGATTCTTTAGATTCTTTAGGTCCTTTAGTTTCTTTTGATTCTTTAGATTAATAGATTTTTTAGATTCCTTGGCTTTTTTAGATTTTTTAGATTCTTTAGATTTTTTAGATTCTTTAGATTTTTTAGATTCTTTGGATTTTTTAGATTCTTTAGATTCTTTAGATTCTTTATGTTCGTTAGAATCTTTAGATTCTTTAGATTTCTTTGATTCTTTAGATTCTTCAGATTTTTTAGATTCTTTAGATTCTTTAGATTCTTTAGATTCTTTAGATTCTTTAGATTCTTTAGATTCTTTAGATTCTTTAGATTCTTTAGATTCTTTAGATTCTTTAGATTCTTTAGATTCTTTAGATTCTTTAGATTCTTTAGATTCTTTAGATACTTTAGATTCTTTTGATTCTTTAGATTAATAGGTTTTTTAGATTCCTTGGATTTTTTAGATTCCTTGGATTTTTTAGATTTTTTAGATTCTTTAGATTTTTTAGATTCTTTGGATTTTTTAGATTCTTTAGATTCTTTAGATACTTTGGATTTTTTAGATTCTTTAGATTCTTTAGATTCTTTAGATTCTTTAGATTCTTTAGATTCTTTAGATTCTTTAGATTCTTTAGATTCTTTAGATTCTTTAGATTCTTTAGATTCTTTAGATTCTTTAGATTCTTTAGATTCTTTAGATTCTTTAGATTCTTTAGATTCTTTAGATTCTTTACATTCTTTAGATTCTTTAGATTCTTTAGATTCTTTAGTTCCTTTAGATTCTTTAGATTCTTTATATCCTTTAAATTTTTTAGATTCATTAGATTCTTTAGATTCTTTAGATTCTTTAGATCCTTTAGATTTTTTAGATTCTTTAGATTCTTTAGATTCTTTAGATTCTTTAGATTCTTTAGATTCTTTAGATTCTTTAGATTCTTTAGATTCTTTAGATTCTTTAGATTCTTTAGATTCTTTAGATTCTTTAGATTCTTTAGATTCTTTAGAGTCCTTAGATTCTTTAGATTCTTTAGATTCTTTAGATTCTTTAGATTCTTTTGATTCTTTAGATTCTTTAGATTCTTTAGATTCTTTAGATTCTTTAGATCCTTTAGATTCTTTAGATTCTTTAGATTCTTTAGATTCTTTAGATTCTTTAGATTCTTTAAGTCCTTTAGATTCTTTAGATTCTTTAGTTTCTTTTGATACTTTATATTAATAGATTTTTTAGATTCCTTGGATTTTTTAGTTTTTTTAAATTCTTTAGATTTTTTAGATTCTTTAGATTTTTTAGATTCTTTGGATTTTTTAGATTCTTTAGATTCTTTGGATTCTTTAGATTCTTTAGATTCTTTAGATTCTTTAGATTCTTTAAATTCTTTAGATCCTTTAGATTCTTTAGATTCTTTAGATTCTTTAGATTCTTTAGATTCTTTAGATTCTTTAGATTCTTTAGATTCTTTAGATTCTTTAGATTCTTTAGATTCTTTAGATTCTTTAGATTCTTTAGATTCTTTAGATTCTTTAGATTCTTTAGATTCTTTAGATTCTTTATATTCTTTAGATTCTTTAGATACTTTAGATTCTTTAGATTCTTTAGATTCTTTAAATTCTTTAGATTCTTTAGATTCTTTAGATTCTTTAGATTCATTAGATTTTTTAGATTCTTTAAATACCTTAGATTCTTTAGATTAATAGATTTTTTAGATTCCTTGGATTTTTTAGATTTTTTAGATTCTTTAGATTTTTTAGATTCTTTAGATTCTTTAGATACTTTGGATTTTATAGATTCCTTAGATTCTTTAGATTCTTTAGATTCTTTAGATTATTTAGATTCTTTAGATTCTTTAGATTCTTTAGATTCTTTAGATTCTTTAGATTCTTTAGATTCTTTAGATTCTTTAGATTCTTTAGATTCTTTAGATTCTTTAGATTCTTTAGATTCTTTAGATTCTTTAGATACTTTGGATTTTTTAGATTCTTTAGATTCTTTAGATTCTTTAGATTCTTTAGATTCTTTAGATTCTTTAGATTCTTTAGATTCTTTAGATTCTTTAGATTCTTTAGATTCTTTAGATTCTTTAGATTCTTTAGATTCTTTAGATTCTCTAGATTCTTTAGATACTTTAGATTCTTTTGATTCTTTAGATTAATAGGTTTTTTAGATTCCTTGGATTTTTTAGATTCCTTGGATTTTTTAGATTTTTTAGATTCTTTAGATTTTTTAGATTCTTTGGATTTTTTAGATTCTTTAGATTCTTTAGATACTTTGGATTTTTTAGATTTTTTAGATTCTTTAGATTCTTTAGATTCTTTAGATTCTTTAGATTCTTTAGATTCTTTAGATTCTTTAGATTCTTTAGATTCTTTAGATTCTTTAGATTCTTTAGATTCTTTAGATTCTTTAGATTCTTTAGATTCTTTACATTCTTTAGATTCTTTAGATTCTTTAGATTCTTTAGTTCCTTTAGATTCTTTAGATTCTTTATATCCTTTAAATTTTTTAGATTCATTAGATTCTTTAGATTCTTTAGATTCTTTAGATCCTTTAGATTCTTTAGATTCTTTAGATTCTTTAGATTCTTTAGATTCTTTAGATTCTTTAGATTATTTAGATTCTTTAGATTCTTTAGATTCTTTAGATTCTTTAGATTCTTTAGATTCTTTAGATTCTTTAGATTCTTTAGATTCTTTAGATTCTTTAGAGTCCTTAGATTCTTTAGATTCTTTAGATTCTTTGGATTCTTTAGATTCTTTTGATTCTTTAGATTCTTTAGATTCTTTAGATTCTTTAGATTCTTTAGATTCTTTAGATTCTTTAGATTCTTTAGATTCTTTAGATTCTTTAGATTCTTTAGATTCTTTAAGTCCTTTAGATTCTTTAGATTCTTTAGTTTCTTTTGATACTTTATATTAATAGATTTTTTAGATTCCTTGGATTTTTTAGTTTTTTTAAATTCTTTAGATTTTTTAGATTCTTTAGATTTTTTAGATTCTTTGGATTTTTTAGATTCTTTAGATTCTTTGGATTCTTTAGATTCTTTAGATTCTTTAGATTCTTTAGATTCTTTAGATTCTTTAAATTCTTTAGATCCTTTAGATTCTTTAGATTCTTTAGATTCTTTAGATTCTTTAGATTCTTTAGATTCTTTAGATTCTTTAGATTCTTTAGATTCTTTAGATTCTTTAGATTCTTTAGATTCTTTAGATTCTTTATATTCTTTAGATTCTTTAGATACTTTAGATTCTTTAGATTCTTTAGATTCTTTAAATTCTTTAGATTCTTTAGATTCTTTAGATTCTTTAGATTCTTTAGATTTTTTAGATTCTTTAAATTCCTTAGATTCTTTAGATTAATAGATTTTTTAGATTCCTTGGATTTTTTAGATTTTTTAGATTCTTTAGATTTTTTAGATTCTTTAGATTCTTTAGATACTTTGGATTTTATAGATTCCTTAGATCCTTTAGATTCTTTAGATTCTTTAGATTATTTAGATTCTTTAGATTCTTTAGATTCTTTAGATTCTTTAGATTCTTTAGATTCTTTAGATTCTTTAGATTCTTTAGATTCTTTAGATTCTTTAGATTCTTTAGATCCTTTAGATTCTTTAGATTCTTTAGATTCTTTAAATTCTTTAAATTCTTTAGATTCTTTAGAATCTTTAGATTCTTTAGATTCTTTAGATCCTTTAGATTCTTTAGATTCTTTAGATTCTTTAAATTCTTTAAATTCTTTAGATTCTTTAGAATCTTTAGATTCTTTAGATTCCTTAGTTTCTTTAGATTCTTTAGATTCTTTAGAACCTTTAGATTCTTTAGATTCTTTAGATTCTTTAAATTCTTTAAATTCTTTAGAATCTTTAGAATCTTTAGATTCTTTAGATTCCTTAGATTCTTTAGATTCTCTAGATTCTTTAGATTCTTTAGATTCTTTAGATTCTTTAGATTCTTCAGATTCTTTAGATACTTTAGATTCTTTAGATTCTATAGATTCTTTAGATTCTTTAGATTCTTCAGATTCTTTAGATTTTTTAGATTCTTTAGATTCTTAAGATACTTTAATTTCTTTAGAATTTTTAGATTCTTTAGATTCTTTAGATTCTCTAGATTCTTTAGATTCTTCAGATTCTTTGGATTCTTTAAATCCTTTAAATTCTTTAGATTCTTTAGAATCTTTAGATTCTTTAGATTCCTTAGTTTCTTTAGATTCTTTAGATTCTTTAGATCCTTTAGATTCTTTAGATTCTTTAGATTCTTTAAATTCTTTAAATTCTTTAGAATCTTTAGAATCTTTAGATTCTTTAGATTCCTTAGATTCTTTAGATTCTCTAGATTCTTTAGATTCTATAGATTCTTTAGATTCTTTAGATTCTTTAGATTCTTTAGATTCTTTAGATTCTTTAGATTCTTTAGATTCTTTAGATTCTTTAGATTCTTTAGATTCTTTAGATTCTTTAGATTCTTTAGATTCTTTAGATTTTTTAGATTCTTTAGATTCTTTAGATTCTTTAGATTCTTTGGATTATTTAGATTCTTTAGATTCTTTAGATTCTTTAGATTCTTTAGATTCTTTAGATTCTTTAGATTCTTTAGATTCTTTAGATTCTTTAGATTCTTTAGATTCTTTAGATTCTTTAGATTCTTTAGATTCTTTAGATTCTTTAGATTCTTTAGATTCTTTAGATTCTTTAGATTCTTTAGATTCTTTAGATTCTTTAGATTCTTTAGATTCTTTAGATTCTTTAGATTCTTTAGATTCTTTAGATTCTTTAGATTCTTTAGATTCTTTAGATTCTTTAGATTCTTTAGATTCTTTAGATTCTTTAGATTCTTTAGATTCTTTAGATTCTTTAGATTCTTTAGATTCTTTAGATTCTTTAGATACTTTAGATTCTTTAGATTCTTTAGATTCTTTAGATTCTTTAGATTCTTTAGATTCTTTAGATTCTTTAGATTCTTTAGATTCTTTAGATTCTTTAGATTCCTTAGATTCTTTTGATTCTCTAGTTTCTTTAGATTCTTTAGATTTTTTAGATTCTTTAGATTCTTTAGATTCTTTAGATTCTTTAGATTTTTAGATTCTTTAGATTCTTTAGATTCTTTAGATTCTTTAGATTCTTTAGATTCTTTAGATTCTTTAGATTCTTTAGATTCTTTAGATTCTTTAGATTCTTTAGATTCTTTAGATTCTTTAGATTCTTTAGATTCTTTAGATTCTTTAGATTCTTTAGATACTTTAGATTCTTTAGATTCTTTAGATTCTTTAGATTCTTTAGATTCTTTAGATTCTTTAGATTCTTTAGATTCTTTAGATTCTTTAGATTCTTTAGATTCTTTAGATTCTTTAGATTCTTTAGATTCTTTAGATTATTTAGATTATTTAGATTCTTTAGATTCTTTAGATTCTTTAGATTCTTTAGATTCTTTAGATTCTTTAGATTCTTTAGATTCCTTAGATTCTTTTGATTCTCTAGTTTCTTTAGATTCTTTAGATTTTTTAGATTCTTTAGATTCTTTAGATTCTTTAGATTCTTTAGATTCTTTAGATACTTTAGATTCTTTAGATTCTTTAGATTCTTTAGATTCTTTAGATTCTTTAGATTCTTTAGATTCTTTAGATTCTTTAGATTCTTTAGATTCTTTAGATTCTTTAGATTCTTTAGATTCTTTAGATTCTTTAGATTATTTAGATTATTTAGATTCTTTAGATTCTTTAGATTCTTTAGATTCTTTAGATTCTTTAGATTCTTTAGATTCTTTAGATTCCTTAGATTCTTTTGATTCTCTAGTTTCTTTAGATTCTTTAGATTTTTTAGATTCTTTAGATTCTTTAGATTCTTTAGATTCTTTAGATTCTTTAGATACTTTAGATTCTTTAGATTCTTTAGATTCTTTAGATTCTTTAGATTCTTTAGATTCTTTATATTCTTTAGATTCTTTAGATACTTTAGATTCTTTAGATTCTTTAGATTCTTTAAATTCTTTAGATTCTTTAGATTCTTTAGATTCTTTAGATTCTTTAGATTTTTTAGATTCTTTAAATTCCTTAGATTCTTTAGATTAATAGATTTTTTAGATTCCTTGGATTTTTTAGATTTTTTAGATTCTTTAGATTTTTTAGATTCTTTAGATTCTTTAGATACTTTGGATTTTATAGATTCCTTAGATTCTTTAGATTCTTTAGATTCTTTAGATTATTTAGATTCTTTAGATTCTTTAGATTCTTTAGATTCTTTAGATTCTTTAGATTCTTTAGATTCTTTAGATTCTTTAGATTCTTTAGATTCTTTAGATTCTTTAGATTCTTTAGATTCTTTAGATCCTTTAGATTCTTTAGATTCTTTAGATTCTTTAAATTCTTTAAATTCTTTAGATTCTTTAGAATCTTTAGATTCTTTAGATTCTTTAGATCCTTTAGATTCTTTAGATTCTTTAGATTCTTTAAATTCTTTAAATTCTTTAGATTCTTTAGAATCTTTAGATTCTTTAGATTCCTTAGTTTCTTTAGATTCTTTAGATTCTTTAGAACCTTTAGATTCTTTAGATTCTTTAGATTCTTTAAATTCTTTAAATTCTTTAGAATCTTTAGAATCTTTAGATTCTTTAGATTCCTTAGATTCTTTAGATTCTCTAGATTCTTTAGATTCCTTAGATTCTTTAGATTCTTTAGATTCTTCAGATTCTTTAGATACTTTAGATTCTTTAGATTCTATAGATTCTTTAGATTCTTTAGATTCTTCAGATTCTTTAGATTTTTTAGATTCTTTAGATTCTTAAGATACTTTAATTTCTTTAGAATTTTTAGATCCTTTAGATTCTTTAGATTCTCTAGATTCTTTAGATTCTTCAGATTCTTTGGATTCTTTAAATCCTTTAAATTCTTTAGATTCTTTAGAATCTTTAGATTCTTTAGATTCCTTAGTTTCTTTAGATTCTTTAGATTCTTTAGATCCTTTAGATTCTTTAGATTCTTTAGATTCTTTAAATTCTTTAAATTCTTTAGAATCTTTAGAATCTTTAGATTCTTTAGATTCCTTAGATTCTTTAGATTCTCTAGATTCTTTAGATTCTATAGATTCTTTAGATTCTTTAGATTCTTTAGATTCTTTAGATTCTTTAGATTCTTTAGATTCTTTAGATTCTTTAGATTCTTTAGATTCTTTAGATTCTTTAGATTCTTTAGATTCTTTAGATTCTTTAGATTTTTTAGATTCTTTAGATTCTTTAGATTCTTTAGATTCTTTAGATTCTTTAGATTCTTTAGATTCTTTAGATTCTTTAGATTCTTTAGATTCTTTAGATTCTTTAGATTCTTTAGATTCTTTAGATTCTTTAGATTCTTTAGATTCTTTAGATTCTTTAGATTCTTTAGATTCTTTAGATTCTTTAGATTCTTTAGATTCTTTAGATTCTTTAGATTCTTTAGATTCTTTAGATTCTTTAGATTCTTTAGATTCTTTAGATTCTTTAGATTCTTTAGATTCTTTAGATTCTTTAGATTCTTTAGATTCTTTAGATTCTTTAGATTCTTTAGATTCTTTAGATTCTTTAGATTCTTTAGATTCTTTAGATTCTTTAGATTCTTTAGATACTTTAGATTCTTTAGATTCTTTAGATTCTTTAGATTCTTTAGATCCTTTAGATTCTTTAGATTCTTTACATTCTTTAGATTCTTTAGATTCTTTAGATTCTTTAGATTCTTTAGATTCTTTAGATTCTTTAGATTCTTTAGATTCTTTAGATTCTTTAGATTCTTTACATTCTTTAGATTCTTTAGATTCTTTAGATTCTTTAGTTCCTTTAGATTCTTTAGATTCTTTATATCCTTTAAATTTTTTAGATTCATTAGATTCTTTAGATTCTTTAGATTCTTTAGATCCTTTAGATTCTTTAGATTCTTTAGATTCTTTAGATTCTTTAGAATCTTTAGATTCTTTAGATTCTTTAGATTCTTTAGATTCTTTAGATTCTTTAGATTCTTTAGATTCTTTAGATTCTTTAGATTCTTTAGATTCTTTAGATTCTTTAGATTCTTTAGATTCTTTAGATTCTTTAGATTCTTTAGATTCTTTAGAGTCCTTAGATTCTTTAGATTCTTTAGATTCTTTAGATTCTTTAGATTCTTTTGATTCTTTAGATTCTTTAGATTCTTTAGATTCTTTAGATTCTTTAGATTCTTTAGATTCTTTAGATTCTTTAGATTCTTTAGATTCTTTAGATTCTTTAAGTCCTTTAGATTCTTTAGATTCTTTAGTTTCTTTTGATACTTTATATTAATAGATTTTTTAGATTCCTTGGATTTTTTAGTTTTTTTAAATTCTTTAGATTTTTTAGATTCTTTAGATTTTTTAGATTCTTTGGATTTTTTAGATTCTTTAGATTCTTTGGATTCTTTAGATTCTTTAGATTCTTTAGATTCTTTAGATTCTTTAGATTCTTTAAATTCTTTAGATCCTTTAGATTCTTTAGATTCTTTAGATTCTTTAGATTCTTTAGATTCTTTAGATTCTTTAGATTCTTTAGATTCTTTAGATTCTTTAGATTCTTTAGATTCTTTAGATTCTTTAGATTCTTTAGATTCTTTAGATTCTTTAGATTCTTTATATTCTTTAGATTCTTTAGATACTTTAGATTCTTTAGATTCTTTAGATTCTTTAAATTCTTTAGATTCTTTAGATTCTTTAGATTCTTTAGATTCATTAGATTTTTTAGATTCTTTAAATTCCTTAGATTCTTTAGATTAATAGATTTTTTAGATTCCTTGGATTTTTTAGATTTTTTAGATTCTTTAGATTTTTTAGATTCTTTAGATTCTTTAGATACTTTGGATTTTATAGATTCCTTAGATTCTTTAGATTCTTTAGATTCTTTAGATTATTTAGATTCTTTAGATTCTTTAGATTCTTTAGATTCTTTAGATTCTTTAGATTCTTTAGATTCTTTAGATTCTTTAGATTCTTTAGATTCTTTAGATTCTTTAGATTCTTTAGATACTTTGGATTTTTTAGATTCTTTAGATTCTTTAGATTCTTTAGATTCTTTAGATTCTTTAGATTCTTTAGATTCTTTAGATTCTTTAGATTCTTTAGATTCTTTAGATTCTTTAGATTCTTTAGATTCTTTAGATTCTTTAGATACTTTAGATTCTTTTGATTCTTTAGATTAATAGGTTTTTTAGATTCCTTGGATTTTTTAGATTCCTTGGATTTTTTAGATTTTTTAGATTCTTTAGATTTTTTAGATTCTTTGGATTTTTTAGATTCTTTAGATTCTTTAGATACTTTGGATTTTTTAGATTCTTTAGATTCTTTAGATTCTTTAGATTCTTTAGATTCTTTAGATTCTTTAGATTCTTTAGATTCTTTAGATTCTTTAGATTCTTTAGATTCTTTAGATTCTTTAGATTCTTTAGATTCTTTAGATTCTTTAGATTCTTTAGATTCTTTAGATTCTTTAGATTCTTTAGATTCTTTAGATTCTTTAGATTCTTTAGATTCTTTAGATTCTTTAGATTCTTTAGATTCTTTAGATTCTTTAGATACTTTAGATTCTTTTGATTCTTTAGATTAATAGGTTTTTTAGATTCCTTGGATTTTTTAGATTCCTTGGATTTTTTAGATTTTTTAGATTCTTTAGATTTTTTAGATTCTTTGGATTTTTTAGATTCTTTAGATTCTTTACATTCTTTAGATTCTTTAGATTCTTTAGATTCTTTAGTTCCTTTAGATTCTTTAGATTCTTTATATCCTTTAAATTTTTTAGATTCATTAGATTCTTTAGATTCTTTAGATTCTTTAGATCCTTTAGATTCTTTAGATTCTTTAGATTCTTTAGATTCTTTAGATTCTTTAGATTCTTTAGATTCTTTAGATTCTTTAGATTCTTTAGATTCTTTAGATTCTTTAGATTCTTTAGATTCTTTAGATTCTTTAGATTCTTTAGATTCTTTAGATTCTTTAGAGTCCTTAGATTCTTTAGATTCTTTAGATTCTTTGGATTCTTTAGATTCTTTTGATTCTTTAGATTCTTTAGATTCTTTAGATTCTTTAGATTCTTTAGATTCTTTAGATTCTTTAGATTCTTTAGATTCTTTAGATTCTTTAGATTCTTTAGATTCTTTAAGTCCTTTAGATTCTTTAGATTCTTTAGTTTCTTTTGATACTTTATATTAATAGATTTTTTAGATTCCTTGGATTTTTTAGTTTTTTTAAATTCTTTAGATTTTTTAGATTCTTTAGATTTTTTAGATTCTTTGGATTTTTTAGATTCTTTAAATTCTTTGGATTCTTTAGATTCTTTAGATTCTTTAGATTCTTTAGATTCTTTAGATTCTTTAGATTCTTTATATTCTTTAGATTCTTTAGATACTTTAGATTCTTTAGATTCTTTAGATTCTTTAAATTCTTTAGATTCTTTAGATTCTTTAGATTCTTTAGATTCTTTAGATTTTTTAGATTCTTTAAATTCCTTAGATTCTTTAGATTAATAGATTTTTTAGATTCCTTGGATTTTTTAGATTTTTTAGATTCTTTAGATTTTTTAGATTCTTTAGATTCTTTAGATACTTTGGATTTTATAGATTCCTTAGATTCTTTAGATTCTTTAGATTCTTTAGATTATTTAGATTCTTTAGATTCTTTAGATTCTTTAGATTCTTTAGATTCTTTAGATTCTTTAGATTCTTTAGATTCTTTAGATTCTTTAGATTCTTTAGATTCTTTAGATCCTTTAGATTCTTTAGATTCTTTAGATTCTTTAAATTCTTTAAATTCTTTAGATTCTTTAGAATCTTTAGATTCTTTAGATTCTTTAGATCCTTTAGATTCTTTAGATTCTTTAGATTCTTTAAATTCTTTAAATTCTTTAGATTCTTTAGAATCTTTAGATTCTTTAGATTCCTTAGTTTCTTTAGATTCTTTAGATTCTTTAGAACCTTTAGATTCTTTAGATTCTTTAGATTCTTTAAATTCTTTAAATTCTTTAGAATCTTTAGAATCTTTAGATTCTTTAGATTCCTTAGATTCTTTAGATTCTCTAGATTCTTTAGATTCTTTAGATTCTTTAGATTCTTTAGATTCTTCAGATTCTTTAGATACTTTAGATTCTTTAGATTCTATAGATTCTTTAGATTCTTTAGATTCTTCAGATTCTTTAGATTTTTTAGATTCTTTAGATTCTTAAGATACTTTAATTTCTTTAGAATTTTTAGATTCTTTAGATTCTTTAGATTCTCTAGATTCTTTAGATTCTTCAGATTCTTTGGATTCTTTAAATACTTTAAATTCTTTAGATTCTTTAGAATCTTTAGATTCTTTAGATTCCTTAGTTTCTTTAGATTCTTTAGATTCTTTAGATCCTTTAGATTCTTTAGATTCTTTAGATTCTTTAAATTCTTTAAATTCTTTAGAATCTTTAGAATCTTTAGATTCTTTAGATTCCTTAGATTCTTTAGATTCTCTAGATTCTTTAGATTCTATAGATTCTTTAGATTCTTTAGATTCTTTAGATTCTTTAGATTCTTTAGATTCTTTAGATTCTTTAGATTCTTTAGATTCTTTAGATTCTTTAGATTCTTTAGATTCTTTAGATTCTTTAGATTTTTTAGATTCTTTAGATTCTTTAGATTCTTTAGATTCTTTGGATTATTTAGATTCTTTAGATTCTTTAGATTCTTTAGATTCTTTAGATTCTTTAGATTCTTTAGATTCTTTAGATTCTTTAGATTCTTTAGATTCTTTAGATTCTTTAGATTCTTTAGATTCTTTAGATTCTTTAGATTCTTTAGATTCTTTAGATTCTTTAGATTCTTTAGATTCTTTAGATTCTTTAGATTCTTTAGATTCTTTAGATTCTTTAGATTCTTTAGATTCTTTAGATTCTTTAGATTCTTTAGATTCTTTAGATTCTTTAGATTCTTTAGATTCTTTAGATTCTTTAGATTCTTTAGATTCTTTAGATTCTTTAGATTCTTTAGATTCTTTAGATTCTTTAGATTCTTTAGATACTTTAGATTCTTTAGATTCTTTAGATTCTTTAGATTCTTTAGATTCTTTAGATTCTTTAGATTCTTTATATTCTTTAGATTCTTTAGATTCTTTAGATTCTTTAGATTCTTTAGATTCTTTAGATTCCTTAGATTCTTTTGATTCTCTAGTTTCTTTAGATTCTTTAGATTTTTTAGATTCTTTAGATTCTTTAGATTCTTTAGATTCTTTAGATTCTTTAGATTTTTAGATTCTTTAGATTCTTTAGATTCTTTAGATTCTTTAGATTCTTTAGATTCTTTAGATTCTTTAGATTCTTTAGATTCTTTAGATTCTTTAGATTCTTTAGATTCTTTAGATTCTTTAGATTCTTTAGATTCTTTAGATACTTTAGATTCTTTAGATTCTTTAGATTCTTTAGATTCTTTAGATTCTTTAGATTCTTTAGATTCTTTAGATTCTTTAGATTCTTTAGATTCTTTAGATTCTTTAGATTCTTTAGATTCTTTAGATTATTTAGATTATTTAGATTCTTTAGATTCTTTAGATTCTTTAGATTCTTTAGATTCTTTAGATTCTTTAGATTCTTTAGATTCCTTAGATTCTTTTGATTCTCTAGTTTCTTTAGATTCTTTAGATTTTTTAGATTCTTTAGATTCTTTAGATTCTTTAGATTCTTTAGATTCTTTAGATACTTTAGATTCTTTAGATTCTTTAGATTCTTTAGATTCTTTAGATTCTTTAGATTCTTTAGATTCTTTAGATTCTTTAGATTCTTTAGATTCTTTAGATTCTTTAGATTCTTTAGATTCTTTAGATTATTTAGATTATTTAGATTCTTTAGATTCTTTAGATTCTTTAGATTCTTTAGATTCTTTAGATTCTTTAGATTCTTTAGATTCCTTAGATTCTTTTGATTCTCTAGTTTCTTTAGATTCTTTAGATTTTTTAGATTCTTTAGATTCTTTAGATTCTTTAGATTCTTTAGATTCTTTAGATACTTTAGATTCTTTAGATTCTTTAGATTCTTTAGATTCTTTAGATTCTTTAGATTCTTTATATTCTTTAGATTCTTTAGATACTTTAGATTCTTTAGATTCTTTAGATTCTTTAAATTCTTTAGATTCTTTAGATTCTTTAGATTCTTTAGATTCTTTAGATTTTTTAGATTCTTTAAATTCCTTAGATTCTTTAGATTAATAGATTTTTTAGATTCCTTGGATTTTTTAGATTTTTTAGATTCTTTAGATTTTTTAGATTCTTTAGATTCTTTAGATACTTTGGATTTTATAGATTCCTTAGATTCTTTAGATTCTTTAGATTCTTTAGATTATTTAGATTCTTTAGATTCTTTAGATTCTTTAGATTCTTTAGATTCTTTAGATTCTTTAGATTCTTTAGATTCTTTAGATTCTTTAGATTCTTTAGATTCTTTAGATTCTTTAGATCCTTTAGATTCTTTAGATTCTTTAGATTCTTTAAATTCTTTAAATTCTTTAGATTCTTTAGAATCTTTAGATTCTTTAGATTCTTTAGATCCTTTAGATTCTTTAGATTCTTTAGATTCTTTAAATTCTTTAAATTCTTTAGATTCTTTAGAATCTTTAGATTCTTTAGATTCCTTAGTTTCTTTAGATTCTTTAGATTCTTTAGAACCTTTAGATTCTTTAGATTCTTTAGATTCTTTAAATTCTTTAAATTCTTTAGAATCTTTAGAATCTTTAGATTCTTTAGATTCCTTAGATTCTTTAGATTCTCTAGATTCTTTAGATTCTTTAGATTCTTTAGATTCTTTAGATTCTTCAGATTCTTTAGATACTTTAGATTCTTTAGATTCTATAGATTCTTTAGATTCTTTAGATTCTTCAGATTCTTTAGATTTTTTAGATTCTTTAGATTCTTAAGATACTTTAATTTCTTTAGAATTTTTAGATCCTTTAGATTCTTTAGATTCTCTAGATTCTTTAGATTCTTCAGATTCTTTGGATTCTTTAAATCCTTTAAATTCTTTAGATTCTTTAGAATCTTTAGATTCTTTAGATTCCTTAGTTTCTTTAGATTCTTTAGATTCTTTAGATCCTTTAGATTCTTTAGATTCTTTAGATTCTTTAAATTCTTTAAATTCTTTAGAATCTTTAGAATCTTTAGATTCTTTAGATTCCTTAGATTCTTTAGATTCTCTAGATTCTTTAGATTCTATAGATTCTTTAGATTCTTTAGATTCTTTAGATTCTTTAGATTCTTTAGATTCTTTAGATTCTTTAGATTCTTTAGATTCTTTAGATTCTTTAGATTCTTTAGATTCTTTAGATTCTTTAGATTCTTTAGATTCTTTAGATTCTTTAGATTCTTTAGATTTTTTAGATTCTTTAGATTCTTTAGATTCTTTAGATTCTTTGGATTATTTAGATTCTTTAGATTCTTTAGATTCTTTAGATTCTTTAGATTCTTTAGATTCTTTAGATTCTTTAGATTCTTTAGATTCTTTAGATTCTTTAGATTCTTTAGATTCTTTAGATTCTTTAGATTCTTTAGATTCTTTAGATTCTTTAGATTCTTTAGATTCTTTAGATTCTTTAGATTCTTTAGATTCTTTAGATTCTTTAGATTCTTTAGATTCTTTAGATTCTTTAGATTCTTTAGATTCTTTAGATTCTTTAGATTCTTTAGATTCTTTAGATTCTTTAGATTCTTTAGATTCTTTAGATTCTTTAGATTCTTTAGATACTTTAGATTCTTTAGATTCTTTAGATTCTTTAGATTCTTTAGATTCTTTAGATTCTTTAGATTCTTTAGATTCTTTAAATTCTTTAGATTCTTTAGATTCTTTAGATTCTTTAGATTCTTTAGATTCCTTAGATTCTTTTGATTCTCTAGTTTCTTTAGATTCTTTAGATTTTTTAGATTCTTTAGATTCTTTAGATTCTTTAGATTCTTTAGATTTTTAGATTCTTTAGATTCTTTAGATTCTTTAGATTCTTTAGATTCTTTAGATTCTTTAGATTCTTTAGATTCTTTAGATTCTTTAGATTCTTTAGATTCTTTAGATTCTTTAGATTCTTTAGATTCTTTAGATTCTTTAGATTCTTTAGATTCTTTAGATTCTTTAGATACTTTAGATTCTTTAGATCCTTTAGATTCTTTAGATTCTTTAGATTCTTTAGATTCTTTAGATTCTTTAGATTCTTTAGATTCTTTAGATTCTTTAGATTCTTTAGATTCTTTAGATTCTTTAGATTCTTTAGATTATTTAGATTATTTAGATTCTTTAGATTCTTTAGATTCTTTAGATTCTTTAGATTCTTTAGATTCTTTAGATTCTTTAGATTCCTTAGATTCTTTTGATTCTCTAGTTTCTTTAGATTCTTTAGATTTTATAGATTCTTTAGATTCTTTAGATTCTTTAGATTCTTTAGATTCTTTAGATACTTTAGATTCTTTAGATTCTTTAGATTCTTTAGATTCTTTAGATTCTTTAGATTCTTTAGATTCTTTAGATTCTTTAGATTCTTTAGATTCTTTAGATTCTTTAGATTCCTTAGATTCTTTTGATTCTCTAGTTTCTTTAGATTCTTTAGATTTTTTAGATTCTTTAGATTCTTTAGATTCTTTAGTTTCTTTAGATTCTTTAGATTCTTTAGATTATTTAGATTATTTAGATTCTTTAGATTCTTTAGATTCTTTAGATACTTTAGATTCTTTAGATTCTTTAGATTCTTTAGATTCTTTAGATTCTTTAGATTCTTTAGATTCTTTAGATTCTTTAGATTCTTTAGATTCTTTAGATTCTTTAGATTCTTTAGATTCTTTAGATTCTTTAGATTCCTTAGATTCTTTTGATTCTCTAGTTTCTTTAGATTCTTTGGATTTTTTAGATTCTTTAGATTCTTTAGATTCTTTAGATTCTTTAGATTCTTTAGATACTTTAGATTCTTTAGATTCTTTAGATTCTTTAGATTCTTTAGATTCTTTAGATTCTTTAGATTCTTTAGATTCTTTAGATTCTTTAGATTCTTTAGATTCTTTAGATTCTTTAGATTCTTTAGATTCCTTAGATTCTTTTGATTCTCTAGTTTCTTTAGATTCTTTAGATTGTTTAGATTCTTTAAATTCTTTAGATTCTTTAGATTCTTTAGATACTTTAGATTCTTTAGATTCTTTAGATTCTTTAGATTCTTTAGATTCTTTAGATTCTTTAGATACTTTAGATTCTTTAGATTCTTTAGATTCTTTAGATTCTTTAGATTCTTTAGATTCTTTAGATTCTTTAGATTCTTTAGATTCTTTAGATTCTTTAGATTCTTTAGATTCTTTAGATTATTTAGATTATTTAGATTATTTAGATTCTTTAGATTCTTTAGATTCTTTAGATTCTTTAGATTCTTTAGATTCTTTAGATTCTTTAGATTCTTTAGATTCCTTAGATTCTTTTGATTCTCTAGTTTCTTTAGATTCTTTAGATTTTTTAGATTCTTTAGATTCTTTAGATTCTTTAGATTCTTTAGATTCTTTAGATACTTTAGATTCTTTAGATTCTTTAGATTCTTTAGATTCTTTAGATTCTTTAGATTCTTTAGATCCTTTAGATTCTTTAGATTCTTTAGATTCTTTAGATTCTTTAGATTCTTTAGATTCTTTAGATTCTTTAAATACTTTAGATTCCTTAGATTCTTTTGATTCTCTAGTTTCTTTAGATTCTTTAGATTTTTTAGATTCATTAGATTCGTTAGATTCTTTAGATTCTTTAGATACTTTAGATTCTTTAGATTTTTTAGATTCTTTAGATTCTTTAGATTCTTTAGATTCTTTAGATTCTTTAGATTCTTTAGATCCTTTAGATTCTTTAGATTCTTTAGATTCTTTAGATTCTTTAGATACTTTAAATTCTTTAGATTCTTTAGATTCTTTAGTTTCCTTAGATTCTTTAGATTCTCTAGATTCTCTAGATTCCTTAGATTTTTTAGATTCTTTAGATTCTTTAGATTCTTTAGATTATTTAGATTCTTTAGATTCTTTAGATTCTTTAGATTCTTTAGATTCTTTAGATTCTTTAGATTCTTTAGATTATTTAGATTCTTTAGATTCTTTAGATTCTTTAGATTCTTTAGATTCTTTAGATTCTTTAGATTCTTTAGATTCTTTAGATTCTTTAGATTCTTTAGATTTTTTAGATTCTTTAGATTCTTTAGATTCTTTAGATTCTTTAGATTCTTTAGATTCTATAGATTCTTTAGATTCTTTAGATTCTTTAGATTCTTTAGATTCTTTAGATTCTTTAGATTCTTTAGATTCTTTAGATTCTTTAGATTCTTTAGATTCTTTAGATTCTTTAGATTCTTTAGATTCTTTAGATTCTTTAGATTCTTTAGATTCTTTAGATTCTTTAGATTCTTTAGATTCTTTATATTCTTTAGATTATTTAGATTCTTTAGATTCTTTAGATTCTTTAGACTCTTTAGATTCTTTAGATTCTTTAGATTCTTTAGATTCTTTAGATTCTTTAGATTCTTTAGATTCTTTAGATTCTTTAGATTCTTTAGATTCTTTAGATTCTTTAGATTCTTTAGATTCTTTAGATTCTTTAGATTCTTTAGATTCTTTAGATTCTTTAGATTCTTTAGATTCTTTAGATTCTTTAGATTCTTTAGATTCTTTAGATTCTTTAGATTCTTTAGATTCTTTAGATTCTTTAGATTCTTTAGATTCTTTAGATTCTTTAGATTCTTTAGATTCTTTAGATTCTTTAGATTCTTTAGATTCTTTAGATTCTTTAGATTCTTTAGATTCTTTAGATTCTTTAGATTCTTTAGATTCTTTAGTTTCTTTAGATTCTTTAGATTCTTTAGATTCTTTAGATTCTTTAGATTTTTTAGATACTTTAGATTCTTTAGATTCTTTAGATCCTTTAGATTCTTTAGATTCTTTAGATTCTTTAGATTCTTTAGATTCTTTAGATTATTTAGATTCTTTAGATGCTTTAGATTCTTTAGATTCTTTAGATTCTTTAGATTCTTTAGATTCTTTAGATTCTTTAGATTCTTTAGATTCTTTAGATTCTTTAGATTCTTTAGATTCTTTAGATTCTTTAGATTCTTTAGATTCTTTAGATTCTTTAGATTCTTTAGATTCTTTAGATTCTTTAGATTCTTTAGATTCTTTAGATTCTTTAGATTCTTTAGATTCTTTAGATTCTTTAGATTCTTCAGATTCTTTAGATTCTTTAGATTCTTTAGATTCTTTAGATTCTTTAGATTCTTTAGATTCTTTAGATTCTTTAGATTCTTTATATTCTTTAGATATTTTAGTTTCTTTTGATTCTTTAGATTAATAGATTTTTTAGATTCCATGTATTCTTTTGATTTTTTAGATTCTCTAGATTCTTTAGATTTTTTAGATTCTTTAGATTCTTTAGATCCCTTAGATTCTTTAGATTCTTTAGATTCTTTAGATTCTTTAGATTCTTTAGATTCTTTAGTTTCTTTAGATTCTTTAGATTCTTTAGATTCTTTAGATTCTTTAGATTTTTTAGATACTTTAGATTCTTTAGATTCTTTAGATCCTTTAGATTCTTTAGATTCTTTAGATTCTTTAGATTCTTTAGATTCTTTAGATTCTTTAGATTATTTAGATTCTTTAGATGCTTTAGATTCTTTAGATTCTTTAGATTCTTTAGATTCTTTAGATTCTTTAGATTCTTTAGATTCTTTAGATTCTTTAGATTCTTTAGATTCTTTAGATTCTTTAGATTCTTTAGATTCTTTAGATTCTTTAGATTCTTTAGATTCTTTAGATTCTTTAGATTCTTTAGATTCTTTAGATTCTTTAGATTCTTTAGGTTCTTTAGATTTTTCAGATTCTTTAGATTCTTTAGATTCTTTAGATTCTTTAGATTCTTTAGATTCTTTAGATTCTTTAAATTCTTTAGATTCTTTAGATTCTTTAGATTCTTTAGATTCTTTAGGATCTTTAGATTCTTTAGATTCTTTAGATTCTTTAGTTTCTTTAGTTTCTTTAGATTCTTTAGATTCTTTAGATTCTTTAGATTCTTTAGATTCTTTGGATTCTTTAGATTCTTTAGATTCTTTAGATTCTTTAGATTCTGTAGATTCTTTAGATACTTTAGTTTCTTTTGATTCTTTAGATTAAAAGATTTTTTAGATTTATTGTATTCTTTAGATTTTTTAGATTCTCTAGATTCTTTAGATTTTTTAGATTCTTTAGATTCTTTAGATTTTTTTGATTCTTTAGATTCTTTAGATTCTTTAGATTCGTTAGATTCTTTAGATTCTTTAGATACTTTAGATTCTTTAGATTCTTTAGATTCTTTAGATTTTTTAGATTCTTTAGATTCTTTAGATTCTTTAGATTCTTTAGATTCTTTAGATTCTTTAGATTCTTTAGATTCTTTAGATTTTTTAGATTCTTTAGGTTCTTTAGATTGTTTAGATTCTTTAGATTCTTTAGGTCCTTTAGTTTCTTTTGATTCTTTAGATTAATAGATTTTTTAGATTCCTTGGATTTTTTAGATTTTCTAAATTCTTTAGATTCTTTAGATTTTTTAGATTCTTTAGATTCTTTAGATTCTTTAGATTCTTTAGATTCTTTAGATTCTTTAGATTCTTTAGATTCTTTAGATACTTTAGATTCTTTAGATTCTTTAGATACTTTTGATTCTTTAGATTAATAGATTTTTTAGATTCCTTGGCTTTTTTAGATTTTTTAGATTCTTTAGATTCTTTAGAATCTTTAGAATCTTTAGATTCTTTAGATTCCTTAGATTCTTTAGATTCTCTAGATTCTTTAGATTCTATAGATTCTTTAGATTCTTTAGATTCTTTAGATTCTTTAGATTCTTTAGATTCTTTAGATTCTTTAGATTCTTTAGATTCTTTAGATTCTTTAGATTCTTTAGATTCTTTAGATTTTTTAGATTCTTTAGATTCTTTAGATTCTTTAGATTCTTTGGATTATTTAGATTCTTTAGATTCTTTAGATTCTTTAGATTCTTTAGATTCTTTAGATTCTTTAGATTCTTTAGATTCTTTAGATTCTTTAGATTCTTTAGATTCTTTAGATTCTTTAGATTCTTTAGATTCTTTAGATTTTTTAGATTCTTTAGATTCTTTAGATTCTTTAGATTCTTTAGATTCTTTAGATTCTTTAGATTCTTTAGATTCTTTAGATTCTTTAGATTCTTTAGATTCTTTAGATTCTTTAGATTCTTTAGATTCTTTAGATTCTTTAGATTCTTTAGATTCTTTAGATTCTTTAGATTCTTTAGATTCTTTAGATTCTTTAGATTCTTTAGATACTTTAGATTCTTTAGATTCTTTAGATTCTTTAGATTCTTTAGATTCTTTAGATTCTTTAGATTCTTTAGATTCTTTAGATTCTTTAGATTCTTTAGATTCTTTAGATTCCTTAGATTCTTTTGATTCTCTAGTTTCTTTAGATTCTTTAGATTTTTTAGATTCTTTAGATTCTTTAGATTCTTTAGATTCTTTAGATTTTTAGATTCTTTAGATTCTTTAGATTCTTTAGATTCTTTAGATTCTTTAGATTCTTTAGATTCTTTAGATTCTTTAGATTCTTTAGATTCTTTAGATTCTTTAGATTCTTTAGATTCTTTAGATTCTTTAGATTCTTTAGATTCTTTAGATTCTTTAGATACTTTAGATTCTTTAGATTCTTTAGATTCTTTAGATTCTTTAGATTCTTTAGATTCTTTAGATTCTTTAGATTCTTTAGATTCTTTAGATTCTTTAGATTCTTTAGATTCTTTAGATTCTTTAGATTCTTTAGATTCTTTAGATTCTTTAGATTATTTAGATTATTTAGATTCTTTAGATTCTTTAGATTCTTTAGATTCTTTAGATTCTTTAGATTCTTTAGATTCTTTAGATTCCTTAGATTCTTTTGATTCTCTAGTTTCTTTAGATTCTTTAGATTTTTTAGATTCTTTAGATTCTTTAGATTCTTTAGATTCTTTAGATTCTTTAGATACTTTAGATTCTTTAGATTCTTTAGATTCTTTAGATTCTTTAGATTCTTTAGATTTTTAGATTCTTTAGATTCTTTAGATTCTTTAGATTCTTTAGATTCTTTAGATTCTTTAGATTCTTTAGATTATTTAGATGATTTAGATTCTTTAGATTCTTTAGATTCTTTAGATTCTTTAGATTCTTTAGATTCTTTAGATTCTTTAGATTCTTTAGATTCCTTAGATTCTTTTGATTCTCTAGTTTCTTTAGATTCTTTAGATTTTTTAGATTCTTTAGATTCTTTAGATTCTTTAGATTCTTTAGATTCTTTAGATACTTTAGATTCTTTAGATTCTTTAGATTCTTTAGATTCTTTAGATTCTTTAGATTCTTTATATTCTTTAGATTCTTTAGATACTTTAGATTCTTTAGATTCTTTAGATTCTTTAAATTCTTTAGATTCTTTAGATTCTTTAGATTCTTTAGATTCTTTAGATTTTTTAGATTCTTTAAATTCCTTAGATTCTTTAGATTAATAGATTTTTTAGATTCCTTGGATTTTTTAGATTTTTTAGATTCTTTAGATTTTTTAGATTCTTTAGATTCTTTAGATACTTTGGATTTTATAGATTCCTTAGATTCTTTAGATTCTTTAGATTCTTTAAATTATTTAGATTCTTTAGATTCTTTAGATTCTTTAGATTCTTTAGATTCTTTAGATTCTTTAGATTCTTTAGATTCTTTAGATTCTTTAGATTCTTTAGATTCTTTAGATCCTTTAGATTCTTTAGATTCTTTAGATTCTTTAAATTCTTTAAATTCTTTAGATTCTTTAGAATCTTTAGATTCTTTAGATTCTTTAGATCCTTTAGATTCTTTAGATTCTTTAGATTCTTTAAATTCTTTAAATTCTTTAGATTCTTTAGAATCTTTAGATTCTTTAGATTCCTTAGTTTCTTTAGATTCTTTAGATTCTTTAGAACCTTTAGATTCTTTAGATTCTTTAGATTCTTTAAATTCTTTAAATTCTTTAGAATCTTTAGAATCTTTAGATTCTTTAGATTCCTTAGATTCTTTAGATTCTCTAGATTCTTTAGATTCTTTAGATTCTTTAGATTCTTTAGATTCTTCAGATTCTTTAGATACTTTAGATTCTTTAGATTCTATAGATTCTTTAGATTCTTTAGATTCTTCAGATTCTTTAGATTTTTTAGATTCTTTAGATTCTTAAGATACTTTAATTTCTTTAGAATTTTTAGATCCTTTAGATTCTTTAGATTCTCTAGATTCTTTAGATTCTTCAGATTCTTTGGATTCTTTAAATCCTTTAAATTCTTTAGATTCTTTAGAATCTTTAGATTCTTTAGATTCCTTAGTTTCTTTAGATTCTTTAGATTCTTTAGATTCTTTAGATTCTTTAAATTCTTTAAATTCTTTAGAATCTTTAGAATCTTTAGATTCTTTAGATTCCTTAGATTCTTTAGATTCTCTAGATTCTTTAGATTCTATAGATTCTTTAGATTCTTTAGATTCTTTAGATTCTTTAGATTCTTTAGATTCTTTAGATTCTTTAGATTCTTTAGATTCTTTAGATTCTTTAGATTCTTTAGATTCTTTAGATTCTTTAGATTCTTTAGATTCTTTAGATTTTTTAGATTCTTTAGATTCTTTAGATTCTTTAGATTCTTTGGATTATTTAGATTCTTTAGATTCTTTAGATTCTTTAGATTCTTTAGATTCTTTAGATTCTTTAGATTCTTTAGATTCTTTAGATTCTTTAGATTCTTTAGATTCTTTAGATTCTTTAGATTCTTTAGATTCTTTAGATTCTTTAGATTCTTTAGATTCTTTAGATTCTTTAGATTCTTTAGATTCTTTAGATTCTTTAGATTCTTTAGATTCTTTAGATTCTTTAGATTCTTTAGATTCTTTAGATTCTTTAGATACTTTAGATTCTTTAGATTCTTTAGATTCTTTAGATTCTTTAGATTCTTTAGATTCTTTAGATTCTTTAGATTCTTTAGATTCTTTAAATTCTTTAGATTCTTTAGATTCTTTAGATTCTTTAGATTCTTTAGATTCCTTAGATTCTTTTGATTCTCTAGTTTCTTTAGATTCTTTAGATTTTTTAGATTCTTTAGATTCTTTAGATTCTTTAGATTCTTTAGATTTTTAGATTCTTTAGATTCTTTAGATTCTTTAGATTCTTTAGATTCTTTAGATTCTTTAGATTCTTTAGATTCTTTAGATTCTTTAGATTCTTTAGATTCTTTAGATTCTTTAGATTCTTTAGATTCTTTAGATTCTTTAGATACTTTAGATTCTTTAGATCCTTTAGATTCTTTAGATTCTTTAGATTCTTTAGATTCTTTAGATTCTTTAGATTCTTTAGATTCTTTAGATTCTTTAGATTCTTTAGATTCTTTAGATTCTTTAGATTCTTTAGATTCTTTAGATTATTTAGATTATTTAGATTCTTTAGATTCTTTAGATTCTTTAGATTCTTTAGATTCTTTAGATTCTTTAGATTCTTTAGATTCCTTAGATTCTTTTGATTCTCTAGTTTCTTTAGATTCTTTAGATTTTATAGATTCTTTAGATTCTTTAGATTCTTTAGATTCTTTAGATTCTTTAGATACTTTAGATTCTTTAGATTCTTTAGATTCTTTAGATTCTTTAGATTCTTTAGATTCTTTAGATTCTTTAGATTCTTTAGATTCTTTAGATTCTTTAGATTCTTTAGATTCTTTAGATTCCTTAGATTCTTTTGATTCTCTAGTTTCTTTAGATTCTTTAGATTTTTTAGATTCTTTAGATTCTTTAGATTCTTTAGTTTCTTTAGATTCTTTAGATTCTTTAGATTATTTAGATTATTTAGATTCTTTAGATTCTTTAGATTCTTTAGATACTTTAGATTCTTTAGATTCTTTAGATTCTTTAGATTCTTTAGATTCTTTAGATTCTTTAGATTCTTTAGATTCTTTAGATTCTTTAGATTCTTTAGATTCTTTAGATTCTTTAGATTCTTTAGATTCCTTAGATTCTTTTGATTCTCTAGTTTCTTTAGATTCTTTGGATTTTTTAGATTCTTTAGATTCTTTAGATTCTTTAGATTCTTTAGATTCTTTAGATACTTTAGATTCTTTAGATTCTTTAGATTCTTTAGATTCTTTAGATTCTTTAGATTCTTTAGATTCTTTAGATTCTTTAGATTCTTTAGATTCTTTAGATTCTTTAGATTCTTTAGATTCCTTAGATTCTTTTGATTCTCTAGTTTCTTTAGATTCTTTAGATTTTTTAGATTCTTTAAATTCTTTAGATTCTTTAGATTCTTTAGATACTTTAGATTCTTTAGATTCTTTAGATTCTTTAGATTCTTTAGATTCTTTAGATTCTTTAGATACTTTAGATTCTTTAGATTCTTTAGATTCTTTAGATTCTTTAGATTCTTTAGATTCTTTAGATTCTTTAGATTCTTTAGATTCTTTAGATTCTTTAGATTATTTAGATTATTTAGATTATTTAGATTATTTAGATTCTTTAGATTCTTTAGATTCTTTAGATTCTTTAGATTCTTTAGATTCTTTAGATTCTTTAGATTCCTTAGATTCTTTTGATTCTCTAGTTTCTTTAGATTCTTTAGATTTTTTAGATTCTTTAGATTCTTTAGATTCTTTAGATTCTTTAGATTCTTTAGATACTTTAGATTCTTTAGATTCTTTAGATTCTTTAGATTCTTTAGATTCTTTAGATTCTTTAGATCCTTTAGATTCTTTAGATTCTTTAGATTCTTTAGATTCTTTAGATTCTTTAGATTCTTTAGATTCTTTAGATTCTTTAGATCCTTTAGATTCTTTAGATTCTTTAGATTCTTTAGATTCTTTAGATACTTTAAATTCTTTAGATTCTTTAGATTCTTTAGTTTCCTTAGATTCTTTAGATTCTCTAGATTCTCTAGATTCCTTAGATTTTTTAGGTTCTTTAGATTCTTTAGATTCTTTAGATTATTTAGATTCTTTAGATTCTTTAGATTCTTTAGATTCTTTAGATTCTTTAGATTATTTAGATTCTTTAGATTCTTTAGATTCTTTAGATTCTTTAGATTCTTTAGATTCTTTAGATTCTTTAGATTCTTTAGATTTTTTAGATTCTTTAGATTCTTTAGATTCTTTAGATTCTTTAGATTCTTTAGATTCTATAGATTCTTTAGATTCTTTAGATTCTTTAGATTCTTTAGATTCTTTAGATTCTTTAGATTCTTTAGATTCTTTAGATTCTTTAGATTCTTTAGATTCTTTAGATTCTTTAGATTCTTTAGATTCTTTAGATTCTTTAGATTCTTTAGATTCTTTAGATTCTTTATATTCTTTAGATTATTTAGATTCTTTAGATTCTTTAGATTCTTTAGACTCTTTAGATTCTTTAGATTCTTTAGATTCTTTAGATTCTTTAGATTCTTTAGATTCTTTAGATTCTTTAGATTCTTTAGATTCTTTAGATTCTTTAGATTCTTTAGATTCTTTAGATTCTTTAGATTCTTTAGATTCTTTAGATTCTTTAGATTCTTTAGATTCTTTAGATTCTTTAGATTCTTTAGATTCTTTAGATTCTTTAGATTCTTTAGATTCTTTAGATTCTTTAGATTCTTTAGATTCTTTAGATTCTTTAGATTCTTTAGATTCTTTAGATTCTTTAGATTCTTTAGATTCTTTAGATTCTTTAGATTCTTTAGATTCTTTAGATTCTTTAGATTCTTTAGATTCTTTAGATTCTTTAGATTCTTTAGTTTCTTTAGATTCTTTAGATTCTTTAGATTCTTTAGATTCTTTAGATTTTTTAGATACTTTAGATTCTTTAGATTCTTTAGATCCTTTAGATTCTTTAGATTCTTTAGATTCTTTAGATTCTTTAGATTCTTTAGATTATTTAGATTCTTTAGATGCTTTAGATTCTTTAGATTCTTTAGATTCTTTAGATTCTTTAGATTCTTTAGATTCTTTAGATTCTTTAGATTCTTTAGATTCTTTAGATTCTTTAGATTCTTTAGATTCTTTAGATTCTTTAGATTCTTTAGATTCTTTAGATTCTTTAGATTCTTTAGATTCTTTAGATTCTTTAGATTCTTTAGATTCTTTAGATTCTTTAGATTCTTTAGATTCTTTAGATTCTTTAGATTCTTTAGATTCTTTAGATTCTTTAGATTCTTTAGATTCTTTAGATTCTTTAGATTCTTTAGATTCTTTAGATTCTTTAGATTCTTTATATTCTTTAGATATTTTAGTTTCTTTTGATTCTTTAGATTAATAGATTTTTTAGATTCCATGTATTCTTTTGATTTTTTAGATTCTCTAGATTCTTTAGATTTTTTAGATTCTTTAGATTCTTTAGATCCCTTAGATTCTTTAGATTCTTTAGATTCTTTAGATTCTTTAGATTCTTTAGATTCTTTAGTTTCTTTAGATTCTTTAGATTCTTTAGATTCTTTAGATTCTTTAGATTTTTTAGATACTTTAGATTCTTTAGATTCTTTAGATCCTTTAGATTCTTTAGATTCTTTAGATTCTTTAGATTCTTTAGATTCTTTAGATTCTTTAGATTCTTTAGATTATTTAGATTCTTTAGATGCTTTAGATTCTTTAGATTCTTTAGATTCTTTAGATTCTTTAGATTCTTTAGATTCTTTAGATTCTTTAGATTCTTTAGATTCTTTAGATTCTTTAGATTCTTCAGATTCTTTAGATTCTTTAGATTCTTTAGATTCTTTAGATTCTTTAGATTCTTTAGATTCTTTAGATTCTTTAGGTTCTTTAGATTTTTCAGATTCTTTAGATTCTTTAGATTCTTTAGATTCTTTAGATTCTTTAAATTCTTTAGATTCTTTAGATTCTTTAGATTCTTTAGATTCTTTAGGATCTTTAGATTCTTTAGATTCTTTAGATTCTTTAGTTTCTTTAGTTTCTTTAGATTCTTTAGATTCTTTAGATTCTTTAGATTCTTTAGATTCTTTAGATTCTTTGGATTCTTTAGATTCTTTAGATTCTTTAGATTCTTTAGATTCTTTAGATTCTGTAGATTCTTTAGATACTTTAGTTTCTTTTGATTCTTTAGATTTAAAGATTTTTTAGATTTATTGTATTCTTTAGATTTTTTAGATTCTCTAGATTCTTTAGATTTTTTAGATTCTTTAGATTCTTTAGATTTTTTTGATTCTTTAGATTCTTTAGATTCTTTAGATTCTTTAGATTCTTTAGATTCTTTAGATACTTTAGATTCTTTAGATTCTTTAGATTCTTTAGATTTTTTAGATTCTTTAGATTCTTTAGATTCTTTAGATTCTTTAGATTCTTTAGATTCTTTAGATTCTTTAGATTCTTTAGATTTTTTAGATTCTTTAGGTTCTTTAGATTGTTTAGATTCTTTAGATTCTTTAGGTCCTTTAGTTTCTTTTGATTCTTTAGATTAATAGATTTTTTAGATTCCTTGGATTTTTTAGATTTTCTAAATTCTTTAGATTCTTTAGATTTTTTAGATTCTTTAGATTCTTTAGATTCTTTAGATTCTTTAGATTCTTTAGATTCTTTAGATTCTTTAGATTCTTTAGATACTTTAGATTCTTTAGATTCTTTAGATACTTTTGATTCTTTAGATTAATAGATTTTTTAGATTCCTTGGCTTTTTTAGATTTTTTAGATTCTTTAGATTTTTTAGATTCTTTAGATTCTTTAGATTCTCTAGATTCTTTAGATTCTTCAGATTCTTTGGATTCTTTAGATTCTTTAGATTCTTTAGATTCTTTAGATTCTTTAGATTCTTTAGATTCTTTAGATTCTTTAGATTCTTTAGATTCTTTAGATTCTTTAGATTCTTTAGATTCTTTAGATTCTTTAGATTCTTTAGATTCTTTAGATTCTTTAGATTCTTTAGATTCTTTAGATTCTTTGGATTATTTAGATTCTTTAGATTCTTTAGATTCTTTAAATTCTTTAAATTCTTTAGATTCTTTAGAATCTTTAGATTTTTTAGATTCCTTAGATTCTTTAGATTCTCTAGATTCTTTAGATTCTTTAGATTCTTTAGATTCTTTAGATTCTTTAGATTCTTTAGATTCTTTAGATTCTTTAGATTCTTTAGATTCTTTAGATTCTTTAGATTCTTTAGATTCTTTAGATTCTTTAGATTCTTTAGATTCTTTAGATACTTTAGATTCTTTAGATACTTTAGATTCTTTAGATTCTTTAGATTCTTTGGATTCTTTAGATTTTTTAGATTCTTTAGATTCTTTAGATTCTCTAGATTCTTTAGATTCTTCAGATTCTTTGGATTCTTTAGATTCTTTAGATTCTTTAGATTCTTTAGATTCTTTAGATTCTTTAGATTCTTTAGAATCTTTAGATTCTTTAGATTCTTTAGATTCTTTAGATTCTTTAGATTCTTTAGATTCTTTAGATTCTTTAGATTCTTTAGATTCTTTAGATTCTTTAGATTCCTTAGTTTCTTTAGATTCTTTAGATTCTTTAGATACTTTAGATTCTTTAGATTCTTTAGATTCTTTGGATTCTTTAGATACTTTAGATTCTTTAGATTCTATAGATTCTTTAGATTCTTTAGATTCTTCAGATTCTTTAGATTTTTTAGATTCTTTAGATTCTTAAGATACTTTAATTTCTTTAGAATTTTTAGATCCTTTAGATTCTTTAGATTCTCTAGATTCTTTAGATTCTTCAGATTCTTTGGATTCTTTAAATCCTTTAAATTCTTTAGATTCTTTAGAATCTTTAGATTCTTTAGATTCCTTAGTTTCTTTAGATTCTTTAGATTCTTTAGATCCTTTAGATTCTTTAGATTCTTTAGATTCTTTAAATTCTTTAAATTCTTTAGAATCTTTAGAATCTTTAGATTCTTTAGATTCCTTAGATTCTTTAGATTCTCTAGATTCTTTAGATTCTATAGATTCTTTAGATTCTTTAGATTCTTTAGATTCTTTAGATTCTTTAGATTCTTTAGATTCTTTAGATTCTTTAGATTCTTTAGATTCTTTAGATTCTTTAGATTCTTTAGATTCTTTAGATTTTTTAGATTCTTTAGATTCTTTAGATTCTTTAGATTCTTTGGATTATTTAGATTCTTTAGATTCTTTAGATTCTTTAGATTCTTTAGATTCTTTAGATTCTTTAGATTCTTTAGATTCTTTAGATTCTTTAGATTCTTTAGATTCTTTAGATTCTTTAGATTTTTTAGATTCTTTAGATTCTTTAGATTCTTTAGATTCTTTAGATTCTTTAGATTCTTTAGATTCTTTAGATTCTTTAGATTCTTTAGATTCTTTAGATTCTTTAGATTCTTTAGATTCTTTAGATTCTTTAGATTCTTTAGATTCTTTAGATTCTTTAGATTCTTTAGATTCTTTAGATTCTTTAGATTCTTTAGATTCTTTAGATTCTTTAGATTCTTTAGATTCTTTAGATACTTTAGATTCTTTAGATTCTTTAGATTCTTTAGATTCTTTAGATTCTTTAGATTCTTTAGATTCTTTAGATTCTTTAGATTCTTTAAATTCTTTAGATTCTTTAGATTCTTTAGATTCTTTAGATTCTTTAGATTCTTTAGATTCCTTAGATTCTTTTGATTCTCTAGTTTCTTTAGATTCTTTAGATTTTTTAGATTCTTTAGATTCTTTAGATTCTTTAGATTCTTTAGATTTTTAGATTCTTTAGATTCTTTAGATTCTTTAGATTCTTTAGATTCTTTAGATTCTTTAGATTCTTTAGATTCTTTAGATTCTTTAGATTCTTTAGATTCTTTAGATTCTTTAGATTCTTTAGATTCTTTAGATTCTTTAGATTCTTTAGATACTTTAGATTCTTTAGATCCTTTAGATTCTTTAGATTCTTTAGATTCTTTAGATTCTTTAGATTCTTTAGATTCTTTAGATTCTTTAGATTCTTTAGATTCTTTAGATTCTTTAGATTCTTTAGATTATTTAGATTATTTAGATTCTTTAGATTCTTTAGATTCTTTAGATTCTTTAGATTCTTTAGATTCTTTAGATTCTTTAGATTCCTTAGATTCTTTTGATTCTCTAGTTTCTTTAGATTCTTTAGATTTTTTAGATTCTTTAGATTCTTTAGATTCTTTAGATTCTTTAGATTCTTTAGATACTTTAGATTCTTTAGATTCTTTAGATTCTTTAGATTCTTTAGATTCTTTAGATTCTTTAGATTCTTTAGATTCTTTAGATTCTTTAGATTCTTTAGATTCTTTAGATTCTTTAGATTCTTTAGATTCTTTAGATTCTTTAGATTCTTTAGATTCTTTAGATTCCTTAGATTCTTTTGATTCTCTAGTTTCTTTAGATTCTTTAGATTTTTTAGATTCTTTAGATTCTTTAGATTCTTTAGTTTCTTTAGATTCTTTAGATTCTTTAGATTATTTAGATTATTTAGATTCTTTAGATTCTTTAGATTCTTTAGATACTTTAGATTCTTTAGATTCTTTAGATTCTTTAGATTCTTTAGATTCTTTAGATTCTTTAGATTCTTTAGATTCTTTAGATTCTTTAGATTCTTTAGATTCTTTAGATTCTTTAGATTCTTTAGATTCTTTAGATTCTTTAGATTCTTTAGATTCTTTAGATTCTTTAGATTCTTTAGATTCTTTAGATTCTTTAGATTCTTTAGATTCTTTAGATTCTTTAGATTCTTTAGATTCTTTAGATTCTTTAGATTCTTTAGATTCTTTAGATTCTTTAGATTCTTTAGATTCTTTAGATTCTTTAGATTCTTTAGATTCTTTAGATTCTTTAGATTCTTTAGATTCTTTAGATTCTTTAGATTCTTTATATTCTTTAGATATTTTAGTTTCTTTTGATTCTTTAGATTAATAGATTTTTTAGATTCCATGTATTCTTTTGATTTTTTAGATTCTCTAGATTCTTTAGATTTTTTAGATTCTTTAGATTCTTTAGATTCTTTAGATCCCTTAGATTCTTTAGATTCTTTAGATTCTTTAGATTCTTTAGATTCTTTAGATTCTTTAGATTCTTTAGTTTCTTTAGATTCTTTAGATTCTTTAGATTCTTTAGATTCTTTAGATTTTTTAGATACTTTAGATTCTTTAGATTCTTTAGATCCTTTAGATTCTTTAGATTCTTTAGATTCTTTAGATTCTTTAGATTCTTTAGATTATTTAGATTCTTTAGATTCTTTAGATGCTTTAGATTCTTTAGATTCTTTAGATTCTTTAGATTCTTTAGATTCTTTAGATTCTTTAGATTCTTTAGATTCTTTAGATTCTTTAGATTCTTTAGATTCTTTAGATTCTTTAGATTCTTTAGATTCTTTAGATTCTTTAGATTCTTTAGATTCTTTAGATTCTTTAGATTCTTTAGATTCTTTAGATTCTTTAGGTTCTTTAGATTTTTCAGATTCTTTAGATTCTTTAGATTCTTTAGATTCTTTAGATTCTTTAGATTCTTTAGATTCTTTAAATTCTTTAGATTCTTTAGATTCTTTAGATTCTTTAGATTCTTTAGGATCTTTAGATTCTTTAGATTCTTTAGATTCTTTAGTTTCTTTAGTTTCTTTAGATTCTTTAGATTCTTTAGATTCTTTAGATTCTTTAGATTCTTTAGATTCTTTGGATTCTTTAGATTCTTTAGATTCTTTAGATTCTTTAGATTCTGTAGATTCTTTAGATACTTTAGTTTCTTTTGATTCTTTAGATTAAAAGATTTTTTAGATTTATTGTATTCTTTAGATTTTTTAGATTCTCTAGATTCTTTAGATTTTTTAGATTCTTTAGATTCTTTAGATTTTTTTGATTCTTTAGATTCTTTAGATTCTTTAGATTCTTTAGATTCTTTAGATTCTTTAGATACTTTAGATTCTTTAGATTCTTTAGATTCTTTAGATTTTTTAGATTCTTTAGATTCTTTAGATTCTTTAGATTCTTTAGATTCTTTAGATTCTTTAGATTCTTTAGATTCTTTAGATTTTTTAGATTCTTTAGGTTCTTTAGATTGTTTAGATTCTTTAGATTCTTTAGGTCCTTTAGTTTCTTTTGATTCTTTAGATTAATAGATTTTTTAGATTCCTTGGATTTTTTAGATTTTCTAAATTCTTTAGATTCTTTAGATTTTTTAGATTCTTTAGATTCTTTAGATTCTTTAGATTCTTTAGATTCTTTAGATTCTTTAGATTCTTTAGATTCTTTAGATACTTTAGATTCTTTAGATTCTTTAGATACTTTTGATTCTTTAGATTAATAGATTTTTTAGATTCCTTGGCTTTTTTAGATTTTTTAGATTCTTTAGATTTTTTAGATTCTTTAGATTCTTTAGATTCTCTAGATTCTTTAGATTCTTCAGATTCTTTGGATTCTTTAGATTCTTTAGATTCTTTAGATTCTTTAGATTCTTTAGATTCTTTAGATTCTTTAGATTCTTTAGATTCTTTAGATTCTTTAGATTCTTTAGATTCTTTAGATTCTTTAGATTCTTTAGATTCTTTAGATTCTTTAGATTCTTTAGATTCTTTAGATTCTTTAGATTCTTTAGATTCTTTAGATTCTTTGGATTATTTAGATTCTTTAGATTCTTTAGATTCTTTAGATTCTTTAAATTCTTTAAATTCTTTAGATTCTTTAGAATCTTTAGATTTTTTAGATTCCTTAGATTCTTTAGATTCTCTAGATTCTTTAGATTCTTTAGATTCTTTAGATTCTTTAGATTCTTTAGATTCTTTAGATTCTTTAGATTCTTTAGATTCTTTAGATTCTTTAGATTCTTTAGATTCTTTAGATTCTTTAGATTCTTTAGATTCTTTAGATACTTTAGATTCTTTAGATACTTTAGATTCTTTAGATTCTTTAGATTCTTTGGATTCTTTAGATTTTTTAGATTCTTTAGATTCTTTAGATTCTCTAGATTCTTTAGATTCTTCAGATTCTTTGGATTCTTTAGATTCTTTAGATTCTTTAGATTCTTTAGATTCTTTAGATTCTTTAGATTCTTTAGATTCTTTAGATTCTTTAGATTTTTTAGATTCTTTAGATTCTTTAGATTCTTTAGATTCTTTAGATTCTTTAGATTCTTTAGATTCTTTAGATTCTTTAGATTCTTTAGATTCTTTGGATTATTTAGATTCTTTAGATACTTTAGATTTTTTAGATTTTTTAGTTACTTTAGTTTCTTTAGATTTTTTAGATTCTTTAGATTCTTTAGATCCTCTAGATTCTTTAGATTCTTTAGATTCTTTGGATTCTTTAGATTCTTTAGATTCTTTAGATTCTTTAGGTTCTTTAGATTCTTTAGATTCTTTAGATTCTTTAGATTCTTTAGATTCTTTAGATTCTTTAGATTCTTTAGATTCTTTAGATTCTTTAGATTCTTTAGATTCTTTAGATTCTTTAGATTCTTTAGATTCTTTAGATTCTTTAGATTCTTTAGATTCTTTAGATTCTTTAGATTCTTTAGATTCTTTAGATTCTTTAGATACTTTAGATTCTTTAGATACTTTAGATTCTTTAGATTCTTTGGATTCTTTGGATTCTTTAGATTCTTTAGATTCTTTAGATTCTTTAGATTCTTTAGATTCTTTAGATTCTTTAGGTTTTTTAGATTCTTTAGATTCTTTAGATTGTTTAGATTTTTTAGATTCTTTAGATTTTTTATATTCTTTAGTTCCTTTAGTTTCTTTAGATTCTTTAAATTTTTTAGATTCATTAGATTCTTTAGATTTTTTAGATTCTTTAGATACTTTAGATTGTTTAGATTCCTTAGTTTCTTTTGATCCTTTAGATTAATAGATTTTTTAGATTCCTTGTATTCTTTAGATTTTTTAGATTCTCTAGATTCTTTAGATATTTTAGATACTTTAGATTCTTTAGATTCTGTAGATTCTTTAGATACTTTAGTTTCTTTTGATTCTTTAGATTAAAAGATTTTTTAGATTCCTTGTATTCTTTAGATTTTTTAGATTCTCTAGATTCTTTAGATTTTTTAGATTCTTTAGATTCTTTAGATTCTTTAGATTTTTACATTCTTTAGATTCTTTAGATTCTTAAGATTCTTTAGATTCTTTAGATTCTTTAGGTTCGTTAGAATCTTTAGATTCTTTAGATTTTTTTGATTCTTTAGATTCTTTAGATTTTTAGATTCTTTAGATTCTTTAGATTCTTTAGATTCTTTAGATTCTTTAGATACTTTAGATTCTTTAGATTCTTTAGATTCTTTAGATTTTTTAGATTCTTTAGATTCTTTAGATACTTTAGATTCTTTAGATTCTTTAGATTCTTTAGATTTTTTAGATTCTTTAGGTTCTTTAGATTGTTTAGATTCTTTAGATACTTTAAGTACTTTAGTTTCTTTTGATTCTTTAGATTAATAGATTTTTTAGATTCCTTGGATTTTTTAGATTTTCTAGATTCTTTAGATTCTTTAGATTTTTTAGATTCTTTAGATTTTTTAGATTCTTTAGATTTTTTAGATTCTTTGGATTTTTTAGATTCTTTAGATTCTTTAGGTTCGTTAGAATCTTTAGATTCTTTAGATTTCTTTGATTCTTTAGATTCTTCAGATTTTTTAGATTCTTTAGATTCTTTAGATTCTTTAGATTCTTTAGATTCTTTAGATTCTTTAGATTCTTTAGATTCTTTAGATTCTTTAGATTCTTTAGATTCTTTAGATTCTTTAGATTCTTTAGATTCTTTAGATTCTTTAGATCCTTTAGATTCTTTAGATTCTTTAGATTCTTTAGATTCTTTAGATTCTTTTGATTCTTTAGATTAATAGGTTTTTTAGATTCCTTGGATTTTTTAGATTCCTTGGATTTTTTAGATTTTTTAGATTCTTTAGATTTTTTAGATTCTTTGGATTTTTTAGATTTTTTAGATTCTTTAGATTCTTTGGATTTTTTAGATTCTTTAGATTCTTTAGATTCTTTAGATTCTTTAGATTCTTTAGATTCTTTAGATTCTTTAGATTCTTTAGATTCTTTAGATTCTTTTCTTTAGATTCTTTAGATTCTTTAGATTCTTTAGATTCTTTATATTCTTTAGATATTTTAGTTTCTTTTGATTCTTTAGATTAATAGATTTTTTAGATTCCATGTATTCTTTTGATTTTTTAGATTCTCTAGATTCTTTAGATTTTTTAGATTCTTTAGATTCTTTAGATCCCTTAGATTCTTTAGATTCTTTAGATTCTTTAGATTATTTAGATTCTGTAGATTCTTTAGATTCTTTAGATTCTTTAGATTCTTTAGATTCTTTAGATTCTTTAGATTCTTTAGATTCTTTAGATTCTTTAGATTCTTTAGATTCTTTAGATTCTTTAGATTCCTTAGATTCTTTAGATTCTTTAGATTCTTTAGGTTCTTTAGATTTTTCAGATTCTTTACATTCTTTAGATTCTTTAGATTCTTTAGATTCTTTAGATTCTTTAGATTCTTTGGATTATTTAGATTCTTTAGATACTTTAGATTTTTTAGATTCTTTAGTTACTTTAGTTTCTTTAGATTTTTTAGATTCTTTAGATTCTTTAGATCCTCTAGATTCTTTAGATTCTTTAGATTCTTTGGATTCTTTAGATTCTTTAGATTCTTTAGATTTTTTAGGTTCTTTAGATTCTTTAGATTCTTTAGATTCTTTAGATTCTTTAGATTCTTTAGATTCTTTAGATTCTTTAGATTCTTTAGATTCTTTAGATTCTTTAGATTCTTTAGATTCTTTAGATTCTTTAGATTCTTTAGATACTTTAGATTCTTTAGATACTTTAGATTCTTTAGATTCTTTGGATTCTTTGGATTCTTTAGATTCTTTAGATTCTTTAGATTCTTTAGATTCTTTAGGTTTTTTAGATTCTTTAGATTCTTTAGATTGTTTAGATTTTTTAGATTCTTTAGATTTTTTATATTCTTTAGTTCCTTTAGTTTCTTTAGATTCTTTAAATTTTTTAGATTCATTAGATTCTTTAGATTTTTTAGATTCTTTAGATACTTTAGATTGTTTAGATTCCTTAGTTTCTTTTGATCCTTTAGATTAATAGATTTTTTAGATTCCTTGTATTCTTTAGATTTTTTAGATTCTCTAGATTCTTTAGATATTTTAGATACTTTAGATTCTTTAGATTCTGTAGATTCTTTAGATACTTTAGTTTCTTTTAATTCTTTAGATTAAAAGATTTTTTAGATTCCTTGTATTCTTTAGATTTTTTAGATTCTCTAGATTCTTTAGATTTTTTAGATTCTTTAGATTCTTTAGATTCTTTAGATTTTTTACATTCTTTAGATTCTTTAGATTCTTAAGAATCTTTAGATTCTTTAGATTCTTTAGGTTCGTTAGAATCTTTAGATTCTTTAGATTTTTTTGATTCTTTAGATTCTTTAGATTTTTAGATTCTTTAGATTCTTTAGATTCTTTAGATTCTTTAGATTCTTTAGATACTTTAGATTCTTTAGATTCTTTAGATTTTTTAGATTCTTTAGATTCTTTAGATACTTTAGATTCTTTAGATTCTTTACATTCTTTAGATTTTTTAGATTCTTTAGGTTCTTTAGATTGTTTAGATTCTTTAGATTCTTTAAGTCCTTTAGTTTCTTTTGATTCTTTAGATTAATAGATTTTTTAGATTCCTTGGATTTTTTAGATTCTTTAGATTCTTTAGATTTTTTAGATTCTTTAGATTTTTTAGATTCTTTAGATTTTTTAGATTCTTTGGATTTTTTAGATTCTTTAGATTCTTTAGGTTCGTTAGAATCTTTAGATTCTTTAGATTTCTTTGATTCTTTAGATTCTTCAGATTTTTTAGATTCTTTAGATTCTTTAGATTCTTTAGATTCTTTAGATTCTTTAGATTCTTTAGATTCTTTAGATTCTTTAGATTCTTTAGATTCTTTAGATTCTTTAGATTCTTTAGATTCTTTAGATTCTTTAGATTCTTTAGATTCTTTAGATTCTTTAGATTCTTTAGATTCTTTAGATTCTTTAGATTCTTTAGATTCTTTAGATTCTTTAGATTCTTTAGATTCTTTAGATTCTTTAGATTCTTTAGATTCTTTAGATTCTTTTGATTCTTTAGATTAATAGGTTTTTTAGATTCCTTGGATTTTTTAGATTCCTTGGATTTTTTAGATTTTTTAGATTCTTTAGATTTTTTAGATTCTTTGGATTTTTTAGATTTTTTAGATTCTTTAGATTCTTTGGATTTTTTAGATTCTTTAGATTCTTTAGATTCTTTAGATTCTTTAGATTCTTTAGATTCTTTAGATTCTTTAGATTCTTTAGATTCTTTTCTTTAGATTCTTTAGATTCTTTAGATTCTTTAGATTCTTTAGATTCTTTATATTCTTTAGATATTTTAGTTTCATTTGATTCTTTAGATTAATAGATTTTTTAGATTCCATGTATTCTTTTGATTTTTTAGATTCTCTAGATTCTTTAGATTTTTTAGATTCTTTAGATTCTTTAGATCCCTTAGATTCTTTAGATTCTTTAGATTCTTTAGATTATTTAGATTCTGTAGATTCTTTAGATTCTTTAGATTCTTTAGATTCTTTAGATTCTTTAGATTCTTTAGATTCTTTAGATTCTTTAGATTCTTTAGATTCCTTAGATTCTTTAGATTCTTTAGATTCTTTAGGTTCTTTAGATTTTTCAGATTCTTTACATTCTTTAGATTCTTTAGATTCTTTAGATTCTTTAGATTCTTTAGATTCTTTAGATTCTTTAGATTCTTTAGATTCTTTAGATTCTTTAGATTCTTTAGATTCTTTAGATCCTTTAGATTCTTTAGATTCTTTAGATTCTTTAGATTCTTTAGATTCTTTAGATTCTTTAGATTCTTTAGATTTTTTAGATTCTTTAGATTTTTTAGATTCTTTAGATTCTTTAGATTCTTAAGATTCTTTAAATTCTTTAGATTCTTTAGATTCTTTAGATTCTTTAGATTCTTTAGGTTCTTTAGATTCTTTAGATTCTTTAGATTCTTTAGATTCTTTAGATTCTTTAGATTCTTTAGATTCTTTAGATTCTTTAGATTCTTTAGATTCTTTAGATTCTTTAGATTCTTTAGATTCTTTAGATTCTTTAGATTCTTTAGATTCTTTAGATTCTTTAGATTCTTTAGATTCTTTAGATTCTTTAGATTCTTTAGATTCTTTAGATTCTTTAGATTCTTTAGATTCTTTAGATTCTTTAGATTCTTTAGATTCTTTAGATTCTTTAGATTCTTTAGATTCTGTAGATTCTTTAGTTTCTTTAGATTTTTTAGATTATTTAGATTCTTTAGATTCTTAAGATTCTTTAGATTCTTTAGATTCTTTAGGTTCGTTAGAATCTTTAGATTCTTTAGATTTTTTTGATTCTTTAGATTCTTTAGATTTTTAGATTCTTTAGATTCTTTAGATTCTTTAGATTCCTTAGATTCTTTAGATTCTTTAGATTTTTTAGATTCTTTAGATTCTTTAGATTGTTTAGATACTTTAGATTCTTTAGGTCCTTTAGTTTCTTTTGATTCTTTAGATTAATAGATTTTTTAGATTCCTTGGATTTTTTATATTTTCTAGATTCTTTAGATTCTTTAGATTTTTTAGATTCTTTAGATTCTTTAGATTCTTTAGATTCTTTAGATACTTTAGATTCTTTAGATTCTTTAGATTCTTTTGATTCTTTAGATTAATAGATTTTTTAGATTCCTTGGCTTTTATAGGTTTTTTAGATTCTTTAGATTTTTTAGATTCTTTAGATTTTTTAGATTCTTTAGATTCTTTAGATTCTTTAGGTTCGTTAGAATCTTTAGATTCTTTAGATTTCTTTGATTCTTTAGATTCTTTAGATTTTTTACATTCTTTAGATTCTTTAGATTCTTTAGATTCTTTAGATTTTTTAGATTCTTTAGATTCTTTAGATTCTTTAGATTCTTTAGATTCTTTAGATTCTTTTGATTCTTTAGATTAATAGATTTTTTAGATTCCTTGGATTTTTTAGATTCCTTGAATTTTTTAGATTTTTTAGATTCTTTAGATTTTTTAGATTCTTTGGATTTTTTAGATTCTTTAGATTCTTTAGATTCTTTGGATTTTTTAGATTCTTTAGATTCTTTAGATTCTTTAGATTCTTTAAATTCTTTAGATTCTTTAGATTCTTTAGATTCTTTAGATTCTTTAGTTTATTTAGTTTCTTTAGATACTTTAGTTTCTTTAGATTCTTTAGATTCTTTAGATTCTTTAGTTTCTTTAGATTCTTTAGATTCTTTAGATTCTTTAGATTCTTTAGATTCTTTAGATTCTTTAGATTCTTTAGATTCTTTAGATTCTTTAGATTCTTTAGATTCTTTAGATTCTTTAGATTCTTTAGATTCTTTAGATTCTTTAGATTCTTTAGATTCTTTAGATTCTTTAGATTCTTTAGATTCTTTAGATTCTTTAGATTCTTTAGATTCTTTAGATTCTTCAGATTCTTTAGATTCTTTAGATTCTTTAGATTCTTTAGATTCTTTAGATTCTTTAGATTCTTTAGATTCTTTAGATTCTTTAGATTCTTTAGATTCTTTAGATTCTTTAGATTCTTTAGATTCTTTAGATTCTTTAGATTCTTTAGATTCTTTAGATTCTTTAGATTCTTTAGATTCTTTAGATTCTGTAGATTCCTTAGATTCTTTAGATTCTCTAGATTTTTTAGATCCTTTAGATTCTTTAGATTCTTTAGATTCCTTAGATTCTTTAGATTCTTTAGATTTTTTAGATTTTTTAGATTTTTTAGATTCTTTAGATTCTGTAGATTCTTTAGATTCTTTAGATTCTTTGGATTTTTTAGATTCTTTAGATTCTTTAGATTCTTTAGATTCTTTATATTCTTTAGTTTCTTTAGATTCTTTAGATTCTTTAGATTCTTTAGATACTTTAGATTCTTTAGATTTTTTAGATTCTTTAGATTCTTTAGATTCTTTAGATTCTTTAGATTCTTTAGATTCTTTAGATTCTTTAGATACTTTAGATTCTTTAGATTAATAGATTTTTTAGATTCCTTGGATTTTTTAGATTCCTTGAATTTTTTAGATTTTTTAGATTCTTTAGATTTTTTAGATTCTTTGGATTTTTTAGATTCTTTAGATTCTTTAGATTCTTTAGATTCTTTAGATTCTTTAGTTTATTTAGTTTCTTTAGATACTTTAGTTTCTTTAGATTCTTTAGATTCTTTAGATTCTTTAGTTTCTTTAGATTCTTTAGATTCTTTAGATTCTTTAGATTCTTTAGATTCTTTAGATTCTTTAGATTCTTTAGATTCTTTAGATTCTTTAGATTCTTTAGATTCTTTAGATTCTTTAGATTCTTTAGATTCTTTAGATTCTTTAGATTCTTTAGATTCTTTAGATTCTTTAGATTCTTTAGATTCTTTAGATTCTTCAGATTCTTTAGATTCTTTAGATTCTTTAGATTCTTTAGATTCTTTAGATTCTTTAGATTCTTTAGATTCTTTAGATTCTTTAGATTCTTTAGATTCTATAGATTCTTTAGATTCTTTAGATTCTTTAGATTCTTTAGATTCTGTAGATTCCTTAGATTCTTTAGATTCTCTAGATTTTTTAGATCCTTTAGATTCTTTAGATTCTTTAGATTCCTTAGATTCTTTAGATTCTTTAGATTTTTTAGATTTTTTAGATTTTTTAGATTCTTTAGATTCTGTAGATTCTTTAGATTCTTTAGATTCTTTGGATTTTTTAGATTCTTTAGATTCTTTAGATTCTTTAGATTCTTTATATTCTTTAGTTTCTTTAGATTCTTTAGATTCTTTAGATTCTTTAGATACTTTAGATTCTTTAGATTTTTTAGATTCTTTAGATTCTTTAGATTCTTTAGATTCTTTAGATTCTTTAGATTCTTTAGATTCTTTAGATTCTTTAGATTCTTTAGATTCTTTAGATTCTTTAGATTCTTTAGATTCTTCAGATTCTTTAGATTCTTTAGATTCTTTAGATTCTTTAGATCCTTTAGATTCTTTAGATTCTTTAGATTCTTTAGTTTCTTTTGATTCTTTAGATTAATAGATTTTTTAGGTTCCTTGGATTTTTTAGATTTTTTAGATTCTTTAGATTTTTTAGATTCTTTAGATTTTTTAGATTCTTTAGATTCTTTAGATTCTTTAGATTCTTTGGATTTTTTAGATTCTTTAGATTCTTTGGATTCTTTAGATTCTTTAGATTCTTTAGATTCTTTAGATCTTTAGATTCTTTAGATTCTTTAGTTTCTTTTGGTTCTTTAGATTAATAGATTTTTTAGATTCCTTGGATTTTTTAGATTTTTTAGATTCTTTAGATTTTTTAGATTCTTTAGATTTTTTAGATTCTTTAGATTCTTTGGATTTTTTTGATTCTTTAGATTCTTTAGATTCTTTAGATTCTTTAGATTCTTTATATTCTTTAGTTTCTTTAGATTCTTTAGATTCTTTAGATTCTTTAGATACTTTAGATTCTTTAGATTTTTTAGATTCTTTAGATTCTTTAGATTCTTTAGATTCTTTAGATTCTTTAGATTCTTTAGATTCTTTAGATTCTTTAGATTCTTTAGATTCTTTAGATTCTTTAGATTCTTTAGATTCTTTAGATTCTTTAGATTCTTTAGATTCTTTAGATTCTTTAGATTCTTTAGATTCTTTAGATTCTTTAGATTCTTTAGATTCTTTAGATTCTTTAGATTCTTTAGATCCTTTAGATTCTTTAGATTCTTTAGATTCTTTAGTTTCTTTTGTTTCTTTAGATTAATAGATTTTTTAGATTCCTTGGATTTTTTAGATTCTTTAGATTCCTTGGATTTTTTAGATTTTTTAGATTCTTTAGATTTTTTAGATTCTTTAGATTCTTTAGATACTTTGGATTTTATAGATTCCTTAGATTGTTTAAATTCTTTAGGTTCTTTAGATTCTTTAGATTCTTTAGATCCTTTAGTTTCTTTTGATTCTTTAGATTAATAGATTTTTTAGATTCCATGTATTCTTTAAATTTTTTAGATTCTCTAGATTCTTTAGATTCTTTAGATCCTTTAGATTCTTTAGATTCTTTAGATTCTTTAGATTTTTTATATTCTTTAGATTCTTTAGATTCTTTGGATTCTTTAGATTCTTTAGATTCTTTAGATTCTTTAGATTCTTTAAATTCCTTAGATTCTTTAGATTCTTTAGATTCTTTAGATTCCTTAGATCCTTTAGATTAATAGATTTTTTAGATTCCATGTATTCTTTAGATTATTTAGATTCTCTAGATTCTTTAGATTCTTTAGATTCTTTAGATTCTTTAGATTCTTTAGTTTCTTTAAATTCCTTAGATTCTTTAGATTCTTTAGATCCTTTAGATTCTTTAGATTATTTAGATTCTTTAGATTCTTTAGATTCTTTAAATTCTTTAGATTCTTTAGATTCTTTAGATTCTTTAGATTCTTTAGATTCTTTAGATTCTTTAGATTCTTTAGATTCTTTAGATTCTTTAGATTCTTTAAATTCTTTAAATTCTTTAGATTCTTTAGAATCTTTAGATTCTTTAAATTCCTTAGATTCTTTAGATTAATAGATTTTTTAGATTCCATGTATTCTTTAGATTATTTAGATTCTCTAGATTCTTTAGATTCTTTAGATTCTTTAGATTCTTTAGATTCTTTATATTCTTTAGATTCTTTAGATTCTTTAGATTCTTTAGATTCTTTAGATTCTTTAGATTCTTTAGATTCTTTAGATCCTTTAGATTCTTTAGATTCTTTAGATTCTTTAGTTTCTTTTGTTTCTTTAGATTAATAGATTTTTTAGATTCCTTGGATTTTTTAGATTTTTTAAATTTTTTAGATTTTTTTGATTCTTTAGATTCTTTAGATTCCTTGGATTTTTTAGATTCTTTAGATTCCTTGGATTTTTTAGATTTTTTAGATTCTTTAGATTTTTTAGATTCTTTAGATTCTTTAGATACTTTGGATTTTATAGATTCCTTAGATTGTTTAAATTCTTTAGGTTCTTTAGATTCTTTAGATTCTTTAGATCCTTTAGTTTCTTTTGATTCTTTAGATTAATAGATTTTTTAGATTCCATGTATTCTTTAAATTTTTTAGATTCTCTAGATTCTTTAGATTCTTTAGATCCTTTAGATTCTTTAGATTCTTTAGATTCTTTAGATTTTTTATATTCTTTAGATTCTTTAGATTCTTTGGATTCTTTAGATTCTTTAGATTCTTTAGATTCTTTAGATTCTTTAAATTCCTTAGATTCTTTAGATTCTTTAGATTCTTTAGATTCCTTAGATCCTTTAGATTAATAGATTTTTTAGATTCCATGTATTCTTTAGATTATTTAGATTCTCTAGATTCTTTAGATTCTTTAGATTCTTTAGATTCTTTAGATTCTTTAGTTTCTTTAAATTCCTTAGATTCTTTAGATTCTTTAGATCCTTTAGATTCTTTAGATTATTTAGATTCTTTAGATTCTTTAGATTCTTTAAATTCTTTAGATTCTTTAGATTCTTTAGATTCTTTAGATTCTTTAGATTCTTTAGATTCTTTAGATTCTTTAGATTCTTTAGATTCTTTAGATTCTTTAAATTCTTTAAATTCTTTAGATTCTTTAGAATCTTTAGATTCTTTAAATTCCTTAGATTCTTTAGATTAATAGATTTTTTAGATTCCATGTATTCTTTAGATTATTTAGATTCTCTAGATTCTTTAGATTCTTTAGATTCTTTAGATTCTTTAGATTCTTTATATTCTTTAGATTCTTTAGATTCTTTAGATTCTTTAGATTCTTTAGATTCTTTAGATTCTTTAGATTCTTTAGATTCTTTAGATTCTTTAGATTCTTTAGATTCTTTAGATTCTTTAGATTCTTTAAATTCTTTAAATTCTTTAGATTCTTTAGAATCTTTAGATTCTTTAAATTCCTTAGATTCTTTAGATTAATAGATTTTTTAGATTCCATGTATTCTTTAGATTATTTAGATTCTCTAGATTCTTTAGATTCTTTAGATTCTTTAGATTCTTTAGATTCTTTAGATTCTTTAGATTCTTTAGATTCTTTAGATTCTTTAGATTCTTTAGATTCTTTAGATTCTTTAGATTCTTTAGATTCTTTAGATTCTTTAGATTCTTTAGATTCTTTAGATTCTTTAGATTCTTTAGATTCTTTAGATTCTTTAGATTCTTTAGATTCTTTAGATTCTTTAGATTCTTTAGATTCTTTAGATTCTTTAGATTCTTTAGATTCTTTAGATTCTTTAGTTTCCTTAGATTCTTTAGATTCTTTAGATTCTTTAGATTCTTTAGATTCTTTAGATTCTTTAGATTCTTTAGATTCTTTAGATTCTTTAGATTCTTTAGATTCTTTAGATTCTTTAGATTCTTTAGATTCTTTAAATTCTTTAAATTCTTTAGATTCTTTAGAATCTTTAGATTCTTTAGATTCCTTAGATTCTTTAGATTCTCTAGATTCTTTAGATTCTTTAGATTCTTTAGATTCTTTAGATTCTTTAGATTCTTTAGATACTTTAGATTTTTTAGATTTTTAGATTCTTTAGATTCTTTAGATTCTTAAGATTCTTCAGATTCTTTAGATTTTTTAGATTCTTTAGATTCTTAAGTTACTTTAGTTTCTTTAGACTTTTTAGATTCTTTAGAGTCTTTAGATTCTTTAGATTCATTAAATTCTTTAGATTCTTTAGATTCTTTAGATTCTGTAGATTCCTTAGATTCTTTAGATTCTCTAGATTTTTTAGATTCTTTAGATTCTTTAGATTCTTTAGATTCCTTAGATTCTTTAGATTCTTTAGATTTTTTAGATTTTTTAGATTTTTTAGATTCTTTAGATTCTGTAGATTCTTTAGATTCTTTAGATTCTTTGGATTTTTTAGATTCTTTAGATTCTTTAGATTCTTTAGATTCTTTAGATTCTTTAGATTCTTTATATTCTTTAGTTTCTTTAGATTCTTTAGATTCTTTAGATTCTTTAGATACTTTAGATTCTTTAGATTTTTTAGATTCTTTAGATTCTTTAGATTCTTTAGATTCTTTAGATTCTTTAGATTCTTTAGATTCTTTAGATTCTTTAGATTCTTTAGATTCTTTAGATTCTTTAGATTCTTTAGATTCTTTAGATTCTTTAGATTCTTTAGATTCTTTAGATTCTTTAGATTCTTTAGATTCTTTAGATTCTTTAGATTCTTTAGATTCTTTAGATTCTTTAGATCCTTTAGATTCTTTAGATTCTTTAGATTCTTTAGTTTCTTTTGATTCTTTAGATTAATAGATTTTTTAGATTCCTTGGATTTTTTAGATTTTTTAGATTCTTTAGATTTTTTAGATTCTTTAGATTTTTTAGATTCTTTAGATTCTTTAGATTCTTTAGATTCTTTGGATTTTTTAGATTCTTTAGATTCTTTGGATTCTTTAGATTCTTTAGATTCTTTAGATTCTTTAGATTCTTTAGATCTTTAGATTCTTTAGATTCTTTAGTTTCTTTTGATTCTTTAGATTAATAGATTTTTTAGATTCCTTGGATTTTTTAGATTTTTTAGATTTTTTAGATTCTTTAGATTTTTTAGATTCTTTAGATTTTTTAGATTCTTTAGATTCTTTGGATTTTTTAGATTCTTTAGATTCTTTAGATTCTTTATATTCTTTAGTTTCTTTAGATTCTTTAGATTCTTTAGATTCTTTAGATACTTTAGATTCTTTAGATTTTTTAGATTCTTTAGATTCTTTAGATTCTTTAGATTCTTTAGATTCTTTAGATTCTTTAGATTCTTTAGATTCTTTAGATTCTTTAGATTCTTTAGATTCTTTAGATTCTTTAGATTCTTTAGATTCTTTAGATTCTTTAGATTCTTTAGATTCTTTAGATTCTTTAGATTCTTTAGATTCTTTAGATTCTTTAGATTCTTTAGATTCTTTAGATTCTTTAGATTCTTTAGATTCTTTAGATCCTTTAGATTCTTTAGATTCTTTAGATTCTTTAGATTCTTTAGTTTCTTTTGATTCTTTAGATTAATAGATTTTTTAGATTCCTTGGATTTTTTAGATTTTTTAAATTTTTTAGATTTTTTAGATTCTTTAGATTCTTTAGATTCTTTGGATTTTTTAGATTCTTTAGATTCCTTGGATATTTTAGATTTTTTAGATTCTTTAGATTTTTTAGATTCTTTAGATTCTTTAGATACTTTGGATTTTATAGATTCCTTAGATTGTTTAAATTCTTTAGGTTCTTTAGATTCTTTAGATTCTTTAGATCCTTTAGTTTCTTTTGATTCTTTAGATTAATAGATTTTTTAGATTCCATGTATTCTTTAAATTTTTTAGATTCTCTAGATTCTTTAGATTCTTTAGATCCTTTAGATTCTTTAAATTCTTTAGATCCTTTAGATTCTTTAGATTCTTTAGATTCTTTAGATTCTTTAGATTCTGTAGATTCTTTAGATACTTTAGATTCTTTAGATTCTTTATATTCTTTAGATTCTTTAGATACTTTAGATTCTTTAGATTCTTTAGATTCTTTAGATTCTTTAGATTCTTTAGATTCTTTAGATTCTTTAGATTCTTTAGATTCTTTAGATTCTTTAGATTCTTTAGATTCTTTAGATTTTTTAGATTCTTTAGATTCCTTAGATTCTTTAGATTAATAGATTTTTTAGATTCCTTGGCTTTTATAGGTTTTTTAGATTCTTTAGATTCTTTAGATACTTTAGATTCTTTAGATTCTTTAGATTCTTTAGATTCTTTAGATTCTTTAGATTCTTTAGATTCTTTAGATTCTTTAGATTCTTTAGATTCTTTAGATCCTTTAGATTCTTTAGATTCTTTAGATTCTTTAAATTCTTTAAATTCTTTAGATTCTTTAGAATCTTTAGATTCTTTAGATTCTTTAGATTCTTTAGATTCTTTAGATTCTTTAGATCCTTTAGATTCTTTAGATTCTTTAGATTCTTTAAATTCTTTAAATTCTTTAGATTCTTTAGAATCTTTAGATTCTTTAGATTCCTTAGATTCTTTAGATTGTTTAGATTCTTTAGATCCTTTAGATTCTTTAGATTCTTTAGATTCTTTAAATTCTTTAAATTCTTTAGATTCTTTAGAATCTTTAGATTCTTTAGATTCCTTAGATTCTTTAGATTCTCTAGATTCTTTAGATTCTTTAGATTCTTTAGATTCTTCAGATTTTTTAGATACTTTAGATTCTTTAGATTCTTTAGATTCTTTAGATTCTTTAGATTCTTTAGATTCTTTAGATTCCTTAGATACTTTAGATTCTCTAGATTCTTTAGATTCTTTAGATTCTTTAGATTCTTTAGATTCTTTAGATTCTTTAGATTCTTTAGATTCTTTAGATTCTTTAGATTCTTTAGATTCTTTAGATTCTTTAGATTCTTTAGATTCTTTAGATTCTTTAGATTCTTTAGATTCTTTAGATTCTTTAGATTCTTTAGATTCTTTAGATCCTTTGGATTTTTTAGATTCTTTAGATTCCTTGGATTTTTTAGATTTTTTAGATTCTTTAGATTTTTTAGATTCTTTAGATTCTTTAGATACTTTGGATTTTATAGATTCCTTAGATTGTTTAAATTCTTTAGGTACTTTAGATTCTTTAGATTCTTTAGATCCTTTAGTTTCTTTTGATTCTTTAGATTAATAGATTTTTTAGATTCCATGTATTCTTTAAATTTTTTAGATTCTCTAGATCCTTTAGATTCTTTAGATTCTTTAGATTCTTTAGATTCTTTAGATTCTTTAAATTCTTTAAATTCTTTAGATTCTTTAGAATCTTTAGATTCTTTAGATTCCTTAGATTCTTTAGATTCTCTAGATTCTTTAGATTCTTTAGATTCTTTAGATTCTTTAGATACTTTAGATTTTTTAGATTTTTAGATTCTTTAGATTCTTTAGATTCTTAAGATTCTTCAGATTCTTTAGATTTTTTAGATTCTTTAGATTCTTAAGTTACTTTAGTTTCTTTAGACTTTTTAGATTCTTTAGAGTCTTTAGATTCTTTAGATTCATTAAATTCTTTAGATTCTTTAGATTCTTTAGATTCTGTAGATTCCTTAGATTCTTTAGATTCTCTAGATTTTTTAGATTCTTTAGATTCTTTAGATTCTTTAGATTCCTTAGATTCTTTAGATTCTTTAGATTTTTTAGATTTTTTAGATTTTTTAGATTCTTTAGATTCTGTAGATTCTTTAGATTCTTTAGATTCTTTGGATTTTTTAGATTCTTTAGATTCTTTAGATTCTTTAGATTCTTTAGATTCTTTAGATTCTTTATATTCTTTAGTTTCTTTAGATTCTTTAGATTCTTTAGATTCTTTAGATACTTTAGATTCTTTAGATTTTTTAGATTCTTTAGATTCTTTAGATTCTTTAGATTCTTTAGATTCTTTAGATTCTTTAGATTCTTTAGATTCTTTAGATTCTTTAGATTCTTTAGATTCTTTAGATTCTTTAGATTCTTTAGATTCTTTAGATTCTTTAGATTCTTTAGATTCTTTAGATTCTTTAGATTCTTTAGATTCTTTAGATTCTTTAGATTCTTTAGATTCTTTAGATTCTTTAGATCCTTTAGATTCTTTAGATTCTTTAGATTCTTTAGTTTCTTTTGATTCTTTAGATTAATAGATTTTTTAGATTCCTTGGATTTTTTAGATTTTTTAGATTCTTTAGATTTTTTAGATTCTTTAGATTTTTTAGATTCTTTAGATTCTTTAGATTCTTTAGATTCTTTGGATTTTTTAGATTCTTTAGATTCTTTGGATTCTTTAGATTCTTTAGATTCTTTAGATTCTTTAGATCTTTAGATTCTTTAGATTCTTTAGTTTCTTTTGATTCTTTAGATTAATAGATTTTTTAGATTCCTTGGATTTTTTAGATTTTTTAGATTTTTTAGATTCTTTAGATTTTTTAGATTCTTTAGATTTTTTAGATTCTTTAGATTCTTTGGATTTTTTAGATTCTTTAGATTCTTTAGATTCTTTATATTCTTTAGTTTCTTTAGATTCTTTAGATTCTTTAGATTCTTTAGATACTTTAGATTCTTTAGATTTTTTAGATTCTTTAGATTCTTTAGATTCTTTAGATTCTTTAGATTCTTTAGATTCTTTAGATTCTTTAGATTCTTTAGATTCTTTAGATTCTTTAGATTCTTTAGATTCTTTAGATTCTTTAGATTCTTTAGATTCTTTAGATTCTTTAGATTCTTTAGATTCTTTAGATTCTTTAGATTCTTTAGATTCTTTAGATTCTTTAGATTCTTTAGATTCTTTAGATTCTTTAGATTCTTTAGATTCTTTAGATCCTTTAGATTCTTTAGATTCTTTAGATTCTTTAGATTCTTTAGTTTCTTTTGATTCTTTAGATTAATAGATTTTTTAGATTCCTTGGATTTTTTAGATTTTTTAAATTTTTTAGATTTTTTAGATTCTTTAGATTCTTTAGATTCTTTGGATTTTTTAGATTCTTTAGATTCCTTGGATATTTTAGATTTTTTAGATTCTTTAGATTTTTTAGATTCTTTAGATTCTTTAGATACTTTGGATTTTATAGATTCCTTAGATTGTTTAAATTCTTTAGGTTCTTTAGATTCTTTAGATTCTTTAGATCCTTTAGTTTCTTTTGATTCTTTAGATTAATAGATTTTTTAGATTCCATGTATTCTTTAAATTTTTTAGATTCTCTAGATTCTTTAGATTCTTTAGATCCTTTAGATTCTTTAAATTCTTTAGATCCTTTAGATTCTTTAGATTCTTTAGATTCTTTAGATTCTTTAGATTCTGTAGATTCTTTAGATACTTTAGATTCTTTAGATTCTTTATATTCTTTAGATTCTTTAGATACTTTAGATTCTTTAGATTCTTTAGATTCTTTAGATTCTTTAGATTCTTTAGATTCTTTAGATTCTTTAGATTCTTTAGATTCTTTAGATTCTTTAGATTCTTTAGATTCTTTAGATTTTTTAGATTCTTTAGATTCCTTAGATTCTTTAGATTAATAGATTTTTTAGATTCCTTGGCTTTTATAGGTTTTTTAGATTCTTTAGATTTTTTAGATTCTTTAGATTTTTTAGATTCTTTGGATTTTTTAGATTCTTTAGATTCTTTAGTTTCTTTAGGTTCGTTAGAATCTTTAGATTCTTTAGATTTCTTTGATTCTTTAGATTCTTTAGATTTTTTAGATTCTTTAGATTCTTTAGATTCTTTAGATACTTTAGATTCTTTAGATTCTTTAGATTCTTTAGATTCTTTAGATTCTTTAGATTCTTTAGATTCTTTAGATTCTTTAGATTCTTTAGATTCTTTAGATTCTTTAGATCCTTTAGATTCTTTAGATTCTTTAGATTCTTTAAATTCTTTAAATTCTTTAGATTCTTTAGAATCTTTAGATTCTTTAGATTCTTTAGATTCTTTAGATCCTTTAGATTCTTTAGATTCTTTAGATTCTTTAAATTCTTTAAATTCTTTAGATTCTTTAGAATCTTTAGATTCTTTAGATTCCTTAGATTCTTTAGATTGTTTAGATTCTTTAGATCCTTTAGATTCTTTAGATTCTTTAGATTCTTTAAATTCTTTAAATTCTTTAGATTCTTTAGAATCTTTAGATTCTTTAGATTCCTTAGATTCTTTAGATTCTCTAGATTCTTTAGATTCTTTAGATTCTTTAGATTCTTCAGATTTTTTAGATACTTTAGATTCTTTAGATTCTTTAGATTCTTTAGATTCTTTAGATTCTTTAGATTCTTTAGATTCCTTAGATACTTTAGATTCTCTAGATTCTTTAGATTCTTTAGATTCTTTAGATTCTTTAGATTCTTTAGATTCTTTAGATTCTTTAGATTCTTTAGATTCTTTAGATTCTTTAGATTCTTTAGATTCTTTAGATTCTTTAGATTCTTTAGATTCTTTAGATTCTTTAGATTCTTTAGATTCTTTAGATTCTTTAGATTCTTTAGATCCTTTGGATTTTTTAGATTCTTTAGATTCCTTGGATTTTTTAGATTTTTTAGATTCTTTAGATTTTTTAGATTCTTTGGATTCTTTAGATACTTTGGATTTTATAGATTCCTTAGATTGTTTAAATTCTTTAGGTACTTTAGATTCTTTAGATTCTTTAGATCCTTTAGTTTCTTTTGATTCTTTAGATTAATAGATTTTTTAGATTCCATGTATTCTTTAAATTTTTTAGATTCTCTAGATTCTTTAGATTCTTTAGATCCTTTAGATTCTTTAGATTCTTTAGATTCTTTAGATTTTTTATATTCTTTAGATTCTTTAGATTCTTTAGATTCTTTAGATTCTTTAGATTCTTTAGATTCTTTAGATTCTTTAGATTCTTTAGATTCTTTAAATTCCTTAGATTCTTTAGATTCTTTAGATTCTTTAGATTCCTTAGATCCTTTAGATTAATAGATTTTTTAGATTCCATGTATTCTTTAGATTATTTAGATTCTCTAGATTCTTTAGATTCTTTAGATTCTTTAGATTCTTTAGATTCTTTAGTTTCTTTAAATTCCTTAGATTCTTTAGATTCTTTAGATCCTTTAGATTCTTTAGATTATTTAGATTCTTTAGATTCTTTAGATTCTTTAAATTCTTTAGATTCTTTAGATTCTTTAGATTCTTTAGATTCTTTAGATTCTTTAGATTCTTTAGATTCTTTAGATTCTTTAGATTCTTTAGATTCTTTAAATTCTTTAAATTCTTTAGATTCTTTAGAATCTTTAGATTCTTTAAATTCCTTAGATTCTTTAGATTAATAGATTTTTTAGATTCCATGTATTCTTTAGATTATTTAGATTCTCTAGATTCTTTAGATTCTTTAGATTCTTTAGATTCTTTAGATTATTTAGATTCTTTAGATTCTTTAGATTCTTTAGATTCTTTAGATTCTTTAGATTCTTTAGATTCTTTAGATTCTTTAGATTCTTTAGATTCTTTAGATTCTTTAGATTCTTTAGATTCTTTAGATTCTTTAGATTCTTTAGATTCTTTAGATTCTTTAGATTCTTTAGATTCTTTAAATTCTTTAAATTCTTTAGATTCTTTAGAATCTTTAGATTCTTTAAATTCCTTAGATTCTTTAGATTAATAGATTTTTTAGATTCCATGTATTCTTTAGATTATTTAGATTCTCTAGATTCTTTAGATTCTTTAGATTCTTTAGATTCTTTAGATTCTTTAGATTCTTTAGATTCTTTAGATTCTTTAGATTCTTTAGATTCTTTAGATTCTTTAGATTCTTTAGATTCTTTAGATTCTTTAGATTCTTTAGATTCTTTAGTTTCCTTAGATTCTTTAGATTCTTTAGATTCTTTAGATTCTTTAGATTCTTTAGATTCTTTAGATTCTTTAGATTCTTTAGATTCTTTAGATTCTTTAGATTCTTTAGAATCTTTAGATTCTTTAGATTCTTTAAATTCTTTAAATTCTTTAGATTCTTTAGAATCTTTAGATTCTTTAGATTCCTTAGATTCTTTAGATTCTCTACATTCTTTAGATTCTTTAGATTCTTTAGATTCTTTAGATTCTTTAGATACTTTAGATTTTTTAGATTTTTAGATTCTTTAGATTCTTTAGATTCTTAAGATTCTTCAGATTCTTTAGATTTTTTAGATTCTTTAGATTCTTAAGTTACTTTAGTTTCTTTAGACTTTTTAGATTCTTTAGAGTCTTTAGATTCTTTAGATTCATTAAATTCTTTAGATTCTTTAGATTCTTTAGATTCTGTAGATTCCTTAGATTCTTTAGATTCTCTAGATTTTTTAGATTCTTTAGATTCTTTAGATTCTTTAGATTCCTTAGATTCTTTAGATTCTTTAGATTTTTTAGATTTTTTAGATTTTTTAAATTCTTTAGATTCTGTAGATTCTTTAGATTCTTTAGATTCTTTGGATTTTTTAGATTCTTTAGATTCTTTAGATTCTTTAGATTCTTTATATTCTTTAGTTTCTTTAGATTCTTTAGATTCTTTAGATTCTTTAGATTCTTTAGATACTTTAGATTCTTTAGATTTTTTAGATTCTTTAGATTCTTTAGATTCTTTAGATTCTTTAGATTCTTTAGATTCTTTAGATTCTTTAGATTCTTTAGATTCTTTAGATTCTTTAGATTTTTTAGATTCTTTAGATTCTTTAGATTCTTTAGATTCTTTAGATTCTTTAGATTCTTTAGATTCTTTAGATTCTTTAGATTCTTTAGATTCTTTAGATTCTTTAGATTCTTTAGATTCTTTAGATCCTTTAGATTCTTTAGATTCTTTAGATTCTTTAGTTTCTTTTGATTCTTTAGATTAATAGATTTTTTAGATTCCTTGGATTTTTTAGATTTTTTAGATTCTTTAGATTTTTTAGATTCTTTAGATTTTTTAGATTCTTTAGATTCTTTAGATTCTTTAGATTCTTTGGATTTTTTAGATTCTTTAGATTCTTTGGATTCTTTAGATTCTTTAGATTCTTTGGATCTTTAGATTCTTTAGTTTCTTTTGATTCTTTAGATTAATAGATTTTTTAGATTCCTTGGATTTTTTAGATTTTTTAGATTTTTTAGATTCTTTAGATTTTTTAGATTCTTTAGATTTTTTAGATTCTTTAGATTCTTTGGATTTTTTAGATTCTTTAGATTCTTTAGATTCTTTATATTCTTTAGTTTCTTTAGATTCTTTAGATTCTTTAGATTCTTTAGATACTTTAGATTCTTTAGATTTTTTAGATTCTTTAGATTCTTTAGATTCTTTAGATTCTTTAGATTCTTTAGATTCTTTAGATTCTTTCGATTCTTTAGATTCTTTAGATTCTTTAGATTCTTTAGATTCTTTAGATTCTTTAGATTCTTTAGATTCTTTAGATTCTTTAGATTCTTTAGATTCTTTAGATTCTTTAGATTCTTTAGATTCTTTAGATCCTTTAGATTCTTTAGATTCTTTAGATTCTTTAGATTCTTTAGTTTCTTTTGATTCTTTAGATTAATAGATTTTTTAGATTCCTTGGATTTTTTAGATTTTTTAAATTTTTTAGATTTTTTAGATTCTTTAGATTCTTTAGATTCTTTGGATTTTTTAGATTCTTTAGATTCCTTGGATATTTTAGATTTTTTAGATTCTTTAGATTTTTTAGATTCTTTAGATTCTTTAGATACTTTGGATTTTATAGATTCCTTAGATTGTTTAAATTCTTTAGGTTCTTTAGATTCTTTAGATTCTTTAGATCCTTTAGTTTCTTTTGATTCTTTAGATTAATAGATTTTTTAGATTCCATGTATTCTTTAAATTTTTTAGATTCTCTAGATTCTTTAGATTCTTTAGATCCTTTAGATTCTTTAAATTCTTTAGATCCTTTAGATTCTTTAGATTCTTTAGATTCTTTAGATTCTTTAGATTCTGTAGATTCTTTAGATACTTTAGATTCTTTAGATTCTTTATATTCTTTAGATTCTTTAGATACTTTAGATTCTTTAGATTCTTTAGATTCTTTAGATTCTTTAGATTCTTTAGATTCTTTAGATTCTTTAGATTCTTTAGATTCTTTAGATTCTTTAGATTTTTTAGATTCTTTAGATTCCTTAGATTCTTTAGATTAATAGATTTTTTAGATTCCTTGGCTTTTATAGGTTTTTTAGATTCTTTAGATTTTTTAGATTCTTTAGATTTTTTAGATTCTTTGGATTTTTTAGATTCTTTAGATTCTTTAGATTCTTTAGATTCTTTAGGTTCGTTAGAATCTTTAGATTCTTTAGATTTCTTTGATTCTTTAGATTCTTTAGATTTTTTAGATTCTTTAGATTCTTTAGATTCTTTAGATACTTTAGATTCTTTAGATTCTTTAGATTCTTTAGATTCTTTAGATTCTTTAGATTCTTTAGATTCTTTAGATTCTTTAGATTCTTTAGATTCTTTAGATCCTTTAGATTCTTTAGATTCTTTAGATTCTTTAAATTCTTTAAATTCTTTAGATTCTTTAGAATCTTTAGATTCTTTAGATTCTTTAGATTCTTTAGATCCTTTAGATTCTTTAGATTCTTTAGATTCTTTAAATTCTTTAAATTCTTTAGATTCTTTAGAATCTTTAGATTCTTTAGATTCCTTAGATTCTTTAGATTGTTTAGATTCTTTAGATCCTTTAGATTCTTTAGATTCTTTAGATTCTTTAAATTCTTTAAATTCTTTAGATTCTTTAGAATCTTTAGATTCTTTAGATTCCTTAGATTCTTTAGATTCTCTAGATTCTTTAGATTCTTTAGATTCTTTAGATTCTTCAGATTTTTTAGATACTTTAGATTCTTTAGATTCTTTAGATTCTTTAGATTCTTTAGATTCTTTAGATTGCTTAGATACTTTAGATTCTCTAGATTCTTTAGATTCTTTAGATCCTTTAGATTCTTTAGATTCTTTAGATTCTTTAGACTCTTTAGATTCTTTAGATTCTTTAGATTCTTTAGATTCTTTAGATTCTTTAGATTCTTTAGATTCTTTAGATTCTTTAGATTCTTTAGATTCTTTAGATTCTTTAGATTCTTTAGATTCTTTAGATTCTTTAGATTCTTTAGATTCTTTAGATTCTTTAGATTCTTTAGATTCTTTGGATTATTTAGATTCTTTAGATTCTTTAGATTCTTTAAATTCTTTAGATTCTTTAGAATCTTTAGATTCTTTAGATTCCTTAGATTCTTTAGATTCTCTAGATTCTTTAGATTCTTTAGATTCTTTAGATTCTTTAGATTCTTTAGATTCTTTAGATTCTTTAGATTCTTTGGATTCTTTAGATTCTTCAGATTCTTTAGATTTTTTAGATTTTTTAGATTCTTTAGTTACTTTAGTTTCTTTAGATTTTTTAGATTCTTTAGATTATTTAGATTCTCTAGATTCTTTAGATTCTTTAGATTCTTTGGATTCTTTTGATTCTTTAGACTCTTTAGATTCTTTAGATTCTTTAGATTTTTTAGATTCTTTAGATTCTTTAGATTCTTTAGATTCTTTAAATTCTTTAGATTCTTTAGATTCTTTAGATTCTTTAGATTCTTTAGGTTCTTTAGATTCTTTAGATTCTTTAGATTCTTTAGATTCTTTAGATTCTTTAGATTCTTTAGATTCTTTAGATTCTTTAGATTCTTTAGATTCTTTAGATTCTTTAGATTCTTTAGATTCTTTAGATTCTTTAGATTCTTTAGATTCTTTAGATTTTTTAGATTCTTTAGATTCTTTGGATTCTTTAGATTCTTTAGATTCTTTAGATTCTTTAGATACTTTAGATTGTTTAGATTCCTTAGTTTCTTTTGATCCTTTAGATTAATAGATTTTTTAGATTCCTTGTTTTCTTTAGATTTTTTAGATTCTCTAGATTCTTTAGATATTTTAGATACTTTAGATTCTTTAGATTCTGTAGATTCTTTAGATACTTTAGTTTCTTTTGATTCTTTAGATTAATAGAATTTTTAGATTCCTTGTATTCTTTAGATTTTTTAGATTCTCTAGATTCTTTAGATTTTTTAGATTCTTTAGATTCTTTAGATCCTTAAGATTCTTTAGATTCTTTAGATTCTTTAGATTCTTTAGATTCTTTAGATTTTTTAGATTCTTTAGATTCTGTAGATTCTTTAGTTTCTTTAGATTTTTTAGATTATTTAGATTCTTTAGATTCTTAAGATTCTTTAGATTCTTTAGATTCTTTAGATTCATTAGATTCTTTAGATACTTTAGATTCTTTAGATTCTTTAGATCCTTTATATTCTTTAGATTCTTTATATACACTAGATTTTTAGATTATTTAGATTCTTTAGTTCTCTTAGATTCTTTAGATTCTTTAGATTTTTTAGGTTTTTTAGATTCTTTAGATTCTTTAGAATCTTTAGATTCTTTAGATTCTTTAGATTCTTTAGATACTTTAGATTCTTTAGATTCTTTAGATTCTTTAGATTCTTTAGATTATTTAGATTCTTTAGATTCTTTAGATTCTTTAGATTCTTTAGATTCTTTAGATTCTTTAGATTCTTTAGATTCTTTAGATTCTTTAGATTCTTTAGATTCTTTAGATTCTTTAGATTCTTTAGATTCTTTAGATTCTTTATATTCTTTAGATTCTTTAGATTCTTTAGATTCTTTAGATTCTTTAGATTCTTTAGATTCTTTAGATTCTTTAGATTCTTTAGATTCTTTAGATTCTGTAGATTCTGTAGATTCTTTAGTTTCTTTAGATTTTTTAGATTATTTAGATTCTTTAGATTCTTAAGATTCTTTAGATTCTTTAGATTCTTTAGGTTCGTTAGAATCTTTAGATTCTTTAGATTTTTTTGATTCTTTAGATTCTTTAGATTTTTAGATTCTTTAGATTCTTTAGATTCTTTAGATTCCTTAGATTCTTTAGATTCTTTAGATTCTTTAGATTTTTTAAATTCTTTAGATTCTTTAGATTGTTTAGATTCTTTAGATTCTTTAGGTCCTTTAGTTTCTTTTGATTCTTTAGATTAATAGATTTTTTAGATTCCTTGGATTTTTTAGATTTTCTAGAATCTTTAGATTCTTTAGATTTTTTAGATTCTTTAGATTCTTTAGATTCTTTAGATTCTTTAGATACTTTAGATTCTTTAGATTCTTTAGATTCTTTTGATTCTTTAGATTAATAGATTTTTTAGATTCCTTGGCTTTTATAGGTTTTTTAGATTCTTTAGATTTTTTAGATTCTTTAGATTTTTTAGATTCTTTAGATTCTTTAGATTATTTAGGTTCGTTAGAATCTTTAGATTCTTTAGATTTCTTTGATTCTTTAGATTCTTTAGATTTTTTAGATTCTTTAGATTCTTTAGATTCTTTAGATTCTTTAGATTCTTTAGATTTTTTAGATTCTTTAGATTCTTTAGATTCTTTAGATTCTTTTGATTCTTTAGATTAATAGATTTTTTAGATTCCTTGGATTTTTTAGATTCCTTGAATTTTTTAGATTTTTTAGATTCTTTAGATTTTTTAGATTCTTTGGATTTTTTAGATTCTTTAGATTCTTTAGATTCTTTGGATTTTTTAGATTCTTTAGATTCTTTAGATTTTTTAGATTCTTTAGATTCTTTAGATTCTTTAGATTCTTTAGATTCTTTAGATTCTTTAGATTCTTTAGATTCTTTAGATTCTTTAGATTCTTTAGATTCTTTAGATTCTTTAGATTCTTTAGATTCTTTAGATTCTTTAGATTCTTTAGATTCTTTAGATTCTTTAGATTCTTTAGATTCTTTAGATTCTTTAGATTCTTCAGATTCTTTAGATTCTTTAGATTCTTTAGATTCTTTAGATTCTTTAGATTCTTTAGATTATTTAGATTCTTTAGATTCTTTAGATTCTTTAGATTCTTTAGATTCTTTAGTTTATTTAGTTTCTTTAGATACTTTAGTTTCTTTAGATTCTTTAGATTCTTTAGATTCTTTAGTTTCTTTAGATTCTTTAGATTCTTTAGATTCTTTAGATTCTTTAGATTCTTTAGATTCTTTAGATTCTTTAGATTCTTTAGATTCTTTAGATTCTTTAGATTCTTTAGATTCTTTAGATTCTTTAGATTTTTTAGATTCTTTAGATTCTTTAGATTCTTTAGATTCTTTAGATTCTTTAGATTCTTTAGATTCTTTAGATTCTTTAGATTCTTTAGATTCTTTAGATTCTTTAGATTCTTTAGATTCTTTAGATTCTTTAGATTCTTTAGATTCTTTAGATTCTTTAGATTCTTTAGATTCTTTAGATTCTTCAGATTCTTTAGATTCTTTAGATTCTTTAGTTTCCTTAGATTCTTTAGATTCTTTAGATTCTTTAGATTCTTTAGATTCTTTAGGTTCTTTAGATTCTTTAAATTCTTTAAATTCTTTAGATTCTTTAGAATCTTTAGATTCTTTAGATTCCTTAGATTCTTTAGATTCTCTAGATTCTTTAGATTCTTTAGATTCTTTAGATTCTTTAGATTCTTTAGATACTTTAGATTTTTTAGATTTTTAGATTTTTTAGATTCTTTAGATTCTTAAGATTCTTCAGATTCTTTAGATATTTTAGATTCTTTAGATTCTTAAGTTATTTTAGTTTCTTTAGACTTTTTAGATTCTTTAGAGTCTTTAGATTCTTTAGATTCTTTAGATTCATTAAATTCTTTAGATTCTTTAGATTCTTTAGATTCTGTAGATTCCTTAGATTCTTTAGATTCTCTAGATTTTTTAGATCCTTTAGATTCTTTAGATTCTTTAGATTCCTTAGATTCTTTAGATTCTTTAGATTTTTTAGATTTTTTAGATTTTTTAGATTCTTTAGATTCTGTAGATTCTTTAGATTCTTTGGATTTTTTAGATTCTTTAGATTCTTTAGATTCTTTAGATTCTTTATATTCTTTAGTTTCTTTAGATTCTTTAGATTCATTAGATTCTTTAGATTCTTTAGATTCTTTAGATTCTTTAGATTCTTTAGATTCTTCAGATTCTTTAGATTCTTTAGATTCTTTAGATTCTTTAGATTATTTAGATTCTTTAGATTCTTTAGATTCTTTAGATTCTTTAGATTCTTTAGATTCTTTAGTTTATTTAGTTTCTTTAGATACTTTAGTTTCTTTAGATTCTTTAGATTCTTTAGATTCTTTAGTTTCTTTAGATTCTTTAGATTCTTTAGATTCTTTAGATTCTTTAGATTCTTTAGATTCTTTAGATTCTTTAGATTCTTTAGATTCTTTAGATTCTTTAGATTCTTTAGATTCTTTAGATTCTTTAGATTTTTTAGATTCTTTAGATTCTTTAGATTCTTTAGATTCTTTAGATTCTTTAGATTCTTTAGATTCTTTAGATTCTTTAGATTCTTTAGATTCTTTAGATTCTTTAGATTCTTTAGATTCTTTAGATTCTTTAGATTCTTTAGATTCTTTAGATTCTTTAGATTCTTTAGATTCTTTAGATTCTTTAGATTCTTTAGTTTCCTTAGATTCTTTAGATTCTTTAGATTCTTTAGATTCTTTAGATTCTTTAGATTCTTTAGATTCTTTAGATTCTTTAGATTCTTTAGATTCTTTAAATTCTTTAAATTCTTTAGATTCTTTAGAATCTTTTGATTCTTTAGATTCCTTAGATTCTTTAGATTCTCTAGATTCTTTAGATTCTTTAGATTCTTTAGATTCTTTAGATTCTTTAGATACTTTAGATTTTTTAGATTTTTAGATTCTTTAGATTCTTTAGATTCTTAAGATTCTTCAGATTCTTTAGATTTTTTAGATTCTTTAGATTCTTAAGTTACTTTAGTTTCTTTAGACTTTTTAGATACTTTAGAGTCTTTAGATTCTTTAGATTCTTTAGATTCATTAAATTCTTTAGATTCTTTAGATTCTTTAGATTCTGTAGATTCCTTAGATTCTTTAGATTCTCTAGATTTTTTAGATCCTTTAGATTCTTTAGATTCTTTAGATTCCTTAGATTCTTTAGATTCTTTAGATTTTTTAGATTTTTTAGATTTTTTAGATTCTTTAGATTCTGTAGATTCTTTAGATTCATTAGATTCTTTGGATTTTTTAGATTCTTTAGATTCTTTAGATTCTTTAGATTCTTTATATTCTTTAGTTTCTTTAGATTCTTTAGATTCTTTAGATTCTTTAGATACTTTAGATTCTTTAGATTTTTTAGATTCTTTAGATTCTTTAGATTCTTTAGATTCTTTAGATTCTTTAGATTCTTTAGATTCTTTAGATTCTTTAGATACTTTAGATTCTTTAGATTCTTTAGATTCTTTAGATTCTTCAGATTCTTTAGATTCTTTAGATTCTTTAGATTCTTTAGATCCTTTAGATTCTTTAGATTCTTTAGATTCTTTAGTTTCTTTTGATTCTTTAGATTAATAGATTTTTTAGATTCCTTGTATTTTTTAGATTTTTTAGATTCTTTAGATTTTTTAGATTTTTTAGATTTTTTAGATTCTTTAGATTCTTTAGATTCTTTAGATTCTTTAGATTCTTTAGATTCTTTAGATTCTTTAGATTCTTTAGATTCTTTAGATACTTTAGATTCTTTAGATTCTTTAGATTCTTTAGATTCTTCAGATTCTTTAGATTCTTTAGATTCTTTAGATTCTTTAGATCCTTTAGATTCTTTAGATTCTTTAGATTCTTTAGTTTCTTTTGATTCTTTAGATTAATAGATTTTTTAGATTCCTTGTATTATTTAGATTTTTTAGATTCTTTAGATTTTTTAGATTTTTTAGATTTTTTAGATTCTTTAGATTCTGTAGATTCTTTAGATTCTTTAGATTCTTTGGATTTTTTAGATTCTTTAGATTCTTTAGATTCTTTAGATTCTTTAGATTCTTTATATTCTTTAGTTTCTTTAGATTCTTTAGATTCTTTAGATTCTTTAGATACTTTAGATTCTTTAGATTTTTTAGATTCTTTAGATTTTTTAGATTCTTTAGATTCTTTGGATTCTTTAGATTCTTTAGATTCTTTAGATCTTTAGATTCTTTAGATTCTTTAGTTTCTTTTGGTTCTTTAGATTAATAGATTTTTTAGATTCCTTGGATTTTTTAGATTTTTTAGATTTTTTAGATTCTTTAGATTTTTTAGATTCTTTAGATTTTTTAGATTCTTTAGATTCTTTGGATTTTTTAGATTCTTTAGATTCTTTAGATTCTTTAGATTCTTTATATTCTTTAGTTTCTTTAGATTCTTTAGATTCTTTAGATTCTTTAGATACTTTAGATTCTTTAGATTTTTTAGATTCTTTAGATTCTTTAGATTCTTTAGATTCTTTAGATTCTTTAGATTCTTTAGATTCTTTAGATTCTTTAGATTCTTTAGATTCTTTAGATTCTTTAGATTCTTTAGATTCTTTAGATTCTTTAGATTCTTTAGATTCTTTAGATTCTTTAGATTCTTTAGATTCTTTAGATTCTTTAGATTCTTTAGATTCTTTAGATTCTTTAGATTCTTTAGATTCTTTAGATTCTTTAGATTCTTTAGATCCTTTAGATTCTTTAGATTCTTTAGATTCTTTAGTTTCTTTTGATTCTTTAGATTAATAGATTTTTTAGATTCCTTGGATTTTTTAGATTTTTTAAATTTTTTAGATTTTTTTGATTCTTTAGATTCTTTAGATTCTTTGGATTTTTTAGATTCTTTAGATTCCTTGGATTTTTTAGATTTTTTAGATTCTTTAGATTTTTTAGATTCTTTAGATACTTTGGATTTTATAGATTCCTTAGATTGTTTAAATTCTTTAGGTTCTTTAGATTCTTTAGATTCTTTAGATCCTTTAGTTTCTTTTGATTCTTTAGATTAATAGATTTTTTAGATTCCATGTATTCTTTAAATTTTTTAGATTCTCTAGATTCTTTAGATTCTTTAGATCCTTTAGATTCTTTAGATTCTTTAGATTCTTTAGATTTTTTATATTCTTTAGATTCTTTAGATTCTTTAGATTTTTTAGATTCTTTAGATTCTTTAGATTCTTTAGATTCTTTAGATTCTTTAAATTCCTTAGATTCTTTAGATTCTTTAGATTCTTTAGATTCCTTAGATCCTTTAGATTAATAGATTTTTTAGATTCCATGTATTCTTTAGATTATTTAGATTCTCTAGATTCTTTAGATTCTTTAGATTCTTTAGATTCTTTAGATTCTTTAGTTTCTTTAAATTCCTTAGATTCTTTAGATTCTTTAGATCCTTTAGATTCTTTAGATTATTTAGATTCTTTAGATTCTTTAGATTCTTTAAATTCTTTAGATTCTTTAGATTCTTTAGATTCTTTAGATTCTTTAGATTCTTTAGATTCTTTAGATTCTTTAGATTCTTTAGATTCTTTAGATTCTTTAGATTCTTTAGATTCTTTAGATTCTTTAGATTCTTTAAATTCTTTAAATTCTTTAGATTCTTTAGAATCTTTAGATTCTTTAGATTCCTTAGATTCTTTAGATTAATAGATTTTTTAGATTCCATGTATTCTTTAGATTATTTAGATTCTCTAGATTCTTTAGATTCTTTAGATTCTTTAGATTCTTTAGATTCTTTAGATTCTTTAGATTCTTTAGATTCTTTAGATTCTTTAGATTCTTTAGATTCTTTAGATTCTTTAGATTCTTTAGATTCTTTAGATTCTTTAGATTCTTTAGATTCTTTAGATTCTTTAGATTCTTTAGATTCTTTAGATTCTTTAGATTCTTTAGTTTCCTTAGATTCTTTAGATTCTTTAGATTCTTTAGATTCTTTAGATTCTTTAGATTCTTTAGATTCTTTAGATTCTTTAGATTCTTTAGATTCTTTAGATTCTTTAAATTCTTTAAATTCTTTAGATTCTTTAGAATCTTTAGATTCTTTAGATTCCTTAGATTCTTTAGATTCTCTAGATTCTTTAGATTCTTTAGATTCTTTAGATTCTTTAGATTCTTTAGATTCTTTAGATACTTTAGATTTTTTAGATTTTTAGATTCTTTAGATTCTTTAGATTCTTAAGATTCTTCAGATTCTTTAGATTTTTTAGATTCTTTAGATTCTTAAGTTACTTTAGTTTCTTTAGACTTTTTAGATTCTTTAGAGTCTTTAGATTCTTTAGATTCATTAAATTCTTTAGATTCTTTAGATTCTTTAGATTCTGTAGATTCCTTAGATTCTTTAGATTCTCTAGATTTTTTAGATTCTTTAGATTCTTTAGATTCCTTAGATTCTTTAGATTCTTTAGATTTTTTAGATTTTTTAGATTTTTTATATTCTTTAGATTCTGTAGATTCTTTAGATTCTTTAGATTCTTTGGATTTTTTAGATTCTTTAGATTCTTTAGATTCTTTAGATTCTTTATATTCTTTAGTTTCTTTAGATTCTTTAGATTCTTTAGATTCTTTAGATACTTTAGATTCTTTAGATTTTTTAGATTCTTTAGATTCTTTAGATTCTTTAGATTCTTTAGATTCTTTAGATTCTTTAGATTCTTTAGATTCTTTAGATTCTTTAGATTCTTTAGATTCTTTAGATTCTTTAGATTCTTTAGATTCTTTAGATTCTTTAGATTCTTTAGATTCTTTAGATTCTTTAGATTCTTTAGATTCTTTAGATTCTTTAGATTCTTTAGATTCTTTAGATCCTTTAGATTCTTTAGATTCTTTAGATTCTTTAGTTTCTTTTGATTCTTTAGATTAATAGATTTTTTAGATTCCTTGGATTTTTTAGATTTTTTAGATTCTTTAGATTTTTTAGATTCTTTAGATTTTTTAGATTCTTTAGATTCTTTAGATTCTTTAGATTCTTTGGATTTTTTAGATTCTTTAGATTCTTTGGATTCTTTAGATTCTTTAGATTCTTTAGATTCTTTAGATCTTTAGATTCTTTAGATTCTTTAGTTTCTTTTGATTCTTTAGATTAATAGATTTTTTAGATTCCTTGGATTTTTTAGATTTTTTAGATTTTTTAGATTCTTTAGATTTTTTAGATTCTTTAGATTTTTTAGATTCATTAGATTCTTTGGATTTTTTAGATTCTTTAGATTCTTTAGATTCTTTATATTCTTTAGTTTCTTTAGATTCTTTAGATTCTTTAGATTCTTTAGATACTTTAGATTCTTTAGATTTTTTAGATTCTTTAGATTCTTTAGATTCTTTAGATTCTTTAGATCCTTTAGATTCTTTGATTCTTTAGATTCTTTAGATTCTTTAGATTCTTTAGATCCTTTAGATTCTTTAGATTCTTTAGATTCTTTAGTTTCTTTTGATTCTTTAGATTAATAGATTTTTTAGATTCCTTGGATTTTTTAGATTTTTTAAATTTTTTAGATTTTTTAGATTCTTTAGATTCTTTAGATTCTTTGGATTTTTTAGATTCTTTAGATTCCTTGGATTTTTTAGATTTTTTAGATTCTTTAGATTTTTTAGATTCTTTAGATTCTTTAGATACTTTGGATTTTATAGATTCCTTAGATTGTTTAAATTCTTTAGGTTCTTTAGATTCTTTAGATTCTTTAGATCCTTTAGTTTCTTTTGATTCTTTAGATTAATAGATTTTTTAGATTCTATGTATTCTTTAAATTTTTTAGATTCTCTAGATACTTTAGATTCTTTAGATCCTTTAGATTCTTTAGATTCTTTAGATTCTTTAGATTTTTTATATTCTTTAGATTCTTTAGATTCTTTAGATTCTTTAGATTCTTTAGATTCTTTAGATTCTTTAAATTCCTTAGATTCTTTAGATTCTTTAGATTCTTTAGATTCCTTAGATTCTTTAGATTAATAGATTTTATAGATTCCATGTATTCTTTAGATTATTTAGATTCTCTAGATTCTTTAGTTTCTTTAGATTCTTTAGATTCTTTAGATTCTTTAGTTTCTTTAAATTCCTTAGATTCTTTAGATTCTTTAGATCCTTTAGATTCTTTAGATTATTTAGATTCTTTAGATTCTTTAGATTCTTTAAATTCTTTAGATTTTTTAGATTCTTTAGATTCTTTAAATTCTTTAGATTCTTTAGATTCTTTAGATTCTTTAGATTCTTTAGATTCTTTAGATTCTTTAGATTCTTTAGATTCTTTAGATTCTTTAGATTCTTTAGATTCTTTAGATTCTTTAGATTCCTTAGATTCTTTAGATTCCTTAGATTCTTTAGATTCTCTAGATTCTTTAGATTCTTTAGATTCTTTAGATTCTTTAGATTCTTTAGATTCTTTAGATTCTTTAGATTCTTTAGATTCTTTAGATTCTTTAGATTCTTTAGATTCTTTAGATTCTTTAGATTCTTTAGATTCTTTAGAATCTTTAGATTCTTTAGTTTCTTTAAATTCCTTAGATTCTTTAGATTCTTTAGATTCTTTAGATTCCTTAGATTCTTTAGATTAATAGATTTTTTAGATTCCATGTATTCTTTAGATTTTTTAGATTCTCTAGATTCTTTATATTCTTTAGATTTTTTAGATTCTTTAGATTCTTTAGATTCTTTAGATTCCATAGATTCTTTTAATTCTCAAGTTTCTTTAGATTCTTTAGATTCTTTAGATTCTTTAAATTCTATAGATTCTTTAGATTCCTTAGATTCTTTAGATTTTTTAGATTCTTTAGATTCTTTAGATTCTTTAGATTCTTTAGATTCTTTAGATTCTTTAGATTTTTTAGATTCTTTAGATTCTTTAGATTCTTTAGATTCTTTAGATTCTTTAGATTCTTTAGATTCATTAGATCCTTTAGATCCTTTAGATTCTTTAGTTTCTTGTGATTCTTTAGATTAATAGATTTTTAGATTCCTTGGATTTTTTAGATTTTTTAGATTCTTTAGATTTTTTAGATTCTTTAGATTTTTGAGATTCTTTAGATTCCTTGGATTTTTTAGATTCTTTAGATTTTTTGGATTCTTTAGATTTTTTAGATTCTTTAGATTCTTTAGATTCTTTGGATTTTTTAGAATTTTTAGATTCTTTAGATTCTTTAGATTCTTTAGATTCTTTAAATTTTTTAGATTTTTTAGATTATTTAGATTCTATAGATTCTTTAGATTCTTTAGATTCTTTAGATCCTTTAGATTCTTTAGATTCTTTAGTTTCTTTTGATTCTTTAGATTAATAGATTTTTAGATTCCTTGGATTTTTTAGATTTTTTAGATTTTTTAGATTCTTTAGATTTTTTAGTTTCTTTAGATTCTTTGGATTTTTTAGATTCTTTAGATTCTTTAGATTCTTTAGATTCTTTAGATTTTTTAGATTCCTTAGATTCTTTAGATTCTTTAGATTCTTTAAATTCTTTAGATTCTTTAGATTCTTTAAATTCTTTAGATTCTTTAGATTCTTTAGATTCTTTAGATTTTTTAGATTCTTTAGTTTCTTTAGATTCTTTAGATTCCTTAGATTCTTTAGATTCTCTAGATTCTTTAGATTCTTTAGATTCTTTAGATTCTTTAGATTCTTTAGATTCTTTAGATTCTTTAGATTCTTCAGATTCTTTAGATTCTTTAGATTCTTTAGATTTTTTAGAATCTTTAGATTCTTTAGATTCTTTAGATTCTTTAGATTCTTTAGATTCTTTAGATTCTTTAGATTCTTTAGATTCATTAGAATCTTTAGATTCTTTAGATACTTTAGATTCTTTAGTTTCTTTAAATTCCTTAGATTCTTTAGATTCTTTAGATTCTTTAGATTCCTTAGATTCTTTAGATTCCTTAGATTCTTTAGATTAATAGATTTTTTAGATTCCATGAATTCTTTAGATTTTTTGGATTCTCTAGATTCTTTAGATTCTTTAGATTTTTTAGATTCTTTAGATTCTTTAGATTCTTTAGATTCTTTAGATTCTTTAGATTCTTTAGATTCTTTAGATTCTTTAGATTCTTTAGATTCTTTAGATTCTTTACTTTCTTTAGATTCTGTAGATTCCTTAGATTCTTTAGATTCTCTAGATTTTTTAGATTCTTTAGATTCTTTAGATTCTTTAGATTCTTTAGATTCTTTAGATTCTTTAGATTCTTTAGATTCTTTAGATTCTTTAGATTTTTTAGATTCCTTAGATTCTTTAGATTCTTTAGATTCTTTAAATTCTTTAGATTCTTTAGATTCTTTAAATTCTTTAGATTCTTTAGATTCTTTAGATTCTTTAGATTTTTTAGATTCTTTAGTTTCTTTAGATTCTTTAGATTCCTTAGATTCTTTAGATTCTCTAGATTCTTTAGATTCTTTAGATTCTTTAGTTTCTTTAGATTCTTTAGATTCTTTAGATTCTTTAGATTCTTCAGATTCTTTAGATTCTTTAGATTCTTTAGATTTTTTAGATTCTTTAGATTCTTTAGATTCTTTAGATTCTTTAGATTCTTTAGATTCTTTAGATTCTTTAGATTCATTAGAATCTTTAGATTCTTTAGATACTTTAGATTCTTTAGTTTCTTTAAATTCCTTAGATTCTTTAGATTCTTTAGATTCTTTAGATTCTTTAGATTCCTTAGATTCTTTAGATTCTTTAGATTCTTTAGATTCTTTAGATTCTCTAGATTTTTTAGATTCTTTAGATTCTTTAGATTCTTTAGATTCTTTAGATTCTTTAGATTCTTTAGATTCTTTAGATTCTTTTGATTCTTTAGATTAATAGATTTTTTAGATTCCATGTATTCTTTAAATTTTTTAGATTCTCTAGATTCTTTAGATTCTTTAGATTCTTTAGATTCTTTAGATTCTTTAGATTCTTTAGATTCTTTAGATTCTCTAGATTCTTTAGATTCTTTAGATTCTTTAGATTCTTTACTTTCTTTAGATTCTTTAGATTCTTTAGATTCTTTAGATTCTTTAGATTCTTTAGATTCTTTAGATTCTTTAGATTCTTTAGATTCTTTAGATTCTTTAGATTCTTTACTTTCTTTAGATTCTGTAGATTCCTTAGATTCTTTAGATTCTCTAGATTTTTTAGATTCTTTAGATTCTTTAGATTCTTTAGATTCTTTAGATTCTTTAGATTCTTTAGATTCTTTAGATTCTTTTGATTCTTTAGATTAATAGATTTTTTAGATTCCATGTATTCTTTAAATTTTTTAGATTCTCTAGATTCTTTAGATTCTTTAGATCCTTTAGATTCTTTAGATTCTTTAGATTCTTTAGATTCTTTAGATTTTTTATATTCTTTAGATTCTTTAGATTCTTTAGATTCTTTAGATTCTTTAGATTCTTTAAATTCTTTAGATTTTTTAGATTCTTTAGATTCTTTAAATTCTTTAGATTCTTTAGATTCTTTAGATTCTTTAGATTCTTTAGATTCTTTAGATTAATAGATTTTTTAGATTCCATGTATTCTTTAAATTTTTTAGATTCTCTAGATTCTTTAGATTCTTTAGATCCTTTAGATTCTTTAGATTCTTTAGATTTTTTATATTCTTTAGATTCTTTAGATTCTTTAGATTCTTTAGATTCTTTAGATTCTTTAGATTCTTTAGATTCTTTAAATTCCTTAGATTCTTTAGATTCTTTAGATTCTTTAGATTCCTTAGATTCTTTAGATTAATAGATTTTTTAGATTCCATGTATTCTTTAGATTATTTAGATTCTCTAGATTCTTTAGATTCTTTAGATTCTTTAGATTCTTTAGATTCTTTAGTTTCTTTAAATTCCTTAGATTCTTTAGATTCTTTAGATCCTTTAGATTCTTTAGATTATTTATATTCTTTAGATTCTTTAGATTCTTTAAATTCTTTAGATTTTTTAGATTCTTTAGATTCTTTAAATTCTTTAGATTCTTTAGATTCTTTAGATTCTTTAGATTCTTTAGATTCTTTAGATTCTTTAGATTCTTTAGATTCTTTAGATTCTTTAGATTCTTTAGATTCTTTAGATTCCTTAGATTATTTAGATTCCTTAGATTCTTTAGATTCTCTAGATTCTTTAGATTCTTTAGATCCTTTAGATTCTTTAGATTCTTTAGATTCTTTAGATTGTTTAGATTCTTTAGATTCTTTAGATTCTTTAGATTCTTTAGATTCTTTAGATTCTTTAGATTCTTTAGATTCTTTAGATTATTTAGAATCTTTAGATTCTTTAGTTTCTTTAAATTCCTTAGATTCTTTAGATTCTTTAGATTCTTTAGATTCCTTAGATTCTTTAGATTAATAGATTTTTTAGATTCCATGTATTCTTTAGATTTTTTAGATTCTCTAGATTCTTTATATTCTTTAGATTTTTTAGATTCTTTAGATTCTTTAGATTCTTTAGATTCCATAGATTCTTTTAATTCTCAAGTTTCTTTAGATTCTTTAGATTCTTTAGATTCTTTAAATTCTATAGATTCTTTAGATTCCTTAGATTCTTTAGATTTTTTAGATTCTTTAGATTCTTTAGATTCTTTAGATTCTTTAGATTCTTTAGATTCTTTAGATTCTTTAGATTCTTTAGATTTTTTAGATTCTTTAGATTCTTTAGATTCTTTAGATTCTTTAGATTCTTTAGATTCTTTAGATTCTTTAGATTCATTTAGATTCTTTAGTTTCTTGTGATTCTTTAGATTAATAGATTTTTAGATTCCTTGGATTTTTTAGATTTTTTAGATTCTTTAGATTTTTTAGATTCTTTAGATTTTTGAGATTCTTTAGATTCCTTGGATTTTTTAGATTCTTTAGATTTTTTGGAATTTTTAGATTCTTTAGATTCTTTAGATTCTTTAGATTCTTTAAATTTTTTAGATTTTTTAGATTATTTAGATTCTATAGATTCTTTAGATTCTTTAGATTCTTTGGATCCTTTAGATTCTTTAGATTCTTTAGTTTCTTTTGATTCTTTAGATTAATAGATTTTTAGATTCCTTGGATTTTTTAGATTTTTTAGATTTTTTAGATTCTTTAGATTTTTTAGTTTCTTTAGATTCTTTGGATTTTTTAGATTCTTTAGATTCTTTAGATTCTTTAGATTCTTTAGATTTTTTAGATTCCTTAGATTCTTTAGATTCTTTAGATTCTTTAAATTCTTTAGATTCTTTAGATTCTTTAGATTCTTTAGATTCTTTAGATTCTTTAGATTCTTTAAATTCCTTAGATTCTTTAGATTCTTTAGATTCTTTAGATTCCTTAGATTCTTTAGATTAATAGATTTTTTAGATTCCATGTATTCTTTAGATTATTTAGATTCTCTAGATTCTTTAGATTCTTTAGATTCTTTAGATTCTTTAGATTCTTTAGTTTCTTTAAATTCCTTAGATTCTTTAGATTCTTTAGATCCTTTAGATTCTTTAGATTATTTAGATTCTTTAGATTCTTTAGATTCTTTAAATTCTTTAGATTTTTTAGATTCTTTAGATTCTTTAAATTCTTTAGATTCTTTAGATTCTTTAGATTCTTTAGATTCTTTAGATTCTTTAGATTCTTTAGATTCTTTAGATTCTTTAGATTCTTTAGATTCTTTAGATTCTTTAGATTCCTTAGATTCTTTAGATTCCTTAGATTCTTTAGATTCTCTAGATTCTTTAGATTCTTTAGATTCTTTAGATTCTTTAGATTCTTTAGATTCTTTAGAATCTTTAGATTCTTTAGTTTCTTTAAATTCCTTAGATTCTTTAGATTCTTTAGATTCTTTAGATTCCTTAGATTCTTTAGATTAATAGATTTTTTAGATTCCATGTATTCTTTAGATTTTTTAGATTCTCTAGATTCTTTATATTCTTTAGATTTTTTAGATTCTTTATATTCTTTAGATTCTTTAGATTCCATAGATTCTTTTAATTCTCAAGTTTCTTTAGATTCTTTAGATTCTTTAGATTCTTTAAATTCTATAGATTCTTTAGATTCCTTAGATTTTTTAGATTTTTTAGATTCTTTAGATTCTTTAGATTCTTTAGATTCTTTAGATTTTTTAGATTCTTTAGATTCTTTAGATTCTTTAGATTCTTTAGATTCTTTAGATTCTTTAGATTCATTAGATCCTTTAGATCCTTTAGATTCTTTAGTTTCTTGTGATTCTTTAGGTTAATAGATTTTTAGATTCCTTGGATTTTTTAGATTTTTTAGATTCTTTAGATTTTTTATATTCTTTAGATTTTTGAGATTCTTTAGATTCCTTGGATTTTTTAGATTCTTTAGATTTTTTGGATTCTTTAGATTTTTTAGATTCTTTAGATTCTTTAGATTCTTTGGATTTTTTAGAATTTTTAGATTCTTTAGATTCTTTAGATTCTTTAGATTCTTTAAATTTTTTAGATTTTTTAGATTATTTAGATTCTATAGATTCTTTAGATTCTTTAGATTCTTTAGATCCTTTAGATTCTTTAGATTCTTTAGTTTCTTTTGATTCTTTAGATTAATAGATTTTTAGATTCCTTGGATTTTTTAGATTTTTTAGATTTTTTAGATTCTTTAGATTTTTTAGTTTCTTTAGATTCTTTGGATTTTTTAGATTCTTTAGATTCTTTAGATTCTTTAGATTCTTTAGATTTTTTAGATTCCTTAGATTCTTTAGATTCTTTAGATTCTTTAAATTCTTTAGATTCTTTAGATTCTTTAAATTCTTTAGATTCTTTAGATTCTTTAGATTTTTTAGATTCTTTAGTTTCTTTAGATTCTTTAGATTCCTTAGATTCTTTAGATTCTCTAGATTCTTTAGATTCTTTAGATTCTTTAGATCCTTTAGATTCTTTAGATTCTTTAGATTCTTTAGATTCTTCAGATTCTTTAGATTCTTTAGATTCTTTAGATTTTTTAGATTCTTTAGATTCTTTAGATTCTTTAGATTCTTTAGATTCTTTAGATTCATTAGAATCTTTAGATTCTTTAGATACTTTAGATTCTTTAGTTTCTTTAAATTCCTTAGATTCTTTAGATTCTTTAGATTCTTTAGATTCCTTAGATTCTTTAGATTCCTTAGATTCTTTAGATTAATAGATTTTTTAGATTCCATGAATTCTTTAGATTTTTTAGATTCTCTAGATTCTTTAGATTCTTTAGATTTTTTAGATTCTTTAGATTCTTTAGATTCTTTAGATTCTTTAGATTCTTTAGATTCTTTAGATTCTTTAGATTCTTTAGATTCTTTAGATTCTTTAGATTCTTTAGATTCTTTAGATTCTTTAGATTCTTTAGATTTTTTAGATTCTTTAGATTCTTTACTTTCTTTAGATTCTGTAGATTCCTTAGATTTTTTAGATTCTCTAGATTTTTTAGATTCTTTAGATTCTTTAGATTCTTTAGATTCTTTAGATTCTTTAGATTCTTTAGATTCTTTAGATACTTTAGATTCTTTAGATTCTTTAGATTCATTAGATTCTTTAGATTCTTTAGATTCTTTAGATTCTTTAGATTCTTTAGATTCTTTAGATTCTTTAGATTCTTTAGATTCTTTAGATTCTTTAGATTCTTTAGATTCTTTAGATTCTTTAGATTCTTTAGATTCTTTAGATTTTTTAGATTTTTTAGATTTTTTAGATTCTTTAGATTCTTTTGATTCTTTAGATTCTTTAGATTCTCTAGATTCTTTAGATTCTTTGGATTTTTTAGATTCTTTAGATTCTTTAGATTCTTTGGACTCTTTAGATTCTTTAGATTCTTTAGATTCTTTAGATTCTTTAGATTCTGTAGATCCTTTAGATTCTTTAGATTCTTTAGATTCTTTAGTTTCTTTTGATTCTTTAGATTAATAGATTTTTTAGATTCCTTGGATTTTTTAGATTTTTTAGATTCTTTAGATTTTTTAGATTCTTTAGATTTTTTAGATTCTTTAGATTCTTTAGATTCTTTAGATTCTTTGGATTTTTTAGATTCTTTAGATTCTTTGGATTCTTTAGATTCTTTAGATTCTTTAGATTCTTTAGATCTTTAGATTCTTTAGATTCTTTAGTTTCTTTTGATTCTTTAGATTAATAGATTTTTTAGATTCCTTGGATTTTTTAGATTTTTTAGATTTTTTAGATTCTTTAGATTTTTTAGATTCTTTAGATTTTTTAGATTCTTTAGATTCTTTGGATTTTTTAGATTCTTTAGATTCTTTAGATTCTTTACATTCTTTAGTTTCTTTAGATTCTTTAGATTCTTTAGATTCTTTAGATACTTTAGATTCTTTAGATTTTTTAGATTCTTTAGATTCTTTAGATTCTTTAGATTCTTTAGATTCTTTAGATTCTTTAGATTCTTTAGATTCTTTAGATTCTTTAGATTCTTTAGATTCTTTAGATTCTTTAGATTCTTTAGATTCTTTAGATTCTTTAGATTCTTTAGATTCTTTAGATTCTTTAGATTCTTTAGATTCTTTAGATTCTTTAGATTCTTTAGATTCTTTAGATCCTTTAGATTCTTTAGATTCTTTAGATTCTTTAGTTTCTTTTGATTCTTTAGATTAATAGATTTTTTAGATTCCTTGGATTTTTTAGATTTTTTAAATTTTTTAGATTTTTTAGATTCTTTAGATTCTTTAGATTCTTTGGATTTTTTAGATTCTTTAGATTCCTTGGATTTTTTAGATTTTTTAGATTCTTTAGATTTTTTAGATTCTTTAGATTCTTTAGATACTTTGGATTATATAGATTCCTTAGATTGTTTAAATTCTTTAGGTTCTTTAGATTCTTTAGATTCTTTAGATCCTTTAGTTTCTTTTGATTCTTTAGATTAATAGATTTTTAGATTCCTTGGATTTTTTAGATTTTTTAGATTTTTTAGATTTTTTAGATTTTTTAGTTTCTTTAGATTCTTTGGATTTTTTAGATTCTTTAGATTCTTTAGATTCTTTAGATTTTTTAGATTCCTTAGATTCTTTAGATTCTTTAGATTCTTTAAATTCTTTAGATTCTTTAGATTCTTTAAATTCTTTAGATTCTTTAGATTCTTTAGATTCTTTAGATTTTTTAGATTCTTTAGTTTCTTTAGATTCTTTAGATTCCTTAGATTCTTTAGATTCTCTAGATTCTTTAGATTCTTTAGATTCTTTAGATTCTTTAGATTCTTTAGATTCTTTAGATTCTTTAGATTCTTCAGATTCTTTAGATTCTTTAGATTCTTTAGATTTTTTAGATTCTTTAGATTCTTTAGATTCTTTAGATTCTTTAGATTCTTTAGATTCTTTAGATTCTTTAGATTCTTTAGATTCATTAGAATCTTTAGATTCTTTAGATACTTTAGATTCTTTAGTTTCTTTAAATTCCTTAGATTCTTTAGATTCTTTAGATTCTTTAGATTCCTTAGATTCTTTAGATTCCTTAGATTCTTTAGATTAATAGATTTTTTAGATTCCATGAATTCTTTAGATTTTTTAGATTCTCTAGATTCTTTAGATTCTTTAGATTTTTTAGATTCTTTAGATTCTTTAGATTCTTTAGATTCTTTAGATTCTTTAGATTCTTTAGATTCTTTAGATTCTTTAGATTCTTTAGATTCTTTAGATTCTTTAGATTCTTTAGATTCTTTAGATTCTTTACTTTCTTTAGATTCTGTAGATTCCTTAGATTCTTTAGATTCTCTAGATTTTTTAGATTCTTTAGATTCTTTAGATTCTTTAGATTCTTTAGATTCTTTAGATTCTTTAGATTCTTTAGATTCTTTAGATTCTTTAGATTCTTTAGATTTTTTAGATTCCTTAGATTCTTTAGATTCTTTAGATTCTTTAAATTCTTTAGATTCTTTAGATTCTTTAGATTCTTTAGATTTTTTAGATTCTTTAGTTTCTTTAGATTCTTTAGATTCCTTAGATTCTTTAGATTCTCTAGATTCTTTAGATTCTTTAGATTCTTTAGTTTCTTTAGATTCTTTAGATTCTTTAGATTCTTTAGATTCTTCAGATTCTTTAGATTCTTTAGATTCTTTAGATTTTTTAGATTCTTTAGATTCTTTAGATTCTTTAGATTCTTTAGATTCTTTAGATTCTTTAGATTCTTTAGATTCATTAGAATCTTTAGATTCTTTAGATACTTTAGATTCTTTAGTTTCTTTAAATTCCTTAGATTCTTTAGATTCTTTAGATTCTTTAGATTCTTTAGATTCCTTAGATTCTTTAGATTCTTTAGATTCTTTAGATTCTTTAGATTCTCTAGATTTTTTAGATTCTTTAGATTCTTTAGATTCTTTAGATTCTTTAGATTCTTTAGATTCTTTAGATTCTTTTGATTCTTTAGATTAATAGATTTTTTAGATTCCATGTATTCTTTAAATTTTTTAGATTCTCTAGATTCTTTAGATTCTTTAGATTCTTTAGATTCTTTAGATTCTTTAGATTCTTTAGATTCTTTAGATTCTTTAGATTCTTTAGATTCTTTAGATTCTTTAGATTCTTTAGATTCTTTACTTTCTTTAGATTCTTTAGATTCTTTAGATTCTTTAGATTCTTTAGATTCTTTAGATTCTTTAGATTCTTTAGATTCTTTAGATTCTTTAGATTCTTTAGATTCTTTACTTTCTTTAGATTCTGTAGATTCCTTAGATTCTTTAGATTCTCTAGATTTTTTAGATTCTTTAGATTCTTTAGATTCTTTAGATTCTTTAGATTCTTTAGATTCTTTAGATTCTTTAGATTCTTTAGATTCTTTAGATTCTTTTGATTCTTTAGATTAATAGATTTTTTAGATTCCATGTATTCTTTAAATTTTTTAGATTCTCTAGATTCTTTAGATTCTTTAGATCCTTTAGATTCTTTAGATTCTTTAGATTCTTTAGATTCTTTAGATTTTTTATATTCTTTAGATTCTTTAGATTCTTTAGATTCTTTAGATTCTTTAGATTCTTTAAATTCTTTAGATTTTTTAGATTCTTTAGATTCTTTAAATTCTTTAGATTCTTTAGATTCTTTAGATTCTTTAGATTCTTTAGATTCTTTAGATTAATAGATTTTTTAGATTCCATGTATTCTTTAAATTTTTTAGATTCTCTAGATTCTTTAGATTCTTTAGATCCTTTAGATTCTTTAGATTCTTTAGATTCTTTAGATTTTTTATATTCTTTAGATTCTTTAGATTCTTTAGATTCTTTAGATTCTTTAGATTCTTTAGATTCTTTAGATTCTTTAGATTCTTTAGATACTTTAGATTCTTTAGATTCTTTAGATTCTTTAAATTCCTTAGATTCTTTAGATTCTTTAGATTCTTTAGATTCCTTAGATTCTTTAGATTAATAGATTTTTTAGATTCCATGTATTCTTTAGATTTTTTAGATTCTCTAGATTCTTTAGATTCTTTAGATTCTTTAGATTCTTTAGTTTCTTTAAATTCCTTAGATTCTTTAGATTCTTTAGATCCTTTAGATTCTTTAGATTATTTAGATTCTTTAGATTCTTTAGATTCTTTAAATTCTTTAGATTTTTTAGATTCTTTAGATTCTTTAAATTCTTTAGATTCTTTAGATTCTTTAGATTCTTTAGATTCTTTAGATTCTTTAGATTCTTTAGATTCTTTAGATTCTTTAGATTCTTTAGATTCTTTAGATTCTTTAGATTCTTTAGATTCTTTAGATTCCTTAGATTCTTTAGATTCTCTAGATTCTTTAGATTCTTTAGATTCTTTAGATTCTTTAGATTCTTTAGATTCTTTAGATTCTTTAGATTCTTTAGATTCTTTAGATTCTTTAGATTCTTTAGATTCTTTAGATTCTTTAGATTCTTTAGATTATTTAGAATCTTTAGATTCTTTAGTTTCTTTAAATTCCTTAGATTCTTTAGATTCTTTAGATTCTTTAGATTCCTTAGATTCTTTAGATTAATAGATTTTTTAGATTCCATGTATTCTTTAGATTTTTTAGATTCTCTAGATTCTTTATATTCTTTAGATTTTTTAGATTCTTTAGATTCTTTAGATTCTTTAGATTCCATAGATTCTTTTAATTCTCAAGTTTCTTTAGATTCTTTAGATTCTTTAGATTCTTTAAATTCTATAGATTCTTTAGATTCCTTAGATTCTTTAGATTTTTTAGATTCTTTAGATTCTTTAGATTCTTTAGATTCTTTAGATTCTTTAGATTCTTTAGATTCTTTAGATTTTTTAGATTCTTTAGATTCTTTAGATTCTTTAGATTCTTTAGATTCTTTAGATTCTTTAGATTCATTAGATCCTTTAGATCCTTTAGATTCTTTAGTTTCTTGTGATTCTTTAGATTAATAGATTTTTAGATTCCTTGGATTTTTTAGATTTTTTAGATTCTTTAGATTTTTTAGATTCTTTAGATTTTTGAGATTCTTTAGATTCCTTGGATTTTTTAGATTCTTTAGATTTTTTGGATTCTTTAGATTTTTTAGATTCTTTAGATTCTTTAGATTCTTTGGATTTTTTAGAATTTTTAGATTCTTTAGATTCTTTAGATTCTTTAGATTCTTTAAATTTTTTAGATTTTTTAGATTATTTAGATTCTATAGATTCTTTAGATTCTTTAGATTCTTTGGATCCTTTAGATTCTTTAGATTCTTTAGTTTCTTTTGATTCTTTAGATTAATAGATTTTTAGATTCCTTGGATTTTTTAGATTTTTTAGATTTTTTAGATTCTTTAGATTTTTTAGTTTCTTTAGATTCTTTGGATTTTTTAGATTCTTTAGATTCTTTAGATTCTTTAGATTCTTTAGATTTTTTAGATTCCTTAGATTCTTTAGATTCTTTAGATTCTTTAAATTCTTTAGATTCTTTAGATTCTTTAGATTCTTTAGATTCTTTAGATTCTTTAGATTCTTTAAATTCCTTAGATTCTTTAGATTCTTTAGATTCTTTAGATTCCTTAGATTCTTTAGATTAATAGATTTATTAGATTCCATGTATTCTTTAGATTATTTAGATTCTCTAGATTCTTTAGATTCTTTAGATTCTTTAGATTCTTTAGATTCTTTAGTTTCTTTAAATTCCTTAGATTCTTTAGATTCTTTAGATCCTTTAGATTCTTTAGATTATTTAGATTCTTTAGATTCTTTAGATTCTTTAAATTCTTTAGATTTTTTAGATTCTTTAGATTCTTTAAATTCTTTAGATTCTTTAGATTCTTTAGATTCTTTAGATTCTTTAGATTCTTTAGATTCTTTAGATTCTTTAGATTCTTTAGATTCTTTAGATTCTTTAGATTCTTTAGATTCCTTAGATTCTTTAGATTCCTTAGATTCTTTAGATTCTCTAGATTCTTTAGATTCTTTAGATTCTTTAGATTCTTTAGATTCTTTAGATTCTTTAGATTCTTTAGATTCTTTAGATTCTTTAGATTCTTTAGATTCTTTAGATTCTTTAGATTCTTTAGATTCTTTAGATTCTTTAGAATCTTTAGATTCTTTAGTTTCTTTAAATTCCTTAGATTCTTTAGATTCTTTAGATTCTTTAGATTCTTTAGATTCCTTAGATTCTTTAGATTAATAGATTTTTTAGATTCCATGTATTCTTTAGATTTTTTAGATTCTCTAGATTCTTTATATTCTTTAGATTTTTTAGATTCTTTAGATTCTTTAGATTCTTTAGATTCCATAGATTCTTTTAATTCTCAAGTTTCTTTAGATTCTTTAGATTCTTTAGATTCTTTAAATTCTATAGATTCTTTAGATTCCTTAGATTCTTTAGATTTTTTAGATTCTTTAGATTCTTTAGATTCTTTAGATTCTTTAGATTTTTTAGATTCTTTAGATTCTTTAGATTCTTTAGATTCTTTAGATTCTTTAGATTCTTTAGATTCTTTAGATTCTTTAGATTCATTAGATCCTTTAGATCCTTTAGATTCTTTAGTTTCTTGTGATTCTTTAGATTAATAGATTTTTAGATTCCTTGGATTTTTTAGATTTTTTAGATTCTTTAGATTTTTTAGATTCTTTAGATTTTTGAGATTCTTTAGATTCCTTGGATTTTTTAGATTCTTTAGATTTTTTGGTTTCTTTAGATTTTTTAGATTCTTTAGATTCTTTAGATTCTTTGGATTTTTTAGAATTTTTAGATTCTTTAGATTCTTTAGATTCTTTAGATTCTTTAAATTTTTTAGATTTTTTAGATTATTTAGATTCTATAGATTCTTTAGATTCTTTAGATTCTTTAGATCCTTTAGATTCTTTAGATTCTTTAGTTTCTTTTGATTCTTTAGATTAATAGATTTTTAGATTCCTTGGATTTTTTAGATTTTTTAGATTTTTTAGATTCTTTAGATTTTTTAGTTTCTTTAGATTCTTTGGATTTTTTAGATTCTTTAGATTCTTTAGATTCTTTAGATTCTTTAGATTTTTTAGATTCCTTAGATTCTTTAGATTCTTTAGATTCTTTAAATTCTTTAGATTCTTTAGATTCTTTAAATTCTTTAGATTCTTTAGATTCTTTAGATTTTTTAGATTCTTTAGTTTCTTTAGATTCTTTAGATTCCTTAGATTCTTTAGATTCTCTAGATTCTTTAGATTCTTTAGATTCTTTAGATCCTTTAGATTCTTTAGATTCTTTAGATTCTTTAGATTCTTCAGATTCTTTAGATTCTTTAGATTCTTTAGATTTTTTAGATTCTTTAGATTCTTTAGATTCTTTAGATTCTTTAGATTCTTTAGATTCTTTAGATTCATTAGAATCTTTAGATTCTTTAGATACTTTAGATTCTTTAGTTTCTTTAAATTCCTTAGATTCTTTAGATTCTTTAGATTCTTTAGATTCCTTAGATTCTTTAGATTCCTTAGATTCTTTAGATTAATAGATTTTTTAGATTCCATGAATTCTTTAGATTTTTTAGATTCTCTAGATTCTTTAGATTCTTTAGATTTTTTAGATTCTTTAGATTCTTTAGATTCTTTAGATTCTTTAGATTCTTTAGATTCTTTAGATTCTTTAGATTCTTTAGATTCTTTAGATTCTTTAGATTCTTTAGATTCTTTAGATTCTTTAGATTTTTTAGATTCTTTAGATTCTTTACTTTCTTTAGATTCTGTAGATTCCTTAGATTCTTTAGATTCTCTAGATTTTTTAGATTCTTTAGATTCTTTAGATTCTTTAGATTCTTTAGATTCTTTAGATTCTTTAGATTCTTTAGATTCTTTAGATACTTTAGATTCTTTAGATTCTTTAGATTCATTAGATTCTTTAGATTCTTTAGATTCTTTAGATTCTTTAGATTCTTTAGATTCTTTAGATTCTTTAGATTCTTTAGATTCTTTAGATTCTTTAGATTCTTTAGATTTTTTAGATTTTTTAGATTTTTTAGATTCTTTAGATTCTTTTGATTCTTTAGATTCTTTAGATTCTCTAGATTCTTTAGATTCTTTGGATTTTTTAGATTCTTTAGATTCTTTAGATTCTTTGGACTCTTTAGATTCTTTAGATTCTTTAGATTTTTTATATTCTTTAGATTCTTTAGATTCTTTAGATTCTTTAGATTCTTTAGATTCTTTAGATTCTTTAGTTTCTTTAAATTCCTTAGATTCTTTAGATTCTTTAGATCCTTTAGATTCTTTAGATTATTTAGATTCTTTAGATTCTTTAGATTCTTTAGATTCTTTAGATTCTTTGGATTTTTTAGATTCTTTAGATTCTTTGGATTCTTTAGATTCTTTAGATTCTTTAGATCTTTAGATTCTTTAGATTCTTTAGTTTCTTTTGATTCTTTAGATTAATAGATTTTTTAGATTCCTTGGATTTTTTAGATTTTTTAGATTCTTTAGATTTTTTAGATTCTTTAGATTTTTTAGATTCTTTAGATTCTTTGGATTTTTTAGATTCTTTAGATTCTTTAGATTCTTTATATTCTTTAGTTTCTTTAGATTCTTTAGATTCTTTAGATTCTTTAGATACTTTAGATTCTTTAGATTTTTTAGATTCTTTAGATTCTTTAGATTCTTTAGATTCTTTAGATTCTTTAGATTCTTTAGATTCTTTAGATTCTTTAGATTCTTTAGATTCTTTAGATTCTTTAGATTCTTTAGATTCTTTAGATTCTTTAGATTCTTTAGATTCTTTAGATTCTTTAGATTCTTTAGATTCTTTAGATTCTTTAGATTCTTTAGATTCTTTAGATCCTTTAGATTCTTTAGATTCTTTAGATTCTTTAGTTTCTTTTGATTCTTTAGATTAATAGATTTTTTAGATTCCTTGGATTTTTTAGATTTTTTAAATTTTTTAGATTTTTTAGATTCTTTAGATTCTTTAGATTCTTTGGATTTTTTAGATTCTTTAGATTCCTTGGATTTTTTAGATTTTTTAGATTCTTTAGATTTTTTAGATTCTTTAGATTCTTTAGATACTTTGGATTATATAGATTCCTTAGATTGTTTAAATTCTTTAGGTTCTTTAGATTCTTTAGATTCTTTAGATCCTTTAGTTTCTTTTGATTCTTTAGATTAATAGATTTTTTAGATTCCATGTATTCTTTAGATTATTTACATTCTCTAGATTCTTTAGATTCTTTAGATTCTTTAGATTCTTTAGATTCTTTAGTTTCTTTAAATTCCTTAGATTCTTTAGATTCTTTAGATCTTTTAGATTCTTTAGATTATTTAGATTCTTTAGATTCTTTAGATTCTTTAAATTCTTTAGATTTTTTAGATTCTTTAGATTCTTTAAATTCTTTAGATTCTTTAGATTCTTTAGATTCTTTAGATTCTTTAGATTCTTTAGATTCTTTAGATTCTTTAGATTCTTTAGATTCTTTAGATTCTTTAGATTCTTTAGATTCCTTAGATTCTTTAGATTCCTTAGATTCTTTAGATTCTCTAGATTCTTTAGATTCTTTAGATTCTTTAGATTCTTTAGATTCTTTAGATTCTTTAGATTCTTTAGATTCTTTAGATTCTTTAGATTCTTTAGATTCTTTAGATTCTTTAGATTCTTTAGATTCTTTAGATTCTTTAGAATCTTTAGATTCTTTAGTTTCTTTAAATTCCTTAGATTCTTTAGATTCTTTAGATTCTTTAGATTCCTTAGATTCTTTAGATTAATAGATTTTTTAGATTCCATGTATTCTTTAGATTTTTTAGATTCTCTAGATTCTTTATATTCTTTAGATTTTTTAGATTCTTTAGATTCTTTAGATTCTTTAGATTCCATAGATTCTTTTAATTCTCAAGTTTCTTTAGATTCTTTAGATTCTTTAGATTCTTTAAATTCTATAGATTCTTTAGATTCCTTAGATTCTTTAGATTTTTTAGATTCTTTAGATTCTTTAGATTCTTTAGATTCTTTAGATTCTTTAGATTCTTTAGATTCTTTAGATTTTTTAGATTCTTTAGATTCTTTAGATTCTTTAGATTCTTTAGATTCTTTAGATTCATTAGATCCTTTAGATCCTTTAGATTCTTTAGTTTCTTGTGATTCTTTAGATTAATAGATTTTTAGATTCCTTGGATTTTTTAGATTTTTTAGATTCTTTAGATTTTTTAGATTCTTTAGATTTTTGAGATTCTTTAGATTCCTTGGATTTTTTAGATTCTTTAGATTTTTTGGATTCTTTAGATTTTTTAGATTCTTTAGATTCTTTAGATTCTTTGGATTTTTTAGAATTTTTAGATTCTTTAGATTCTTTAGATTCTTTAGATTCTTTAGATTCTTTAAATTTTTTAGATTTTTTAGATTATTTAGATTCTATAGATTCTTTAGATTCTTTAGATTCTTTAGATCCTTTAGATTCTTTAGATTCTTTAGTTTCTTTTGATTCTTTAGATTAATAGATTTTTAGATTCCTTGGATTTTTTAGATTTTTTAGATTTTTTAGATTCTTTAGATTTTTTAGTTTCTTTAGATTCTTTGGATTTTTTAGATTCCTTAGATTCTTTAGATTCTTTAGATTCTTTAGATTTTTTAGATTCCTTAGATTCTTTAGATTCTTTAGATTCTTTAAATTCTTTAGATTCTTTAGATTCTTTAAATTCTTTAGATTCTTTAGATTCTTTAGATTCTTTAGATTTTTTAGATTCTTTAGTTTCTTTAGATTCTTTAGATTCCTTAGATTCTTTAGATTCTCTAGATTCTTTAGATTCTTTAGATTCTTTAGTTTCTTTAGATTCTTTAGATTCTTTAGATTCTTTAGATTCTTCAGATTCTTTAGATTCTTTAGATTCTTTAGATTTTTTAGATTCTTTAGATTCTTTAGATTCTTTAGATTCTTTAGATTCTTTAGATTCTTTAGATTCTTTAGATTCATTAGAATCTTTAGATTCTTTAGATACTTTAGATTCTTTAGTTTCTTTAAATTCCTTAGATTCTTTAGATTCTTTAGATTCTTTAGATTCCTTAGATTCTTTAGATTCCTTAGATTCTTTAGATTAATAGATTTTTTAGATTCCATGAATTCTTTAGATTTTTTAGATTCTCTAGATTCTTTAGATTCTTTAGATTTTTTAGATTCTTTAGATTCTTTAGATTCTTTAGATTCTTTAGATTCTTTAGATTCTTTAGATTCTTTAGATTCTTTAGATTCTTTAGATTCTTTAGATTCTTTAGATTCTTTAGATTCTTTAGATTCTTTAGATTCTTTAGATTCTTTAGATTCTTTAGATTCATTAGATTCTTTAGATTCTTTAGATTCTTTAGATTCTTTAGATTCTTTAGATTCTTTAGATTCTTTAGATTCTTTAGTTTCTTTAGTTTCTTTTGATTCTTTAGATTAATGGATTTTTTAGATTCCTTGGATTTTTTAGATTTTTTAGACTTTTTAGATTTTTTAGATTCTTTAGATTTTTTAGATTCTTTAGATTTTTTAGATTTTTTAGATTCTTTAGATTCTTTAGATTCTTTGGATTTTTTAGATTCTTTAGATTCTTTGGATTCTTTAGATTCTTTAGATTCTTTAGATTCTTTAGATTCTTTAGATCTTTAGATTCTTTAGATTCTTTAGTTTCTTTTGATTCTTTAGATTAATAGATTTTTTAGGTTCCTTGGATTTTTTAGATTTTTTAGATTTTTCAGATTCTTTAGATTTTTTAGATTCTTTAGATTCTTTAGATTCTTTAGATTCTTTAGATTCTTTAGATTCTTTAGATTCTTTAGATTCTTTAGATTCTTTAGATTCTTTAGATTCTTTAGATTCTTTAGATTCTTTTGATTGTTTAGATTCTTTAGATTCTTTACTTTCTTTAGATTCTGTAGATTCCTTAGATTCTTTAGATTCTCTAGATTTTTTAGATTCTTTAGATTCTTTAGATTCTTTAGATTCTTTAGATTCTTTAGATTCTTTAGATTCTTTAGATTCTTTAGATTCATTAGATTCTTTAGATTCTTTAGATTCTTTAGATTCTTTAGCTTCTTTAGATTCTTTAGATTTTTTAGATTTTTTAGATTCTTTAGATTCTTTAGATTCTTTAGATTCTTTAGATTTTTTAGATTCTTTAGATTCTTTAGATTCTTTGGATTTTTTAGATTCTTTAGATTCTTTAGATTCTTTAGACTCTTTAGATTCTTTAGATTCTTTAGATTCTTTAGATTCTTTAGATTCTGTAGATTCTTTAGATTCTTTAGATTCTTTGGATTTTTTAGATTCTTTAGATTCTTTAGATTCTTTAGATTCTTTATATTCTTTAGTTTCTTTAGATCCTTTAGATTCTTTAGATTCTTTAGATACTTTAGATTCTTTAGATTCTTTAGATTCTTTAGATTCTTTAGATTCTTTAGATTCTTTAGATACTTTAGATTCTTTAGATTCTTTAGATTCTTTAGATTCTTTATATTCTTTAGTTTCTTTAGATCCTTTAGATTCTTTAGATTCTTTAGATTCTTTAGATTCTTTAGATTCTTTAGATTCTTTAGATTCTTTAGATTCTTTAGATTCTTTAGATTCTTTAGATTCTTTAGATTCTTTAGATTCTTTTGATTGTTTAGATTCTTTAGATTCTTTACTTTCTTTAGATTCTGTAGATTCCTTAGATTCTTTAGATTCTCTAGATTTTTTAGATTCTTTAGATTCTTTAGATTCTTTAGATTCTTTAGATTCTTTAGATTCTTTAGATTCATTAGATTCTTTAGATTCTTTAGATTCTTTAGATTCTTTAGCTTCTTTAGATTCTTTAGATTTTTTAGATTTTTTAGATTTTTTAGATTCTTTAGATTCTTTAGATTCTTTAGATTCTTTAGATTCTTTAGATTCTTTAGATTCTTTAGATTCTTTGGATTTTTTAGATTCTTTAGATTCTTTAGATTCTTTAGACTCTTTAGATTCTTTAGATTCTTTAGATTCTTTAGATTCTTTAGATTCTGTAGATTCTTTAGATTCTTTAGATTCTTTGGATTTTTTAGATTCTTTAGATTCTTTAGATTCTTTAGATTCTTTATATTCTTTAGTTTCTTTAGATCCTTTAGATTCTTTAGTTTCTTCTGATTCTTTAGATTAATAGATTTTTAGATTCCTTGGATTTTTTAGATTTTTTAGATTCTTTAGATTTTTTGGATTCTTTAGATTTTTTAGATTCTTTAGATTCTTTAGATTCTTTGGATTTTTTAGAATTTTTAGATTCTTTAGATTCTTTAGATTCTTTAAATTTTTTAGATTTTTTAGATTCTTTAGATTCTATAGATTCTTTAGATTCTTTAGATTCTTTAGATCCTTTAGATTCTTTAGATTCTTTAGTTTCTTTTGATTCTTTAGATTAATAGATTTTTAGATTCCTTGGATTTTTTAGATTCTTTAGATTTTTTAGATTCTTTAGATTTTTTAGATTCTTTAGATTCTTTGGATTTTTTAGATTCTTTAGATTCTTTAGATTCTTTAGATTCTTTAGATTCTTTAGAATCTTTAGATTCTTTAGATTCTTTAGATTCTTTAAATTCATTAGATTCTTTAGATTCGTTAGATTCTTTAGATTTTTTAGATTCTTTAGATTCTTTAGATTCTTTAGATTCCTTAGATTCTTTAGATTCTTTGGATTTTTTAGATTCTTTAGATTCTTTAGATTCTTTAGATTCTTTATATTCTCTAGTTTCTTTAGATCCTTTAGATTCTTTAGATTCTTTAGATACTTTAGATTCTTTAGATTCTTTAGATTCTTTAGATTCTTTAGATTCTTTAGATTCTTTAGATTCTTTAGATTCTTTAGATTCTTTAGATTCTTTAGATTCTTTAGATTCTTTAGATTCTTTAGATTCTTTAGATACTTTAGATTCTTTAGATTCTTTAGATTCTTTAGATTCTTTAGATTCTTTAGATTCTTTAGATTCTTTAGATTCTTAAGATTCTTTAGATACTTTAGATTCTTTAGATTCTTTAGATTCTTTAGATTCTTTAGATTCTTTAGATCCTTTAGATTCTTTAGATTCTTTAGATTCTTTAGTTTCTTTTGATTCTTTAGATTAATGGATTTTTTAGATTCCTTGGATTTTTTAGATTTTTTAGATTCTTTAGATTTTTTAGATTCTTTAGATTTTTTAGATTCTTTAGATTCTTTGGATTTTTTAGATTCTTTAGATTCTTTGGATTCTTTAGATTCTTTAGATTCTTTAGATTCTTTAGATTCTTTAGATTCTTTAGATCTTTAGATTCTTTAGATTCTTTAGTGTCTTTTGATTCTTTAGATTAATAGATTTTTTAGGTTCCTTGGATTTTTTAGATTTTTTAGATTTTTTAGATTCTTTAGATTTTTTAGATTCTTTAGATTTTTTAGATTCTTTAGATTCTTTGGATTTTTTAGATTCTTTAGATTCTTTGGATTCTTTAAATTCTTTAGATTCTTTAGGTCCTTTAGATTCTTTAGATTGTTTAGTTTCTTTTGATTCTTTAGATTAATAGATTTTTTAGATTCCTTGGATTTTTTAGATTTTTTAAATTTTTTAGGTTTTTTAGATTCTTTAGATTCTTTAGATTCTTTGGATTTTTTAGATTCTTTAGATTCATTGGATTTTTTAGATTTTTTAGATTCTTTAGATTTTTTAGATTCTTTAGATTCTTTAGATTCTTTAGATTCTTTAGATTCTTTAGATTCTTTAGATTCTTTAGATTTTTTAGATTCTTTAGATTCTTTAGATTCTTTAGATTCTTTAGATTCTTTACTTTCTTTAGATTCTGTAGATTCCTTAGATTCTTTAGATTCTCTAGATTTTTTAGATTCTTTAGATTCTTTAGATTCTTTAGATTCTTTAGATTCTTTAGATTCTTTAGATTCTTTAGATTCTTTAGATTCTTTAGATTCATTAGATTCTTTAGATTCTTTAGATTCTTTAGATTCTTTAGATTCTTTAGATTCTTTAGATTCTTTAGATTCTTTAGATTCTTTAGATTCTTTAGATTTTTTAGATTTTTTAGATTTTTTAGATTCTTAAGATTCTTTTGATTCTTTAGATTCTTTAGATTCTCTAGATTCTTTAGATTCTTTGGATTTTTTAGATTCTTTAGATTCTTTAGATTCTTTGGACTCTTTAGATTCTTTAGATTCTTTAGATTCTTTAGATTCTTTAGATTCTGTAGATTCTTTAGATTCTTTAGATTCTTTGGATTTTTTAGATTCTTTAGATTCTTTAGATTCTTTAGATTCTTTAGATTCTTTAGATACTTTAGATTCTTTATATTCTTTAGATTCTTTAGATACTTTAGATTCTTTAGATTCTTTAGATTCTTTAGATTCTTTAGATTCTTTAGATTCTTTAGATACTTTAGATTCTTTAGATTCTTTAGATTCTTTAGATTCTTTGGATTTTTTAGATTCTTTAGATTCTTTAGATTCTTTAGATTCTTTAGATACTTTAGATTCTTTAGATTCTTTAGTTTCTTTAGTTTCTTTTGATTCTTTAGATTAATGGATTTTTTAGATTCCTTGGATTTTTTAGATTTTTTAGATTTTTTAGATTTTTTAGATTCTTTAGATTTTTTAGATTCTTTAGATTTTTTAGATTTTTTAGATTCTTTAGATTCTTTAGATTCTTTGGATTTTTTAGATTCTTTAGATTCTTTGGATTCTTTAGATTCTTTAGATTCTTTAGATTCTTTAGATTCTTTAGATCTTTAGATTCTTTAGATTCTTTAGTTTCTTTTGATTCTTTAGATTAATAGATTTTTTAGGTTCCTTGGATTTTTTAGATTTTTTAGATTTTTCAGATTCTTTAGATTTTTTAGATTCTTTAGATTCTTTAGATTCTTTAGATTCTTTAGATTCTTTAGATTCTTTAGATTCTTTAGATTCTTTAGATTCTTTAGATTCTTTAGATTCTTTAGATTCTTTTGATTGTTTAGATTCTTTAGATTCTTTACTTTCTTTAGATTCTGTAGATTCCTTAGATTCTTTAGATTCTCTAGATTTTTTAGATTCTTTAGATTCTTTAGATTCTTTAGATTCTTTAGATTCTTTAGATTCTTTAGATTCATTAGATTCTTTAGATTCTTTAGATTCTTTAGATTCTTTAGATTCTTTAGCTTCTTTAGATTCTTTAGATTTTTTAGATTTTTTAGATTCTTTAGATTCTTTAGATTCTTTAGATTCTTTAGATTTTTTAGATTCTTTAGATTCTTTAGATTCTTTGGATTTTTTAGATTCTTTAGATTCTTTAGATTCTTTAGACTCTTTAGATTCTTTAGATTCTTTAGATTCTTTAGATTCTTTAGATTCTGTAGATTCTTTAGATTCTTTAGATTCTTTGGATTTTTTAGATTCTTTAAATTCTTTAGATTCTTTAGATTCTTTATATTCTTTAGTTTCTTTAGATCCTTTAGATTCTTTAGATTCTTTAGATACTTTAGATTCTTTAGATTCTTTAGATTCTTTAGATTCTTTAGATTCTTTAGATTCTTTAGATACTTTAGATTCTTTAGATTCTTTAGATTCTTTAGATTCTTTATATTCTTTAGTTTCTTTAGATCCTTTAGATTCTTTAGATTCTTTAGATTCTTTAGATTCTTTAGATTCTTTAGATTCTTTAGATTCTTTAGATTCTTTAGATTCTTTAGATTCTTTAGATTCTTTAGATTCTTTAGATTCTTTTGATTGTTTAGATTCTTTAGATTCTTTACTTTCTTTAGATTCTGTAGATTCCTTAGATTCTTTAGATTCTCTAGATTTTTTAGATTCTTTAGATTCTTTAGATTCTTTAGATTCTTTAGATTCTTTAGATTCTTTAGATTCTTTAGATTCTTTAGATTCTTTAGATTCTTTAGATTCTTTAGCTTCTTTAGATTCTTTAGATTTTTTAGATTTTTTAGATTTTTTAGATTCTTTAGATTCTTTAGATTCTTTAGATTCTTTAGATTCTTTAGATTCTTTAGATTCTTTGGATTTTTTAGATTCTTTACATTCTTTAGATTCTTTAGACTTTTTAGATTCTTTAGATTCTTTAGATTCTTTAGATTCTTTAGATTCTGTAGATTCTTTAGATTCTTTAGATTCTTTGGATTTTTTAGATTCTTTAGATTCTTTAGATTCTTTAGATTCTTTATATTCTTTAGTTTCTTTAGATCCTTTAGATTCTTTAGTTTCTTCTGATTCTTTAGATTAATAGATTTTTAGATTCCTTGGATTTTTTAGATTTTTTAGATTCTTTAGATTTTTTGGATTCTTTGGATTTTTTAGATTCTTTAGATTCTTTAGATTCTTTGGATTTTTTAGAATTTTTAGATTCTTTAGATTCTTTAGATTCTTTAGATTCTTTAAATTTTTTAGATTTTTTAGATTCTTTAGATTCTATAGATTCTTTAGATTCTTTAGATTCTTTAGATCCTTTAGATTCTTTAGATTCTTTAGTTTCTTTTGATTCTTTAGATTAATAGATTTTTAGATTCCTTGGATTTTTTAGATTCTTTAGATTTTTTAGATTCTTTAGATTTTTTAGATTCTTTAGATTCTTTGGATTTTTTAGATTCTTTAGATTCTTTAGATTCTTTAGATTCTTTAGATTCTTTAGATTCTTTAGAATCTTTAGATTCTTTAGATTCTTTAGATTCTTTAAATTCATTAGATTCTTTAGATTCGTTAGATTCTTTAGATTTTTTAGATTCTTTATATTCTTTAGATTCTTTAGATTCCTTAGATTCTTTAGATTCTTTGGATTTTTTAGATTCTTTAGATTCTTTAGATTCTTTAGATTCTTTATATTCTCTAGTTTCTTTAGATCCTTTAGATTCTTTAGATTCTTTAGATACTTTAGATTCTTTAGATTCTTTAGATTCTTTAGATTCTTTAGATTCTTTAGATTCTTTAGATTCTTTAGATTCTTTAGATTCTTTAGATTCTTTAGATTCTTTAGATTCTTTAGATACTTTAGATTCTTTAGATTCTTTAGATTCTTTAGATTCTTTAGATTCTTTAGATTCTTTAGATTCTTTAGATTCTTAAGATTCTTTAGATACTTTAGATTCTTTAGATTCTTTAGATTCTTTAGATTCTTTAGATTCTTTAGATCCTTTAGATTCTTTAGATTCTTTAGATTCTTTAGTTTCTTTTGATTCTTTAGATTAATGGATTTTTTAGATTCCTTGGATTTTTTAGATTTTTTAGATTCTTTAGATTTTTTAGATTCTTTAGATTTTTTAGATTCTTTAGATTCTTTGGATTTTTTAGATTCTTTAGATTCTTTGGATTCTTTAGATTCTTTAGATTCTTTAGATTCTTTAGATTCTTTAGATCTTTAGATTCTTTAGATTCTTTAGTGTCTTTTGATTCTTTAGATTAATAGATTTTTTAGGTTCCTTGGATTTTTTAGATTTTTTAGATTTTTTAGATTCTTTAGATTTTTTAGATTCTTTAGATTTTTTAGATTCTTTAGATTCTTTGGATTTTTTAGATTCTTTAGATTCTTTGGATTCTTTAAATTCTTTAGATTCTTTAGGTCCTTTAGATTCTTTAGATTGTTTAGTTTCTTTTGATTCTTTAGATTAATAGATTTTTTAGATTCCTTGGATTTTTTAGATTTTTTAAATTTTTTAGGTTTTTTAGATTCTTTAGATTCTTTAGATTCTTTGGATTTTTTAGATTCTTTAGATTCATTGGATTTTTTAGATTTTTTAGATTCTTTAGATTTTTTAGATTCTTTAGATTCTTTAGATACTTTGGATTTTATAGATACCTTAGATTGTTTAAATTCTTTAGGTTCTTTAGATTCTTTAGATTCTTTAGATCCTTTAGTTTCTTTTGATTCTTTAGATTAATAGATTTTTTAGATTCCATGTATTCTTTAAATTTTTTAGATTCTCTAGATTCTTTAGATTCTTTAGATCTTTTAGATTCTTTAGATTCTTTAGATTCTTTAGATTCTTTAGATTTTTTAGATTCTTTAGATTCTTTAGATTTTTTAGATTCTTTAGATTCTTTAGATTCTTTAGATTCTTTAGATTCTTTAGATTCTTTAGATTCTTTAGATTCTTTAGATTCTTTAGATTCTTTAGAATCTTTAGATTCTTTAGATTCTTTAGATTCTTTAGATTTTTTAGATTCTTTAGATTCTGTAGATTCTTTAGATTCTTTAGATTCTTTAGATTCTTTAGATTCTTTAGATTCCTTAGATTCTTTAGATTCTCTAGATTCTTTAGATTCTTTAGATTCTTTAGATTCTTTAGATTCTTTAGATTCTTAAGATTCTTCAGATTCTTTAGATTTTTTAGATTCTTTAGATTCTTAAGTTACTTTAGTTTCTTTAGACTTTTTAGATTCTTTAGAGTCTTTAGATTCCTTAGATTCATTAAATTCTTTAGATTCTTTAGATTCTGTAGATTCCTTAGATTCTTTAGATTCTCTAGATTTTTTAGATTCTTTAGATTCTTTAGATTCTTTAGATTCCTTAGATTCTTTAGATTCTTTAGATTTTTTAGATTTTTTAGATTTTTTAGATTCTTTAGATTCTGTAGATTCTTTAGATTCTTTAGATTCTTTGGATTTTTTAGATTCTTTAGATTCTTTAGATTCTTTAGATTCTTTAGATTCTTTATATTCTTTATATTCTTTAGTTTCTTTAGATTCTTTAGATTCTTTAGATACTTTAGATTCTTTAGATTTTTTAGATTCTTTAGATTCTTTAGATTCTTTAGATTCTTTAGATTCTTTAGATTCTTTAGATTCTTTAGATTCTTTAGATTCTTTAGATCTTTAGATTCTTTAGATTCTTTAGTTTCTTTTGATTCTTTAGATTAATAGATTTTTTAGATTCCTTGGATTTTTTAGATTTTTTAGATTCTTTAGATTTTTTAGATTCTTTAGATTTTTTAGATTCTTTAGATTCTTTGGATTTTTTAGATTCTTTAGATTCTTTAGATTCTTTAGATTCTTTATATTCTTTAGTTTCTTTAGATTCTTTAGATTCTTTAGATTCTTTAGATTCTTTAGATACTTTAGATTCTTTAGATTTTATAGATTCTTTAGATTCTTTAGATTCTTTAGATTCTTTAGATTCTTTAGATTCTTTAGATTCTTTAGATTCTTTAGATTCTTTAGATTCTTTAGATTCTTTAGATTCTTTAGATTCTTTAGATTCTTTAGATTCTTTAGATTCTTTAGATTCTTTAGATTCTTTAGATTCTTTAGATTCTTTAGATTCTTTAGATCCTTTAGATACTTTAGATTCTTTAGATTCTTTAGTTTCTTTTGATTCTTTAGATTAATAGATTTTTTAGATTCCTTGGATTTTTTAGATTTTTTAAATTTTTTAGATTTTTTAGATTCTTTAGATTCTTTAGATTCTTTGGATTTTTTAGATTCTTTAGATTCCTTGGATTTTTTAGATTTTTTAGATTCTTTAGATTTTTTAGATTCTTTAGATTCTTTAGATACTTTGGATTTTATAGATTCCTTAGATTGTTTAAATTCTTTAGGTTCTTTAGATTCTTTAGATTCTTTAGATCCTTTAGTTTCTTTTGATTCTTTAGATTAATAGATTTTTTAGATTCCATGTATTCTTTAAATTTTTTAGATTCTCTAGATTCTTTAGATTCTTTAGATCCTTTAGATTCTTTAGATTCTTTAGATTCTTTAGATTTTTTATATTCTTTAGATTCTTTAGATTCTTTAGATTCTTTAGATTCTTTAGATTCTTTAGATTCTTTAGATTCTTTAAATTCCTTAGATTCTTTAGATTCTTTAGATTCTTTAGATTCCTTAGATTCTTTAGATTAATAGATTTTTTAGATTCCATGTATTCTTTAGATTATTTAGATTCTCTAGATTCTTTAGATTCTTTAGATTCTTTAGATTCTTTAGATTTTTTAGTTTCTTTAAATTCCTTAGATTCTTTAGATTCTTTAGATCCTTTAGATTCTTTAGATTATTTAGATTCTTTAGATTCTTTAGATTCTTTAAATTCTTTAGATTTTTTAGATTCTTTAGATTCTTTAAATACTTTAGATTCTTTAGATTCTTTAGATTCTTTAGATTCTTTAGATTCTTTAGATTCTTTAGATTCTTTAGATTCTTTAGATTCTTTAGATTCTTTAGATTCTTTAGATTCTTTAGATTCTTTAGATTCCTTAGATTCTTTAGATTCCTTAGATTCTTTAGATTCTCTAGATTCTTTAGATTCTTTAGATTCTTTAGATTCTTTAGATTCTTTAGATTCTTTAGATTCTTTAGATTCTTTAGATTCTTTAGATTCTTTAGATTCTTTAGATTCTTTAGATTCTTTAGATTCTTTAGATTCTTTAGATTCTTTAGATTCTTTAGATTCTTTAGATTCTTTAGATTCTTTAGATTCTTTAGATTCTTTAGATTCTTTAGATTCTTTAGATTCTTTAGATTCTTTAGATTCTTTAGATTCTTTAGATTCTTTAGATTCTTTAGAATCTTTAGATTCTTTAGTTTTTTTAAATTCCTTAGATTCTTTAGATTCTTTAGATCCTTTAGATTCCTTAGATTCTTTAGATTAATAGAATTTTTAGATTACATGTATTCTTTAGATTTTTTAGATTCTCTAGATTCTTTATATTCTTTAGATTTTTTAGATTCTTTAGATTCTTTAGATTCTTTAGATTCTTTAGATTCCATAGATTCTTTTAATTCTCAAGTTTCTTTAGATTCTTTAGATTCTTTAGATTCTTTAGATTCTTTAGATTCTTTAGATTTTTTAGATACTTTAGATTCTTTAGATTCTTTAGATTCTTTAGATTCTTTAGATTCTTTAGATTCTTTGGATTATTTAGATTCTTTAGATTCTGTAGATTCTTTAGATTCTTTAGATTCTTTAGATTCTTTAGATTCCATAGATTCTTTTAATTCTCAAGTTTCTTTAGATTCTTTAGATTCTTTAGATTCTTTAGATTCTTTAGATTCTTTAGATTCTTTAGATTCTTTAGATTCTTTAGATTCCTTAGATTCTTTAGATTCTCTAGATTCTTTAGATTCTTTAGATTCTTTAGATTCTTTAGATTCTTTAGATACTTTAGATTTTTTAGATTTTAAGATTCTTTAGATTCTTTAGATTCTTAAGATTCTTCAGATTCTTTGGATTTTTTAGATTCTTTAGATTCTTAAGTTACTTTAGTTTCTTTAGACTTTTTAGATTCTTTAGAGTCTTTAGATTCTTTAGATTCATTAAATTCTTTAGATTTTTTAGATTCTTTAGATTCTTTAGATTCTTTAGATTCTTTATATTCTTTAGTTTCTTTAGATCCTTTAGATTCTTTAGATTCTTTAGATTCTTTAGATACTTTAGATTCTTTAGATTCTTTAGATTCTTTAGATTCTTTAGATTCTTTAGATTCTTTAGATTCTTTAGATTCTTTAGATACTTTAGATTCTTTAGATTCTTTAGATTCTTTAGATTCTTTATATTCTTTAGTTTCTTTAGATCCTTTAGATTCTTTAGATACTTTAGATTCTTTAGATTCTTTAGATTCTTTAGATTCTGTAGATTCTTTAGATTCTTTAGATTCTTTGGATTTTTTAGATTCATTAGATTCTTTAGATTCTTTAGATTCTTTATATTCTTTAGTTTCTTTAAATTCCTTAGATTCTTTAGATTCTTTAGATTCCTTAGATTCTTTAGATTAATAGATTTTTTAGATTCCATGTATTCTTTAAATTTTTTAGATTCTCTAGATTCTTTAGATTCTTTAGATCTTTTAGATTCTTTAGATTCTTTAGATTCTTTAGATTCTTTAGATTTTTTAGATTCTTTAGATTCTTTAGATTTTTTAGATTCTTTAGATTCTTTAGATTCTTTAGATTCTTTAGATTCTTTAGATTCTTTAGATTCTTTAGATTCTTTAGATTCTTTAGATTCTTTAGATTCTTTAGATTCTTTAGATTCTTTAGATTCTTTAGATTCTTTAGATTCTTTAGATTTTTTAGATTCTTTAGATTCTGTAGATTCTTTAGATTCTTTAGATTCTTTAGATTCTTTAGATTCTTTAGATTCTTTAGATTCCTTAGATTCTTTAGATTCTCTAGATTCTTTAGATTCTTTAGATTCTTTAGATTCTTTAGATACTTTAGATTTTTTAGATTTTTAGATTCTTTAGATTCTTTAGATTCTTTAGATTCTTAAGATTCTTCAGATTCTTTAGATTTTTTAGATTCTTTAGATTCTTAAGTTACTTTAGTTTCTTTAGACTTTTTAGATTCTTTAGAGTCTTTAGATTCTTTAGATTCATTAAATTCTTTAGATTTTTTAGATTCTTTAGATTCTTTAGATACTTTAGATTCTTTAGATTCTTTAGATTCTTTAGATTCTTTAGATTCTTTATATTCTTTAGTTTCTTTAGATCCTTTAGATTCTTTAGATTCTTTAGATACTTTAGATTCTTTAGATTCTTTAGATTCTTTAGATTCTTTAGATTCTTTAGATTCTTTAGATTCTTTAGATTCTTTAGATACTTTAGATTCTTTAGATTCTTTAGATTCTTTAGATTCTTTAGATTATTTAGATCCTTTAGATTCTTTAGATTCTTTAGATTATTTAGATTCTTTAAATTCTTTAGATCCTTTAGATTCTTTAGATTCCTTAGATTCTTTAGATTAATAGATTTTTTAGATTCCATGTATTCTTTAGATTTTTTAGATTCTCTAGATTCTTTAGATTCTTTAGATTTTTTAGATTTTTTAGATTTTTAGATTCTTTAGATTCTTTAGATCCTTTAGATTCTTTAGATTCTTTAGATTCTTTAGATACTTTAGATTCTTTAGATTCTTTAGATTCTTTAGAATCTGTAGATTCTTTAGATTCTTTAGATTCTTTGGATTTTTTAGATTCTTTAGATTCTTTAGATCCTTTAGATTCTTTAGATTCTTTTGTTTCTTTAAATTCCTTAGATTCTTTAGATTCTTTAGATTCCTTAGATTCTTTAGATTCTTTAGATTATTTAGATCCTTTAGATTCTTTAGATTCTTTAGATTATTTAGATTCTTTAAATTCTTTAGATTCTTTAGATTCTTTAGATTCTTTAGATTCTTTAGTTTCTTTAAATTCCTTAGATTCTTTAGATTCTTTAGATTCCTTAGATTCTTTAGATTAATAGATTTTTTAGATTCCATGTATTCTTTAGATTTTTTAGATTCTCTAGATACTTTAGATTCTTTAGATTTTTTAGATTTTTTAGATTTTTAGATTCTTTAGATTCTTTAGATTCTTTAGATTCTTTAGATTCTTTAGATTCTTTGGATTCTTTAGATTCCTTAGATTCTTTTAATTCTCAAGTTTCTTTAGATTCTTTAGATTCTTTAGATTCTTTAAATTCCTTAGATTTTTTAGATTCCTTAGATTCTTTAGTTTCTTTAAATTCCTTAGATTCTTTAGATTCTTTAGATTCCTTAGATTCTTTAGATTAATAGATTTTTTAGATTCCATGTATTCTTTAGATTTTTTAGATTCTCTAGATTCTTTAGATTCTTTAGATTCTTTAGATTCTTTAGATTCTTTAGATTCTTTAGTTTCTTTAAATTCCTTAGATTCTTTAGATTCTTTAGATTCTTTAGATTCTTTAGATTCTTTAGATTATTTAGATCCTTTAGATTCTTTAGATTCTTTAGATTATTTAGATTCTTTAAATTCTTTAGATTCTTTAGATTCTTTAGATTCTTTAGATTCTTTAGATTCTTTAGATTCTTTAGATTCTTTAGATTCTTTAGATTCTTTAGATTCTTTAGATTCCTTAGATTCTTTAGATTCCTTAGATTCTTTAGATACTCTAGATTCTTTAGATTCTTTAGATTCTTTAGATTTTTTAGATTCTTTAGATTCCTTAGATTCTTTAGATTAATAGATTTTTTAGATTCCATGTATTCTTTAGATTTTTTAGATTCTCTAGATTCTTTAGATTCTTTAGATTCTTTAGATTCTTTAGATTCTTTAGATTCTTTAGATTCTTTAGATTCTTTAGATTCTTTAGATTCTTTAGATTCTTTAGATTCCTTAGATTCTTTAGATTCCTTAGATTCTTTAGATTCCTTAGATTCTTTAGATACTCTAGATTCTTTAGATTCTTTAGATTCTTTAGATTCTTTAGATTCCTTAGATTCTTTAGATTCTTTAGATTATTTAGATCCTTTAGATTCTTTAGATTCTTTAGATTATTTAGATTCTTTAAATTCTTTAGATTCTTTAGATTCTTTAGATTCTTTAGATTCTTTAGTTTCTTTAAATTCCTTAGATTCTTTAGATTCTTTAGATTCTTTAGATTCTTTAGATTCTTTAGATTCTTTAGATTCTTTAGATTCTTTAGATTCCTTAGATTCTTTAGATTCCTTAGATTCTTTAGATACTCTAGATTCTTTGGATTCTTTAGATTCTTTAGATTCTTTAGATTCTTTAGATTATTTAGATCCTTTAGATTCTTTAGATTCTTTAGATTATTTAGATTCTTTAAATTCTTTAGATTCTTTAGATTCTTTAGATTCTTTAGATTCTTTAGATTCTTTAGATTCTTTAGATTCTTTAGATTCTTTAGATTCTTTAGATTCTTTAGATTCTTTAGATTTTTTAGATTCTTTAGATTCTTTAGATCCTTTAGATTCTTTAGATTCTTTTGTTTCTTTAAATTCCTTAGATTCTTTAGATTCTTTAGATTCCTTAGATTCTTTAGATTAATAGATTTTTTAGATTCCATGTATTCTTTAGATTTTTTAGATTCTCTAGATTCTTTAGATTCTTTAGATTTTTTAGATTTTTTAGATTTTTAGATTCTTTAGATTCTTTAGATTCTTTAGATTCTTTAGATTCTTTAGATTCTTTGGATTCTTTAGATTCCTTAGATTCTTTTAATTCTCAAGTTTCTTTAGATTCTTTAGATTCTTTAGATTCTTTAAATTCCTTAGATTTTTTAGATTCCTTAGATTCTTTAAATTTTTTAGATTCTTTAGATTCTTTAGATTCTTTAGATTCTTTAGATTCTTTAGATTCTTTAGATTCTTTAGATTCTTTAGATTCTTTAGATTCTTTAGATTCTTTAGATTCTTTAGATCCATTAGAACCTTTAGATCCTTTAGATTCTTTAGTTTCTTCTGATTCTTTAGATTAATAGATTTTTAGATTCCTTGGATTTTTTAGATTTTTTAGATTCTTTAGATTTTTTGGATTCTTTAGATTTTTTAGATTCTTTAGATTCTTTAGATTCTTTGGATTTTTTAGAATTTTTAGATTCTTTAGATTCTTTAGATTCTTTAGATTCTTTAAATTTTTTAGATTTTTTAGATTCTTTAGATTCTATAGATTCTTTAGATTCTTTAGATTCTTTAGATCCTTTAGATCCTTTAGATTCTTTAGATTCTTTAGTTTCTTTTGATTCTTTAGATTAATAGATTTTTAGATTCCTTGGATTTTTTAGATTGTTTAGATTTTTTAGATTCTTTAGATTTTTTAGATTCTTTAGATTCTTTGGATTTTTTAGATTCTTTAGATTCTTTAGATTCTTTAGATTCTTTAGATTCTTTAGATTCTTTAGAATCTTTAGATTCTTTAGATTCTTTAGATTCTTTAAATTCATTAGATTCTTTAGATTCGTTAGATTCTTTAGATTTTTTAGATTCTTTAGATTCTTTAGATTCTTTAGATTCCTTAGATTCTTTAGATTCTTTGGATTTTTTAGATTCTTTAGATTCTTTAGATTCTTTAGATTCTTTAGATTCTTTAGATTCTTTATATTCTTTAGTTTCTTTAGATCCTTTAGATTCTTTAGATTCTTTAGATATTTTAGATACTTTAGATTCTTTAGATTCTTTAGATTCTTTAGATTCTTTAGATTCTTTAGATTCTTTAGATTCTTTAGATTCTTTAGATACTTTAGATTCTTTAGATTCTTTAGATTCTTTAGATTCTTTAGATTCTTTAGATTCTTTAGATTCTTTAGATTCTTTAGATTCTTTAGATTCTTTAGATCCTTTAGATTCTTTAGATTCTTTAGATTCTTTAGTTTCTTTTGATTCTTTAGATTAATGGATTTTTTAGATTCCTTGGATTTTTTAGATTTTTTAGATTCTTTAGATTTTTTAGATTCTTTAGATTTTTTAGATTCTTTAGATTTTTTAGATTCTTTAGATTCTTTAGATTCTTTGGATTTTTTAGATTCTTTAGATTCTTTGGATTCTTTAGATTCTTTGGATTCTTTAGATTCTTTAGATTCTTTAGATTCTTTAGATCTTTAGATTCTTTAGATTCTTTAGTTTCTTTTGATTCTTTAGATTAATAGATTTTTTAGGTTCCTTGGATTTTTTAGATTTTTTAGATTTTTTAGATTCTTTAGATTTTTTAGATTCTTTAGATTTTTTAGATTCTTTAGATTTTTTAGATTCTTTAGATTCTTTGGATTTTTTAGATTCTTTAGATTCTTTGGATTCTTTAAATTCTTTAGATTCTTTATGTCCTTTAGATTCTTTAGATTGTTTAGTTTCTTTTGATTCTTTAGATTAATAGATTTTTTAGATTCCTTGGATTTTTTAGATTTTTTAAATTTTTTAGGTTTTTTAGATTTTTTAGATTCTTTAGATTCTTTGGATTTTTTAGATTCTTTAGATTCATTGGATTTTTTAGATTTTTTAGATTCTTTAGATTTTTTAGATTCTTTAGATTCTTTAGATACTTTGGATTTTATAGATACCTTAGATTGTTTAAATTCTTTAGGTTCTTTAGATTCTTTAGATTCTTTAGATCCTTTAGTTTCTTTTGATTCTTTAGATTAATAGATTTTTTAGATTCCATGTATTCTTTAAATTTTTTAGATTCTCTAGATTCTTTAGATTCTTTAGATCTTTTAGATTCTTTAGATTCTTTAGATTCTTTAGATTCTTTAGATTTTTTAGATTCTTTAGATTCTTTAGATTTTTTAGATTCTTTAGATTCTTTAGATTCTTTAGATTCTTTAGATTCTTTAGATTCTTTAGATTCTTTAGATTCTTTAGATTCTTTAGATTCTTTAGATTCTTTAGATTCTTTAGATTCTTTAGATTCTTTAGATTCTTTAGATTCTTTAGATTTTTTAGATTCTTTAGATTCTGTAGATTCTTTAGATTCTTTAGATTCTTTAGATTCTTTAGATTCTTTAGATTCCTTAGATTCTTTAGATTCTCTAGATTCTTTAGATTCTTTAGATTCTTTAGATTCTTTAGATTCTTTAGATACTTTAGATTTTTTAGATTTTTAGATTCTTTAAATTCTTTAGATTCTTAAGATTCTTCAGATTCTTTAGATTTTTTAGATTCTTTAGATTCTTAAGTTACTTTAGTTTCTTTAGACTTTTTAGATTCTTTAGAGTCTTTAGATTCTTTAGATTCATTAAATTCTTTAGATTCTTTAGATTCTTTAGATTCTGTAGATTCCTTAGATTCTTTAGATTCTCTAGATTTTTTAGATTCTTTAGATTCTTTAGATTCTTTAGATTCCTTAGATTCTTTAGATTCTTTAGATTTTTTAGATTTTTTAGATTTTTTAGATTCTTTAGATTCTGTAGATTCTTTAGATTATTTAGATTCTTTGGATTTTTTAGATTCTTTAGATTCTTTAGATTCTTTAGATTCTTTAGATTCTTTATATTCTTTAGTTTCTTTAGATTCTTTAGATTCTTTAGATACTTTAGATTCTTTAGATTTTTTAGATTCTTTAGATTCTTTAGATTCTTTAGATTCTTTAGATTCTTTAGATTCTTTAGATTCTTTAGATTCTTTAGATTCTTTAGATTCTTTAGATTCTTTAGATTCTTTAGATTCTTTAGATTCTTTAGATTCTTTAGATTCTTTAGATTCTTTAGATTCTTTAGATTCGTTAGATTCTTTAGATTCTTTAGATTCTTTAGATTCTGTAGATTCTTTAGATTCTTTAGATTCTTTAGATTCTTTAGATTCTTTAGATTCTTTAGATTCCTTAGATTCTTTAGATTCTCTAGATTCTTTAGATTCTTTAGATTCTTTAGATTCTTTAGATACTTTAGATTTTTTAGATTTTTAGATTCTTTAGATTCTTTAGATTCTTTAGATTCTTAAGATTCTTCAGATTCTTTAGATTTTTTAGATTCTTTAGATTCTTAAGTTACTTTAGTTTCTTTAGACTTTTTAGATTCTTTAGAGTCTTTAGATTCTTTAAATTCATTAAATTCTTTAGATTTTTTAGATTCTTTAGATTCTTTAGATTCTTTAGATTCTTTATATTCTTTAGTTTCTTTAGATCCTTTAGATTCTTTAGATTTTTTAGATACTTTAGATTCTTTAGATTCTTTAGATTCTTTATATTCTTTAGTTTCTTTAGATCCTTTAGATTCTTTAGATTCTTTAGATTCTTTAGATACTTTAGATTCTTTAGATTCTTTAGATTCTTTAGATTCTTTATATTCTTTAGTTTCTTTAGATCCTTTAGATTCTTTAGATTCTTTAGATACTTTAGATTCTTTAGATTCTTTAGATTCTTTAGATTCTTTAGATTCTTTAGATTCTTTAGATTCTTTAGATTCTTTAGATACTTTAGATTCTTTAGATTCTTTAGATTCTTTAGATTCTTTAGATTCTTTAGATTCTTTAGATTATTTAGATCCTTTAGATTCTTTAGATTCTTTAGATTATTTAGATTCTTTAAATTCTTTAGATTTTTTAGATTCTTTAGATTCCTTAGATTCTTTAGATTAATAGATTTTTTAGATTCCATGTATTCTTTAGATTTTTTAGATTCTCTAGATTCTTTAGATTCTTTAGATTTTTTAGATTTTTTAGATTTTTAGATTCTTTAGATTCTTTAGATCCTTTAGATTCTTTAGATTCTTTAGATACATTAGATTCTTTAGATTCTTTAGATTCTTTAGAATCTGTAGATTCTTTAGATTCTTTAGATTCTTTGGATTTTTTAGATTCTTTAGATTCTTTAGATCCTTTAGATTCTTTAGATTCTTTTGTTTCTTTTAATTCCTTAGATTCTTTAGATTCTTTAGATTCCTTAGATTCTTTAGATTCTTTAGATTATTTAGATCCTTTAGATTCTTTAGATTCTTTAGATTATTTAGATTCTTTAAATTCTTTAGATTCTTTAGATTCTTTAGATTCTTTAGATTCTTTAGATTCTTTAGTTTCTTTAAATTCCTTAGATTCTTTAGATTCTTTAGATTCCTTAGATTCTTTAGATTAATAGATTTTTTAGATTCCATGTATTCTTTAGATTTTTTAGATTCTCTAGATTCTTTAGATTCTTTAGATTTTTTAGATTTTTTAGATTTTTAGATTCTTTAGATTCTTTAGATTCTTTAGATTCTTTGGATTCTTTAGATTCCTTAGATTCTTTTAATTCTCAAGTTTCTTTAGATTCTTTAGATTCTTTAAATTCCTTAGATTTTTTAGATTCCTTAGATTCTTTAGTTTCTTTAAATTCCTTAGATTCTTTAGATTCTTTAGATTCCTTAGATTCTTTAGATTAATAGATTTTTTAGATTCCATGTATTCTTTAGATTTTTTAGATTCTCTAGATTCTTTAGATTCTTTAGATTCTTTAGATTCTTTAGATTCTTTAGATTCTTTAGTTTCTTTAAATTCCTTAGATTCTTTAGATTCTTTAGATTCTTTAGATTCTTTAGATTCTTTAGATTATTTAGATCCTTTAGATTCTTTAGATTATTTAGATTCTTTAAATTCTTTAGATTCTTTAGATTCTTTAGATTCTTTAGATTCTTTAGATTCTTTAGATTCTTTAGATTCTTTAGATTCTTTAGATTCTTTAGATTCTTTAGATTCTTTAGATTCTTTAGATTCTTTAGATTCCTTAGATTCTTTAGATTCCTTAGATTCTTTAGATACTCTAGATTCTTTAGATTCTTTAGATTCTTTAGATTCTTTAGATTCTTTAGATTCTTTAGATTCTTTAGATTCTTTAGATTCTTTAGATTCTTTAGATTCTTTAGATTCTTTAGATTCTTTAGATTCTTTAGATTCTTTAGATTCTTTAGATTCTTTAGATTCTTTAGATTTTTTAGATTCTTTAGATTCTTTAGATCCTTTAGATTCTTTAGATTCTTTTGTTTCTTTAAATTCCTTAGATTCTTTAGATTCTTTAGATTCCTTAGATTCTTTAGATTAATAGATTTTTTAGATTCCATGTATTCTTTAGATTTTTTAGATTCTCTAGATTCTTTAGATTCTTTAGATTTTTTAGATTTTTTAGATTTTTAGATTCTTTAGATTCTTTAGATTCTTTAGATTCTTTAGATTCTTTAGATTCTTTGGATTCTTTAGATTCCTTAGATTCTTTTAATTCTCAAGTTTCTTTAGATTCTTTAGATTCTTTAGATTCTTTAAATTCCTTAGATTTTTTAGATTCCTTAGATTCTTTAAATTTTTTAGATTCTTTAGATTCTTTAGATTCTTTAGATTCTTTAGATTCTTTAGATTCTTTAGATTCTTTAGATTCTTTAGATTCTTTAGATTCTTTAGATTCTTTAGATTCTTTAGATTCTTTAGATTCTTTAGATCCATTAGAACCTTTAGATCCTTTAGATTCTTTAGTTTCTTCTGATTTTTTAGATTAATAGATTTTTAGATTCCTTGGATTTTTTAGATTTTTTAGATTCTTTAGATTTTTTGGATTCTTTAGATTTTTTAGATTCTTTAGATTCTTTAGATTCTTTGGATTTTTTAGAATTTTTAGATTCTTTAGATTCTTTAGATTCTTTAGATTCTTTAAATTTTTTAGATTTTTTAGATTCTTTAGATTCTATAGATTCTTTAGATTCTTTAGATTCTTTAGATCCTTTAGATTCTTTAGATTCTTTAGTTTCTTTTGATTCTTTAGATTAATAGATTTTTAGATTCCTTGGATTTTTTAGATTGTTTAGATTTTTTAGATTCTTTAGATTTTTTAGATTCTTTAGATTCTTTGGATTTTTTAGATTCTTTAGATTCTTTAGATTCTTTAGATTCTTTAGATTCTTTAGATTCTTTAGAATCTTTAGATTCTTTAGATTCTTTAGATTCTTTAAATTCATTAGATTCTTTAGATTCGTTAGATTCTTTAGATTTTTTAGATTCTTTAGATTCTTTAGATTCTTTAGATTCCTTAGATTCTTTAGATTCTTTGGATTTTTTAGATTCTTTAGATTCTTTAGATTCTTTAGATTCTTTATATTCTTTAGTTTCTTTAGATCCTTTAGATTCTTTAGATTCTTTAGATACTTTAGATTCTTTAGATTCTTTAGATTCTTTAGATTCTTTAGATTCTTTAGATTCTTTAGATTCTTTAGATTCTTTAGATTCCTTAGATACTTTAGATTCTTTAGATTCTTTAGATTCTTTAGATTCTTTAGATTCTTTAGATTCTTTAGATTCTTTAGATTCTTTAGATTCTTTAGATACTTTAGATTCTTTAGATTCTTTAGATTCTTTAGATTCTTTAGATCCTTTAGATTCTTTAGATTCTTTAGATTCTTTAGTTTCTTTTGATTCTTTAGATTAATGGATTTTTTAGATTCCTTGGATTTTTTAGATTTTTTAGATTCTTTAGATTTTTTAGATTCTTTAGATTTTTTAGATTCTTTAGATTTTTTAGATTCTTTAGATTCTTTAGATTCTTTGGATTTTTTAGATTCTTTAGATTCTTTGGATTCTTTAGATTCTTTAGATTCTTTAGATTCTTTAGATCTTTAGATTCTTTAGATTCTTTAGTTTCTTTTGATTCTTTAGATTAATAGATTTTTTAGGTTCCTTGGATTTTTTAGATTTTTTAGATTTTTTAGATTCTTTAGATTTTTTAGATTCTTTAGATTTTTTAGATTCTTTAGATTCTTTGGATTTTTTAGATTCTTTAGATTCTTTGGATTCTTTAAATTCTTTAGAATCTTTAGGTCCTTTAGATTCTTTAGATTGTTTAGTTTCTTTTGATTCTTTAGATTAATAGATTTTTTAGATTCCTTGGATTTTTTAGATTTTTTAAATTTTTTAGGTTTTTTAGATTCTTTAGATTCTTTAGATTCTTTGGATTTTTTAGATTCTTTAGATTCATTGGATTTTTTAGATTTTTTAGATTCTTTAGATTTTTTAGATTCTTTAGATTCTTTAGATACTTTGGATTTTATAGATACCTTAGATTGTTTAAATTCTTTAGGTTCTTTAGATTCTTTAGATTCTTTAGATCCTTTAGTTTCTTTTGATTCTTTAGATTAATAGATTTTTTAGATTCCATGTATTCTTTAAATTTTTTAGATTCTCTAGATTCTTTAGATTCTTTAGATCTTTTAGATTCTTTAGATTCTTTAGATTCTTTAGATTCTTTAGATTTTTTAGATTCTTTAGATTCTTTAGATTTTTTAGATTCTTTAGATTCTTTAGATTCTTTAGATTCTTTAGATTCTTTAGATTCTTTAGATTCTTTAGATTCTGTAGATTCCTTAGATTCTTTAGATTCTCTAGATTTTTTAGATTCTTTAGATTCTTTAGATTCTTTAGATTCCTTAGATTCTTTAGATTCTTTAGATTCTTTAGATTCTTTAGATTCTTTAGATTCTTTAGATTCTTTAGATTCTTTAGATTCTTTAGATTCTTTAGATTCTTTAGATTCTTTAGATTCTTTAGATTCTTTAGATTCTTTAGATTCTTTAGATTTTTTAGATTCTTTAAATTCTTTAGATTCTTAAGATTCTTCAGATTCTTTAGATTTTTTAGATTCTTTAGATTCTTAAGTTACTTTAGTTTCTTTAGACTTTTTAGATTCTTTAGAGTCTTTAGATTCTTTAGATTCATTAAATTCTTTAGATTCTTTAGATTCTTTAGATTCTGTAGATTCCTTAGATTCTTTAGATTCTCTAGATTTTTTAGATTCTTTAGATTCTTTAGATTCTTTAGATTCCTTAGATTCTTTAGATTCTTTAGATTTTTTAGATTTTTTAGATTTTTTAGATTCTTTAGATTCTGTAGATTCTTTAGATTCTTTAGATTCTTTGGATTTTTTAGATTCTTTAGATTCTTTAGATTCTTTAGATTCTTTAGATTCTTTATATTCTTTAGTTTCTTTAGATTCTTTAGATTCTTTAGATACTTTAGATTCTTTAGATTTTTTAGATTCTTTAGATTCTTTAGATTCTTTAGATTCTTTAGATTCTTTAGATTCTTTAGATTCTTTAGATTCTTTAGATTCTTTAGATTCTTTAGATTCTTTAGATTGTTTAGATTCTTTAGATTCTTTAGATTCTTTAGATTCTTTAGATTCTTTAGATTCTTTAGATTCTTTAGATTCTTTAGATTCTTTAGATTCTTTAGATTCTTTAGATCCTTTAGATTCTTTAAATTCTTTAGATTCTTTAGTTTCTTTTGATTCTTTAGATTAATAGATTTTTTAGATTCCTTGGATTTTTTAGATTTTTTAGATTCTTTAGATTTTTTAGATTCTTTAGATTTTTTAGATTCTTTAGATTCTTTAGATTCTTTAGATTCTTTGGATTTTTTAGATTCTTTAGATTCTTTGGATTCTTTAGATTCTTTAGATTCTTTAGATTCTTTAGATCTTTAGATTCTTTAGATTCTTTAGTTTCTTTTGATTCTTTAGATTAATAGATTTTTTAGATTCCTTGGATTTTTTAGATTTTTTAGATTTTTTAGATTCTTTAGATTTTTTAGATTCTTTAGATTTTTTAGATTCTTTAGATTCTTTGGATTTTTTAGATTCTTTAGATTCTTTAGATTCTTTAGATTCTTTATATTCTTTAGTTTCTTTAGATTCTTTAGATTCTTTAGATTCTTTAGATTCTTTAGATACTTTAGATTCTTTAGATTTTTTAGATTCTTTAGATTCTTTAGATTCTTTAGATTCTTTAGATTCTTTAGATTCTTTAGATTCTTTAGATTCTTTAGATTCTTTAGATTCTTTAGATTCTTTAGATTCTTTAGATTCTTTAGATTCTTTAGATTCTTTAGATTCTTTAGATTCTTTAGATTCTTTAGATTCTTTAGATTCTTTAGATTCTTTAGATCCTTTAGATTCTTTAGAATCTTTAGATTCTTTAGTTTCTTTTGATTCTTTAGATTAATAGATTTTTTAGATTCCTTGGATTTTTTAGATTTTTTAAATTTTTTAGATTTTTTAGATTCTTTAGATTCTTTAGATTCTTTGGATTTTTTAGATTCTTTAGATTCCTTGGATTTTTTAGATTTTTTAGATTCTTTAGATTTTTTAGATTCTTTAGATTCTTTAGATACTTTGGATTTTATAGATTCCTTAGATTGTTTAAATTCTTTAGGTTCTTTAGATTCTTTAGATTCTTTAGATCCTTTAGTTTCTTTTGATTCTTTAGATTAATAGATTTTTTAGATTCCATGTATTCTTTAAATTTTTTAGATTCTCTAGATTCTTTAGATTCTTTAGATCCTTTAGATTCTTTAGATTCTTTAGATTCTTTAGATTTATTATATTCTTTAGATTCTTTAGATTCTTTAGATTCTTTAGATTCTTTAGATTCTTTAGATTCTTTAGATTCTTTAAATTCCTTAGATTCTTTAGATTCTTTAGATTCTTTAGATTCCTTAGATTCTTTAGATTAATAGATTTTTTAGATTCCATGTATTCTTTAGATTATTTAGATTCTTTAGATTCTTTAGATTCTTTAAATTCTTTAGATTTTTTAGATTCTTTAGATTCTTTAAATACTTTAGATTCTTTAGATTCTTTAGATTCTTTAGATTCTTTAGATTCTTTAGATTCTTTAGATTCTTTAGATTCTTTAGATTCTTTAGATTCTTTAGATTCTTTAGATTCCTTAGATTCTTTAGATTCCTTAGATTCTTTAGATTCTCTAGATTCTTTAGATTCTTTAGATTCTTTAGATTCTTTAGATTCTTTAGATTCTTTAGATTCTTTAGATTCTTTAGATTCTTTAGATTCTTTAGATTCTTTAGATTCTTTAGATTCTTTAGATTCTTTAGATTCATTAGATTCTTTAGATTCTTTAGATTCTTTAGATTCTTTAGATTCTTTAGATTCTTTAGATTCTTTAGAATCTTTAGATTCTTTAGTTTCTTTAAATTCCTTAGATTCTTTAGATTCTTTAGATTCTTTAGATTCCTTAGATTCTTTAGATTAATAGATTTTTTAGATTCCATGTATTCTTTAGATTTTTTAGATTCTCTAGATTCTTTATATTCTTTAGATTTTTTAGATTCTTTAGATTCTTTAGATTCTTTAGATTCTTTAGATTCCATAGATTCTTTTAATTCTCAAGTTTCTTTAGATTTTTTAGATTCTTTAGATTCTTTAAATTCTATAGATTCTTTAGATTCCTTAGATTCTTTAGATTTTTTAGATTTTTTAGATTCTTTAGATTCTTTAGATTCTTTAGATTCTTTAGATTCTTTAGATTTTTTAGATTCTTTAGATTCTTTAGATTCTTTAGATTCTTTAGATTCTTTAGATTCTTTAGATTCTTTAGATTCATTAGATCCTTTAGATCCTTTAGATTCTTTAGTTTCTTGTGATTCTTTAGATTAATAGATTTTTAGATTCCCTGGATTTTTTAGATTTTTTAGATTCTTTAGATTTTTTAGATTCTTTAGATTTTTGAGATTCTTTAGATTCCTTGGATTTTTTAGATTCTTTAGATTTTTTGGATTCTTTAGATTTTTTAGATTCTTTAGATTCTTTAGATTCTTTGGATTTTTTAGAATTTTTAGATTCTTTAGATTCTTTAGATTCTTTAGATTCTTTAAATTTTTTAGATTTTTTAGATTATTTAGATTCTATAGATTCTTTAGATTCTTTAGATTCTTTAGATCCTTTAGATTCTTTAGATTCTTTAGTTTCTTTTGATTCTTTAGATTAATAGATTTTTAGATTCCTTGGATTTTTTAGATTTTTTAGATTTTTTAGATTTTTTAGATTCTTTAGATTTTTTAGTTTCTTTAGATTCTTTGGATTTTTTAGATTCTTTAGATTCTTTAGATTCTTTAGGTTCTTTAGATTTTTTAGATTCCTTAGATTCTTTAGATTCTTTAGATTCTTTAAATTCTTTAGATTCTTTAGATTCTTTAGATTCTTTAAATTCTTTAGATTCTTTAGATTCTTTAGATTCTTTAGATTTTTTAGATTCTTTAGTTTCTTTAGATTCTTTAGATTCCTTAGATTCTTTAGATTCTCTAGATTCTTTAGATTCTTTAGATTCTTTAGATTCTTTAGATTCTTTAGATTCTTTAGATTCTTTAGATTCTTCAGATTCTTTAGATTTTTTAGATTCTTTAGATTTTTTAGATTCTTTAGATTCTTTAGATTCTTTAGATTCTTTAGATTCTTTAGATTCATTAGAATCTTTAGATTCTTTAGATACTTTAGATTCTTTAGTTTCTTTAAATTCCTTAGATTCTTTAGATTCTTTAGATTCTTTAGATTCCTTAGATTCTTTAGATTCCTTAGATTCTTTAGATTAATAGATTTTTTAGATTCCATGAATTCTTTAGATTTTTTAGATTCTCTAGATTCTTTAGATTCTTTAGATTTTTTAGATTCTTTAGATTCTTTAGATTCTTTAGATTCTTTAGATTCTTTAGATTCTTTAGATTCTTTAGATTCTTTAGATTCTTTAGATTCTTTAGATTCTTTAGATTCTTTAGATTCTTTAGATTCTTTAGATTCTTTACTTTCTTTAGATTCTGTAGATTCCTTAGATTCTTTAGATTCTCTAGATTTTTTAGATTCTTTAGATTCTTTAGATTCTTTAGATTCTTTAGATTCTTTAGATTCTTTAGATTCTTTAGATTCTTTAGATTCATTAGATTCTTTAGATTCTTTAGATTCTTTAGATTCTTTAGATTCTTTAGATTCTTTAGATTCTTTAGATTTTTTAGATTTTTTAGATTTTTTAGATTCTTTAGATTCTTTTGATTCATTAGATTTTTTAGATTCTCTAGATTCTTTAGATTCTTTGGATTTTTTAGATTCTTTAGATTCTTTAGATTCTTTGGACTCTTTAGATTCTTTAGATTCTTTAGATTCTTTAGATTCTTTAGATTCTGTAGATTCTTTAGATTCTTTACATTCTTTGGATTTTTTAGATTCTTTAGATTCTTTATATTCTTTAGATTCTTTAGATTCTTTAGATACTTTAGATTCTTTATATTCTTTAGATTCTTTAGATACTTTAGATTCTTTAGATTCTTTAGATTCTTTAGATTCTTTAGATTCTTTAGATTCTTTAGATTCTTTAGATTCTTTAGATTCTTTGGATTTTTTAGATTCTTTAGATTCTTTAGATTCTTTAGATTCTTTAGATTCTTTAGATACTTTAGATTCTTTAGATTCTTTAGATTCTTTAGTTTCTTTTGATTCTTTAGATTAATGGATTTTTTAGTTTCCTTGGATTTTTTAGATTTTTTAGATTTTTTAGATTCTTTAGATTTTTTAGATTCTTTAGATTTTTTAGATTTTTTAGATTCTTTAGATTCTTTAGATTCTTTGGATTTTTTAGATTCCTTAGATACTTTGGATTCTTTAGATTCTTCAGATTCTTTAGATTCTTTAGATTCTTTAGATCTTTAGATTCTTTAGATTCTTTAGTTTCTTTTGATTCTTTAGATTAATAGATTTTTTAGGTTCCTTGGATTTTTTAGATTTTTTAGATTTTTTAGATTCTTTAGATTTTTTAGATTCTTTAGATTCTTTAGATTCTTTAGATTCTTTAGATTCTTTAGATTCTTTAGATTCTTTAGATTCTTTAGATTCTTTAGATTCTTTAGATTCTTTAGATTCTTTAGATTCTTTTGATTGTTTAGATTCTTTAGATTCTTTACTTTCTTTAGATTCTGTAGATTCCTTAGATTCTTTAGATTCTCTAGATTTTTTAGATTCTTTAGATTCTTTAGATTCTTTAGATTCTTTAGATTTTTTAGATTCTTTAGATTCATTAGATTCTTTAGATTCTTTAGATTCTTTAGATTCTTTAGCTTCTTTAGATTCTTTAGATTTTTTAGATTTTTTAGATTTTTTAGATTCTTTAGATTCTTTAGATTCTTTAGATTCTTTAGATTCTTTAGATTCTTTAGATTCTTTGGATTTTTTAGATTCTTTAGATTCTTTAGATTCTTTAGACTCTTTAGATTCTTTAGATTCTTTAGATTCTTTAGATTCTGTAGATTCTTTAGATTCTTTAGATTCTTTATATTCTTTAGTTTCTTTAGATCCTTTAGATTCTTTAGATTCTTTAGATACTTTAGATTCTTTAGATTCTTTAGATTCTTTAGATTCTTTAGATTCTTTAGATTCTTTAGATACTTTAGATTCTTTAGATTCTTTAGATTCTTTAGATTCTTTATATTCTTTAGTTTCTTTAGATCCTTTAGATTCTTTAGATTCTTTAGATACTTTAGATTCTTTAGATTCTTTAGATTCTTTAGATTCTGTAGATTCTTTAGATTCTTTAGATTCTTTGGATTTTTTAGATTCTTTAGATTCTTTAGATTCTTTAGATTCTTTATATTCTTTAGTTTCTTTAAATTCCTTAGATTCTTTAGATTCTTTAGATTCTTTAGATTCCTTAGATTCTTTAGATTAATAGATTTTTTAGATTCCATGTATTCTTTAGATTTTTTAGATTCTCTAGATTCTTTAGATTCTTTAGATTCTTTAGATTCTTTAGATTCTTTAGTTTCTTTAAATTCCTTAGATTCTTTAGATTCTTTAGATTCTTTAGATTCTTTAGATTCTGTAGATTCTTTAGATTCTTTAGATTCTTTGGATTTTTTAGATTCTTTAGATTCTTTAGATTCTTTAGATTCTTTATATTCTTTAGTTTCTTTAAATTCCTTAGATTCTTTAGATTCTTTAGATTCTTTAGATTCTTTAGATTCTTTAGATTCTTTAGATTATTTAGATCCTTTAGATTCTTTAGATTCTTTAGATTCTTTAGATTCTTTAAATTCTTTAGATTCTTTAGATTCTTTAGATTCTTTAGATTCTTTAGATTCTTTAGATTCTTTAGATTCTTTAGATTCTTTAGATTCTTTAGATTCTTTAGATTCCTTAGATTCTTTAGATTCCTTAGATTCTTTAGATACTCTAGATTCTTTAGATTCTTTAGATTCTTTAGATTCTTTAGATTCTTTAGATTCTTTAGATTCTTTAGATTCTTTAGATTCTTTAGATTCTTTAGATTCTTTAGATTCTTTAGATTCTTTAGATTCTTTAGATTCTTTAGATTCTTTAGATTCTTTAGATTCTTTAGATTCTTTAGATTCTTTAGATTCTTTAGATTCTTTAGATTCTTTAGATTCTTTAGATTCTTTAGATTCTTTAGATTCTTTAGATTCTTTAGATTCTTTAGATTCTTTAGATTCTTTAGATTCTTTAGATTCTTTAGATTCTTTAGATTCTTTAGATTCTTTAGATTCTTTAGATTCTTTAGATTCTTTAGATTCTTTAGATTCTTTAGATTCTTTAGATTCTTTAGATTCTTTAGATTCTTTAGATTCTTTAGATTCTTTAGATTCTTTAGATTCTTTAGATTCTCTAGATTCTTTAGATTCTTTAGATTTTTTAGATTTTTTAGATTTTTAGATTCTTTAGATTCTTTAGATTCTTTAGATTCTTTAGATTCTTTAGATTCTTTAGATTCTTTGGATTCTTTGGATTCCTTAGATTCTTTTAATTCTCAAGTTTCTTTAGATTGTTTAGATTCTTTAGATTCTTTAAATTCCTTAGATTTTTTAGATTCCTTAGATTCTTTAGATTTTTTAGATTCTTTAGATTCTTTAGATTCTTTAGATTCTTTAGATTCTTTAGATTCTTTAGATTCTTTAGATTCTTTAGATTCTTTAGATTCTTTAGATTCTTTAGATTCTTTAGATTCTTTAGATTCTTTAGATTCTTTAGATTCTTTAGATCCATTAGAACCTTTAGATCCTTTAGATTCTTTAGTTTCTTCTGATTCTTTAGATTAATAGATTTTTAGATTCCTTGGATTTTTTAGATTTTTTAGATTCTTTAGATTTTTTGGATTCTTTAGATTTTTTAGATTCTTTAGATTCTTTAGATTCTTTGGATTTTTTAGAATTTTTAGATTCTTTAGATTCTTTAGATTCTTTAGATTCTTTAAATTTTTTAGATTTTTTAGATTCTTTAGATTCTATAGATTCTTTAGATTCTTTAGATTCTTTAGATCCTTTAGATTCTTTAGATTCTTTAGTTTCATTTGATTCTTTAGATTAATAGATTTTTAGATTCCTTGGATTTTTTAGATCCTTTAGATTTTTTAGATTCTTTAGATTTTTTAGATTCTTTAGATTCTTTGGATTTTTTAGATTCTTTAGATTCTTTAGATTCTTTAGATTCTTTAGATTCTTTAGAATCTTTAGATTCTTTAGATTCTTTAGATTCTTTAAATTCATTAGATTCTTTAGATTCGTTAGATTCTTTAGATTTTTTAGATTCTTTAGATTCTTTAGATTCTTTAGATTCTTTAGATTCCTTAGATTCTTTAGATTCTTTGGATTTTTTAGATTCTTTAGATTCTTTAGATTCTTTAGATTCTTTAGATTCTTTTTATTCTTTAGTTTCTTTAGATCCTTTAGATTCTTTAGATTCTTTAGATACTTTAGATTCTTTAGATTCTTTAGATTCTTTAGATTCTTTAGATTCTTTAGATTCTTTAGATTCTTTAGATTCTTTAGATTCTTTAGATTCTTTCGATACTTTAGATTCTTTAGATTCTTTAGATTCTTTAGATTCTTTAGATTCTTTAGATTCTTTAGATTCTTTAGATTCTTTAGATTCTTTAGATTCTTTAGATTCTTTAGATACTTTAGATTCTTTAGATTCTTTAGATTCTTTAGATTCTTTAGATCCTTTAGATTCTTTAGATCCTTTAGATTCTTTAGATTCTTTAGATTCTTTAGTTTCCTTTGATTCTTTAGATTAATGGATTTTTTAGATTCCTTGGATTTTTTAGATTTTTTAGATTCTTTAGATTTTTTAGATTCTTTAGATTTTTTAGATTCTTTAGATTTTTTAGATTCTTTAGATTCTTTAGATTCTTTGGATTTTTTAGATTCTTTAGATTCTTTGGATTCTTTAGATTCTTTAGATTCTTTAGATTCTTTAGATTCTTTAGATCTTTAGATCTTTAGATTCTTTAGATTCTTTAGTTTCTTTTGATTCTTTAGATTAATAGATATTTTAGGTTCCTTGGATTTTTTAGATTTTTTAGATTCTTTAGATTTTTTAGATTCTTTAGATTTTTTAGATTCTTTGGATTCTTTGGATTTTTTAGATTCTTTAGATTCTTTGGATTCTTTAAATTCTTTATATTCTTTAGGTCCTTTAGATTCTTTAGATTGTTTAGTTTCTTTTGATTCTTTAGATTAATAGATTTTTTAGATCCCTTGGATTTTTTAGATTTTTTAAATTTTTTAGGTTTTTTAGATTCTTTAGATTCTTTAGATTCTTTGGATTTTTTAGATTCTTTAGATTCATTGGATTTTTTAGATTTTTTAAATTCTTTAGATTTTTTAGATTCTTTAGATTCTTTAGATATTTTGGATTTTATAGATACCTTAGATTGTTTAAATTCTTTAGGTTCTTTAGATTCTTTAGATTCTTTAGATCCTTTAGTTTCTTTTGATTCTTTAGATTAATAGATTTTTTAGATTCCATGTATTCTTTAAATTTTTTAGATTCTCTAGATTCTTTAGATTCTTTAGATCTTTTAGATTCTTTAGATTCTTTAGATTCTTTAGATTCTTTAGATTTTTTAGATTCTTTAGATTCTTTAGATTTTTTAGATTCTTTAGATTCTTTAGATTCTTTAGATTCTTTAGATTCTTTAGATTCTTTAGATTCTTTAGATTCTTTAGATTCTTTAGATTCTTTAGATTCTTTAGATTCTTTAGATTCTTTCGATTCTTTAGATTTTTTAGATTCTTTAGATTCTGTAGATTCTTTAGATTCTTTAGATTCTTTAGATTCTTTAGATTCTTTAGATTCTTTAGATTCTTTAGATTCTTTAGATTCTTTAGATTCTTTAGATTCTTTAGATTCTTTAGATTCTTTAGATTCTTTAGATTCTTTAGATTCTTTAGATTCTTTAGATTCTTTAGATTCTTTAGATTCCTTAGATTCTTTAGATTCTTTAGATTCTTTAGATTCTTTAGATTCTTTAGATTCTTTAGATTCTTTAGATTCTTTAGATTCTTTAGATTCTTTAGATTCTTTAGATTCTTTAGATTCTTTAGATTCTTTAGATTCTTTAGATTCATTAGATTCTTTAGATTCTTTAGATTCTTTAGATTTTTTAGATTCTTTAGATTCTTTAGATTCTTTAGATTCTTTAGATTCTTTAGATTCTTTAGATTCTTTAGATTCTTTAGATTCTTTAGATTCTTTAGATTCTTTAGATTCTTTAGATTCTTTAGATTCTTTAGATTCTTTAGTTTCTTTAAATTCCTTAGATTCTTTAGATTCTTTAGATTCTTTAGATTCCTTAGATTCTTTAGATTAATAGATTTTTTAGATTCCATGTATTCTTTAGATTTTTTAGATTCTCTAGATTCTTTAGATTCTTTAGATTCTTTAGATTCTTTAGTTTCTTTAAATTCCTTAGATTCTTTAGATTCTTTAGATTCTTTAGATTCTTTAGATTCTTTAGATTCTTTAGATTCTTTAGATTATTTAGATCCTTTAGATTCTTTAGATTCTTTAGATTCTTTAGATTCTTTAAATTCTTTAGATTCTTTAGATTCTTTAGATTCTTTAGATTCTTTAGATTCTTTAGATTCTTTAGATTCTTTAGATTCTTTAGATTCTTTAGATTCCTTAGATTCTTTAGATTCCTTAGATTCTTTAGATTCTTTAGATTCTTTAGATTCTTTAGATTCTTTAGATTCATTAGATTCTTTAGATTCTTTAGATTCTTTAGATTCTTTAGATTCTTTTGTTTCTCTAAATCCCTTAGATTCTTTAGATTCTTTAGATTCCTTAGATTCTTTAGATTAATAGATTTTTTAGATTCCATGTATTCTTTAGATTTTTTAGATTCTCTAGATTCTTTAGATTCTTTAGATTTTTTAGATTTTTTAGATTCTTTAGATTCTTTAGATTCTTTAGATTCTTTAGATTCTTTAGATTCTTTAGATTCTTTAGATTCTTTAGATTCTTTAGATTCTTTAGATTCTTTAGATTCTTTGGATTCTTTAGATTCCTTAGATTCTTTTAATTTTCAAGTTTCTTTAGATTCTTTAGATTCTTTAGATTCTTTAAATTCCTTAGATTTTTTAGATTCCTTAGATTCTTTAGATTTTTTAGATTCTTTAGATTCTTTATATTCTTTAGATTCTTTAGATTCTTTAGATTCTTTAGATCCATTAGAACCTTTAGATCCTTTAGATTCTTTAGTTTCTTCTGATTCTTTAGATTAATAGATTTTTAGATTCCTTGGATTTTTTAGATTTTTTAGATTCTTTAGATTTTTTGGATTCTTTAGATTTTTTAGATTCTTTAGATTCTTTAGATTCTTTGGATTTTTTAGAATTTTTAGATTCTTTAGATTCTTTAGATTCTTTAGATTCTTTAGATTCTTTAAATTTTTTAGATTTTTTAAATTCTTTAGATTCTATAGATTCTTTAGATTCTTTAGATTCTTTAGATCCTTTAGATTCTTTAGATTCTTTAGTTTCTTTTGATTCTTTAGATTAATAGATTTTTAGATTCCTTGAATTTTTTAGATTCTTTAGATTTTTTAGATTCTTTAGATTTTTTAGATTCTTTAGATTCTTTGGATTTTTTAGATTCTTTAGATTCTTTAGATTCTTTAGATTCTTTAGATTCTTTAGATTCTTTAGATTCTTTAGATTCTTTAGATTCTTTAGATTCTTTAGAATCTTTAGATTCTTTAGATTCTTTAGATTCTTTAAATTCTTTAGATTCTTTAGATTCGTTAGATTCTTTAGATTTTTTAGATTCTTTAGATTCTTTAGATTCTTTAGATTCCTTAGATTCTTTAGATTTTCTAGATTCTTTAGATTCTTTGGATTCTTTAGATTCTTTAGATTCTTTAGATTTTTTAGATTCTTTAGATTCTTTAGATTCTTTAGATTCTTTAGATTCTTTAGATTCTTTAGATTCTTTAGATTCTTTAGATTCTTTAGATTCTTTAGATTCTTTAGATTCTTTAGATTCTTTAGATTCTTTAGATTCTTTAGATTCTTTAGATTCTTTAGATTCTTTAGATTCTTTAGATTCTTTAGATTCTTTAGATTCTTTAGATTCTTTAGATTCTTTAGATTCTTTAGATTCTTTAGATTCTTTAGATTCTTTAGATTCTTTAGATTCTTTAGATTCTTTAGATTCTTTAGATTCTTTAGATTCTTTAGATTCTTTAGATTCTTTAGATTCATTATAATCTTTATATTCTTTAGATTCTTTAGATTCTTTAGTTTCTTTAAATACCTTAGATTCTTTAGATTCTTTAGATTCTTTAGATTCCTTAGATTCTTCAGATTCCTTAGATTCTTTAGATTAATAGATTTTTTAGATTCCATGAATTCTTTAGAGTTTTTAGATTCTCTAGATTCTTTAGATTCTTTAGATTTTTTAGATTCTTTAGATTGTTTAGATTCTTTAGATTTTTTAGATTCTTTAGATTCTTTAGATTCTTTAGATTCCTTAGATTCTTTAGATTTTCTAGATTCTTTAGATTCTTTAGATTCTTTAGATTCTTTAGAATCTTTAGATTCTTTAGATTCTTTAGATTCTTTAAATTCTTTAGATTCTTTAGATTCGTTAGATTCTTTAGATTTTTTAGATTCTTTAGATTCTTTAGATTCCTTAGATTCTTTAGATTTTCTAGATTCTTTAGATTCTTTAGATTCTTTAGATTCTTTAGATTCTTTAGATTCTTTAGATTCTTTAGATTCTTTAGATTCTTTAGGTTCTTTAGATTCTTTAGATTCTTTAGATTCTTTAGATTCTTTAGATTCTTTAGATTCTTTAGATTCTTTAGATTCTTTAGATTCTTTAGATTCTTTAGATTCTTTAGATTCTTTAGATTCTTTAGATTCTTTAGATTCTTTAGATTCTTTAGATTCTTTAGATTCTTTAGATTCTTTAGATTCTTTAGATTCTTTAGATTCTTTAGATTCTTTAGATTCTTTAGATTCTTTAGATTCTTTAGATTCTTTAGATTCTTTAGATTCTTTAGATTCATTAGAATCTTTATATTCTTTAGATTCTTTAGATTCTTTAGTTTCTTTAAATACCTTAGATTCTTTAGATTCTTTAGATTCTTTAGATTCCTTAGATTCTTCAGATTCCTTAGATTCTTTAGATTAATAGATTTTTTAGATTCCATGAATTCTTTAGAGTTTTTAGATTCTCTAGATTCTTTAGATTCTTTGGATTTTTTAGATTCTTTAGATTGTTTAGATTCTTTAGATTCTTTAGATTCTTTAGATTCTTTAGATTCTTTAGATTCTTTAGATTCTTTAGATTCTTTAGATTCTTTAGATTCTTTAGATTCTTTAGATTCTTTAGATTCTTTAGATTCTATAGATTCTTTAGATTCTTTAGATTCTTTAGATTCTTTAGATTCTTTAGATTCTTTAGATTCTTTAGATTCTTTAGATTCTTTAGATTCTTTAGATTCTTTAGATTCTTTAGATTCTTTAGATTCTTTAGATTCTTTAGATTCTTTAAATCCTTTAGATCCTTTAGATTCTTTAGATTCTTTAGTTTCTTTTGATTCTTTAGATTAATAGATTTTTAGATTCCTTGGATTTTTTAGATTTTTTAGATTCTTTAGATTTTTTAGATTCTTTAGATTTTTTAGATTCTTTAGATTCTTTGGATTTTTTAGATTCTTTAGATTCTTTAGATTCTTTAGATTCTTTAAATTCTTTAGATTCTTTAGATTCTTTAGATTCTTTAGATTCTTTAGATATTTTAGATTCTTTAGATTCTTTAGATTCTTTAGATTCCTTGGATTCTTTAGATTCTCTAGATTCTTTAGATTCTTTAGATTCTTTAGATTCTTTAGATTATTTAGATTCTTTAGATTCTTTAGATTCTTTAGATTCTTTAGATTCTTTAGATTCTTTAGATTCTTTAGATTCTTTAGATTCTTTAGATTCTTTAGATTCTTTAGATTCTTTAGATTCTTTAGATTCTTTAGATTCTTTAGATTCTTTAGATTCTTTAGATTCTTTAGATTCTTTAGATTCTTTAGATTCTTTAGATTCTTTAGATTCTTTAGAATATTTAGATTCTTTAGATTCTTTAGATTCTTTAGTTTCTTTAAATTCCTTAGATTCTTTAGATTCTTTAGATTCTTTAGATTCTTTAGATTCTTTAGATTCTTTAGATTCTTTAGATTCCTTAGATTCTTTACATTAATAGATTTTTTAGATTCCATGTATTCTTTAGATTTTTTAGATTCTCTAGATTCTTTAGATTCTTTGGATTTTTTAGATTCTTTAGATTCTTTAGATTCTTTAGATTCCTTAGATTCTCTAGATTCTTTAGATTCTTTAGATTCTTTAGATCCTTTAGATCCTTTAGATTCTTTAGATTCTTTAGATTCTTTAGATTCTTTAGATTCTTTAGATTCTTTAGTTTCTTTAGATTCTTTAGTTTCTTTAAATTCCTTAGATTCTTTGGATTCTTTAGATTCTTTAGATTCCTTAGATTCTTTAGATTAATAGATTTTTTTGATTCCATGCATTCTTTAGATTTTTTAGATCCTCTAGATTCTTTAGATTCTGTAGATTTTTTAGATTCTTTAGATTCTTTAGATTCTTTAGATTCTTTAGATTCTTTAGATTCTTTAGATTCTTTAGATTCTTTAGATTCTTTAGATTTTTTAGATTCTTTAGATTCTTTAGATTCTTTAGATTCTTTAGATTCTTTAGATTCTTTATATTCTTTAGATTCTTTAGATTCCTTAGATTCTTTTAATTCTCCAGTTTCTTTAGATTCTTTAGATTCTTTAGATTCTTTAAATTCTTTAGATTCTTTAGATTCCTTAGATTCTTTAGATTCTTTAGATTCTTTAGATTTTTTAGATTCTTTATATTCTTTAGTTTCTTTAGATTCTTTAGATTCTTTAGATTCTTTAGATCCTTTAGATTCTTTAGATCCTTTAGTTTCTTTTGATTCTTTAGATTAATAGAATTTTTAGATTCCTTGGATTTTTTAGATTTTTTAGATTCTTTAGATTTTTTAGATTCTTTAGATTTTTTAGATTCTTTAGATTCTTTAGATTCTTTGGATTTTTTAGATTCTTTAGATTCTTTAGATTCTTTAGATTCTTTAGATACTTTAGATTCTTTAAATTCTTTAGATTCTTTAGATTTTTTAGATTCTTTAAATTTTTTAGATTTTTTAGATTCTTTAGATTCTATAGATTCTTTAGATTCTTTAGATCCTTTAGATCCTTTAGATCCTTTAAATTCTTTAGATTCTTTAGTTTCTTTTGATTCTTTAGATTAATAGAATTTTTAGATTCCTTGGATTTTTTAGATTTTTAAGATTCTTTAGATTTTTTAGATTCTTTAGATTTTTTAGATTCTTTAGATTCTTTGAATTTTTTAGATTCTTTATATTCTTTAGATTCTTTAGATTCTTTAGATTCTTTAGATTCTTTAGATTCTTTAGATTCTTTAGATTCTTTAGATTCTTTAGATTCTTTCAATTCTTTAGATTCTTTAGATTTTTTAGATTCTTTAGATTCTTTAGATTTTTTAGATTCTTTAGATTTTGTAGATTCTTTAGATTCCTTAGATTCTTTAGATTCTCTAGATTCTTTAGAATCTTTAGATTTTATAGATTCTTTAGATTCTTTAGATTCTTTAGATTCTTTAGATTCTTTAGATTCTTTAGATTCTTTAGATTCTTTAAATTCTTTAGATTCTTTAGATTCTTTAGATTCTTTAGATTCTTTAGATTCTTTAGATTCTTTAGATGCTTTAGATTCTTTAGATTCTTTAGATTCTTTAGATTCTTTAGATTCTTTAGATTCTTTAGATTCTTTAGATTCTTTAGATTCTTTAGATTCTTTAGATTCTTTAGATTCTTTAGATTCTTTAGATTCTTTAGATTCTTTAGATTCTTTAGATTCTTTAGATTCTTTAGATTCTTTAGATTCTTTAGATTCTTTAGATTCTTTAGATTCTTTAGATTCTTTAGATTCCTTAGATTTTTTAGATTAATAGTTTTCATAGATTCCATGTATTCTTTAGATTTTTTAGATTCTCTAGATTCTTTAGAATCTTTAAATTTTTTAGATTCTTTAGATTCTTTAGATTCTTTAGATTCTTTAGATTCTTTAGATTCTTTAGATTCTTTAGATTCTTTAGATTCTTTAGATTCTTTAGATTCTTTAGATTCTTTAGATTCTTTAGATTCTTTAGATTCTTTAGATTCTTTAGATTCTTTAGATTCTTTAGATTCTTTAGATTCTTTAGTTTCTTTAAATTCCTTAGAATCTTTGGATCCTTTAGATCCTTTAGATTCCTTAGATCCTTTAGATTAATAGATTTTTTAGATTCCATGCATTCTTTAGATTTTTTAGATTCTCTAGATTCTTTAGATTCTTTAGATTTTTTAGATTCTTTAGATTCTTTAGATTCTTTAGATTCTTTAGATTCTTTAGATTCTTTAGATTCTTTAGATTCTTTAGATTCTTTAGATTCTTTAGATTCTTTAGATTCTTTAGATTCTTTAGATTCTTTAGATTCTTTAGATTCTTTAGATTCTTTAGATTCTTTAGATTCCTTAGATTCTTTTAATTCTCTAGTTTCTTTAGATTCTTTAGATTCTTTATATTCTTTAAATTCTTTAGATTCTTTAGATTCCTTAGATTCTTTAGATTCTTTAGATTCTTTAGATTTTTTAGATTCTTTAGATTCTTTAGTTTCTTTAGATTTTTTAGATTCTTTAGATTCTTTAGATCCTTTAGATTCTTTAGATCCTTTGGTTTCTTTTGATTCTTTAGATTAATAGATTTTTTAGATTCCTTGGATTTTTTAGATTTTTTAGATTCTTTAGATTTTTTAGATTCTTTAGATTTTTTAGATTCTTTAGATTCTTTAGATTCTTTGGATTTTTTAGATTCTTTAGATTCTTTAGATTCTCTAGATTCTTTAGATTCTTTAAATTCTTTAGATTCTTTAGATTCTTTAGATTCTTTAGATTTTTTAGATTTTTTAGATTCTTTAGATTCTATAGATTCTTTAGATTCTTTAGATTCTTTAGATTCTTTAGATTCTTTAGATTCTTTAGATCCTTTAGATTCTTTAGATTCTTTAGTTTCTTTTGATTCTTTAGATTAATAGATTTTTTAGATTCCTTGGATTTTTTAGATTTTTTAGATTCTTTAGATTTTTTAGATTCTTTAGCTTTTTTAGATTCTTTAGATTCTTTGGATTTTTTAGATTTTTTAGATTCTTTAGATTCTTTAGATTCTTTAGATTCTTTAGATTCTTTAGATTCTTTAGATTCTTTATATTTTTTAGATTCTTTAGATTCTTTTGATTCTTTAGATTCTTTAGATTCTTTAGATTCTTTAGATTCTTTAGATTCTTTAGATTCTTTAGATTCTTTAGATTCTTTAGATTCTTTAGATTCTTTAGATTCTTTAGATTCTTTAGATTCTTTAGATTCTTTAGATTCTTTAGATCCTTTAGATTCTTTAGATTCTTTAGATTTTTTAGATTCGTTAGGTTCTTTAGATTCTTTAGATTCTTTAGATTTCTTTAATTATTTAGATTCTTTAGATTTTTTTGATTCTATAGATATTTTATATTCTTTAGATTCTTTAGATTTTTAGATTCTTTAAATTTTTTAGATTCATTAGATACTTTAGACTTTTTAGATTTTTAGATTCTTTAGATTCTTTAGATTCTTTAGATTCTTTAGATTCTTTAGTTTCTTTAGATTCTTTAGATTCTTTAGATTCTTTAGATTCTTTAGATTCTTTAGATTCTTTAGATTCTTTGGATTTTTTAGATACTTTAGATTCATTGGATTTTTTAGATTTTTTAAATTCTTTAGATTTTTTAGATTCTTTAGATTCTTTAGATATTTTGGATTTTATAGATACCTTAGATTGTTTAAATTCTTTAGGTTCTTTAGATTCTTTAGATTCTTTAGATCCTTTAGTTTCTTTTGATTCTTTAGATTAATAGATTTTTTAGATTCCATGTATTCTTTAAATTTTTTAGATTCTCTAGATTCTTTAGATTCTTTAGATCTTTTAGATTCTTTAGATTCTTTAGATTCTTTAGATTCTTTAGATTTTTTAGATTCTTTAGATTCTTTAGATTTTTTAGATTCTTTAGATTCTTTAGATTCTTTAGATTCTTTAGATTCTTTAGATTCTTTAGATTCTTTAGATTCTTTAGATTCTTTAGATTCTTTAGATTCTTTAGATTCTTTAGATTCTTTCGATTCTTTAGATTTTTTAGATTCTTTAGATTCTGTAGATTCTTTAGATTCTTTAGATTCTTTAGATTCTTTAGATTCTTTAGATTCTTTAGATTCTTTAGATTCTTTAGATTCTTTAGATTCTTTAGATTCTTTAGATTCTTTAGATTCTTTAGATTCTTTAGATTCTTTAGATTCTTTAGATTCTTTAGATTCTTTAGATTCTTTAGATTCCTTAGATTCTTTAGATTCTTTAGATTCTTTAGATTCTTTAGATTCTTTAGATTCTTTAGATTCTTTAGATTCTTTAGATTCTTTAGATTCTTTAGATTCTTTAGATTCTTTAGATTCTTTAGATTCTTTAGATTCTTTAGATTCATTAGATTCTTTAGATTCTTTAGATTCTTTAGATTTTTTAGATTCTTTAGATTCTTTAGATTCTTTAGATTCTTTAGATTCTTTAGATTCTTTAGATTCTTTAGATTCTTTAGATTCTTTAGATTCTTTAGATTCTTTAGATTCTTTAGATTCTTTAGATTCTTTAGATTCTTTAGTTTCTTTAAATTCCTTAGATTCTTTAGATTCTTTAGATTCTTTAGATTCCTTAGATTCTTTAGATTAATAGATTTTTTAGATTCCATGTATTCTTTAGATTTTTTAGATTCTCTAGATTCTTTAGATTCTTTAGATTCTTTAGATTCTTTAGTTTCTTTAAATTCCTTAGATTCTTTAGATTCTTTAGATTCTTTAGATTCTTTAGATTCTTTAGATTCTTTAGATTCTTTAGATTATTTAGATCCTTTAGATTCTTTAGATTCTTTAGATTCTTTAGATTCTTTAAATTCTTTAGATTCTTTAGATTCTTTAGATTCTTTAGATTCTTTAGATTCTTTAGATTCTTTAGATTCTTTAGATTCTTTAGATTCTTTAGATTCCTTAGATTCTTTAGATTCCTTAGATTCTTTAGATTCTTTAGATTCTTTAGATTCTTTAGATTCATTAGATTCTTTAGATTCTTTAGATTCTTTAGATTCTTTAGATTCTTTTGTTTCTCTAAATCCCTTAGATTCTTTAGATTCTTTAGATTCCTTAGATTCTTTAGATTAATAGATTTTTTAGATTCCATGTATTCTTTAGATTTTTTAGATTCTCTAGATTCTTTAGATTCTTTAGATTTTTTAGATTTTTTAGATTCTTTAGATTCTTTAGATTCTTTAGATTCTTTAGATTCTTTAGATTCTTTAGATTCTTTAGATTCTTTAGATTCTTTAGATTCTTTAGATTCTTTAGATTCTTTGGATTCTTTAGATTCCTTAGATTCTTTTAATTTTCAAGTTTCTTTAGATTCTTTAGATTCTTTAGATTCTTTAAATTCCTTAGATTTTTTAGATTCCTTAGATTCTTTAGATTTTTTAGATTCTTTAGATTCTTTATATTCTTTAGATTCTTTAGATTCTTTAGATTCTTTAGATCCATTAGAACCTTTAGATCCTTTAGATTCTTTAGTTTCTTCTGATTCTTTAGATTAATAGATTTTTAGATTCCTTGGATTTTTTAGATTTTTTAGATTCTTTAGATTTTTTGGATTCTTTAGATTTTTTAGATTCTTTAGATTCTTTAGATTCTTTGGATTTTTTAGAATTTTTAGATTCTTTAGATTCTTTAGATTCTTTAGATTCTTTAGATTCTTTAAATTTTTTAGATTTTTTAAATTCTTTAGATTCTATAGATTCTTTAGATTCTTTAGATTCTTTAGATCCTTTAGATTCTTTAGATTCTTTAGTTTCTTTTGATTCTTTAGATTAATAGATTTTTAGATTCCTTGAATTTTTTAGATTCTTTAGATTTTTTAGATTCTTTAGATTTTTTAGATTCTTTAGATTCTTTGGATTTTTTAGATTCTTTAGATTCTTTAGATTCTTTAGATTCTTTAGATTCTTTAGATTCTTTAGATTCTTTAGATTCTTTAGATTCTTTAGATTCTTTAGAATCTTTAGATTCTTTAGATTCTTTAGATTCTTTAAATTCTTTAGATTCTTTAGATTCGTTAGATTCTTTAGATTTTTTAGATTCTTTAGATTCTTTAGATTCTTTAGATTCCTTAGATTCTTTAGATTTTCTAGATTCTTTAGATTCTTTGGATTCTTTAGATTCTTTAGATTCTTTAGATTCTTTAGATTCTTTAGATTCTTTAGATTCTTTAGATTCTTTAGATTCTTTAGATTCTTTAGATTCTTTAGATTCTTTAGATTCTTTAGATTCTTTAGATTCTTTAGATTCTTTAGATTCTTTAGATTCTTTAGATTCTTTAGATTCTTTAGATTCTTTAGATTCTTTAGATTCTTTAGATTCTTTAGATTCTTTAGATTCTTTAGATTCTTTAGATTCTTTAGATTCTTTAGATTCTTTAGATTCTTTAGATTCTTTAGATTCTTTAGATTCTTTAGATTCTTTAGATTCTTTAGATTCTTTAGATTCTTTAGATTCTTTAGATTCTTTAGATTCATTATAATCTTTATATTCTTTAGATTCTTTAGATTCTTTAGTTTCTTTAAATACCTTAGATTCTTTAGATTCTTTAGATTCTTTAGATTCCTTAGATTCTTCAGATTCCTTAGATTCTTTAGATTAATAGATTTTTTAGATTCCATGAATTCTTTAGAGTTTTTAGATTCTCTAGATTCTTTAGATTCTTTAGATTTTTTAGATTCTTTAGATTGTTTAGATTCTTTAGATTTTTTAGATTCTTTAGATTCTTTAGATTCTTTAGATTCCTTAGATTCTTTAGATTTTCTAGATTCTTTAGATTCTTTAGATTCTTTAGATTCTTTAGAATCTTTAGATTCTTTAGATTCTTTAGATTCTTTAAATTCTTTAGATTCTTTAGATTCGTTAGATTCTTTAGATTTTTTAGATTCTTTAGATTCTTTAGATTCCTTAGATTCTTTAGATTTTCTAGATTCTTTAGATTCTTTAGATTCTTTAGATTCTTTAGATTCTTTAGATTCTTTAGATTCTTTAGATTCTTTAGGTTCTTTAGATTCTTTAGATTCTTTAGATTCTTTAGATTCTTTAGATTCTTTAGATTCTTTAGATTCTTTAGATTCTTTAGATTCTTTAGATTCTTTAGATTCTTTAGATTCTTTAGATTCTTTAGATTCTTTAGATTCTTTAGATTCTTTAGATTCTTTAGATTCTTTAGATTCTTTAGATTCTTTAGATTCTTTAGATTCTTTAGATTCTTTAGATTCTTTAGATTCTTTAGATTCTTTAGATTCTTTAGATTCTTTAGATTCTTTAGATTCTTTAGATTCATTAGAATCTTTATATTCTTTAGATTCTTTAGATTCTTTAGTTTCTTTAAATACCTTAGATTCTTTAGATTCTTTAGATTCTTTAGATTCCTTAGATTCTTCAGATTCCTTAGATTCTTTAGATTAATAGATTTTTTAGATTCCATGAATTCTTTAGAGTTTTTAGATTCTCTAGATTCTTTAGATTCTTTGGATTTTTTAGATTCTTTAGATTGTTTAGATTCTTTAGATTCTTTAGATTCTTTAGATTCTTTAGATTCTTTAGATTCTTTAGATTCTTTAGATTCTTTAGATTCTTTAGATTCTTTAGATTCTTTAGATTCTTTAGATTCTTTAGATTCTATAGATTCTTTAGATTCTTTAGATTCTTTAGATTCTTTAGATTCTTTAGATTCTTTAGATTCTTTAGATTCTTTAGATTCTTTAGATTCTTTAGATTCTTTAGATTCTTTAGATTCTTTAGATTCTTTAGATTCTTTAGATTCTTTAAATCCTTTAGATCCTTTAGATTCTTTAGATTCTTTAGTTTCTTTTGATTCTTTAGATTAATAGATTTTTAGATTCCTTGGATTTTTTAGATTTTTTAGATTCTTTAGATTTTTTAGATTCTTTAGATTTTTTAGATTCTTTAGATTCTTTGGATTTTTTAGATTCTTTAGATTCTTTAGATTCTTTAGATTCTTTAAATTCTTTAGATTCTTTAGATTCTTTAGATTCTTTAGATTCTTTAGATATTTTAGATTCTTTAGATTCTTTAGATTCTTTAGATTCCTTGGATTCTTTAGATTCTCTAGATTCTTTAGATTCTTTAGATTCTTTAGATTCTTTAGATTATTTAGATTCTTTAGATTCTTTAGATTCTTTAGATTCTTTAGATTCTTTAGATTCTTTAGATTCTTTAGATTCTTTAGATTCTTTAGATTCTTTAGATTCTTTAGATTCTTTAGATTCTTTAGATTCTTTAGATTCTTTAGATTCTTTAGATTCTTTAGATTCTTTAGATTCTTTAGATTCTTTAGATTCTTTAGATTCTTTAGATTCTTTAGAATATTTAGATTCTTTAGATTCTTTAGATTCTTTAGTTTCTTTAAATTCCTTAGATTCTTTAGATTCTTTAGATTCTTTAGATTCTTTAGATTCTTTAGATTCTTTAGATTCTTTAGATTCCTTAGATTCTTTACATTAATAGATTTTTTAGATTCCATGTATTCTTTAGATTTTTTAGATTCTCTAGATTCTTTAGATTCTTTGGATTTTTTAGATTCTTTAGATTCTTTAGATTCTTTAGATTCCTTAGATTCTCTAGATTCTTTAGATTCTTTAGATTCTTTAGATCCTTTAGATCCTTTAGATTCTTTAGATTCTTTAGATTCTTTAGATTCTTTAGATTCTTTAGATTCTTTAGTTTCTTTAGATTCTTTAGTTTCTTTAAATTCCTTAGATTCTTTGGATTCTTTAGATTCTTTAGATTCCTTAGATTCTTTAGATTAATAGATTTTTTTGATTCCATGCATTCTTTAGATTTTTTAGATCCTCTAGATTCTTTAGATTCTGTAGATTTTTTAGATTCTTTAGATTCTTTAGATTCTTTAGATTCTTTAGATTCTTTAGATTCTTTAGATTCTTTAGATTCTTTAGATTCTTTAGATTTTTTAGATTCTTTAGATTCTTTAGATTCTTTAGATTCTTTAGATTCTTTAGATTCTTTATATTCTTTAGATTCTTTAGATTCCTTAGATTCTTTTAATTCTCCAGTTTCTTTAGATTCTTTAGATTCTTTAGATTCTTTAAATTCTTTAGATTCTTTAGATTCCTTAGATTCTTTAGATTCTTTAGATTCTTTAGATTTTTTAGATTCTTTATATTCTTTAGTTTCTTTAGATTCTTTAGATTCTTTAGATTCTTTAGATCCTTTAGATTCTTTAGATCCTTTAGTTTCTTTTGATTCTTTAGATTAATAGAATTTTTAGATTCCTTGGATTTTTTAGATTTTTTAGATTCTTTAGATTTTTTAGATTCTTTAGATTTTTTAGATTCTTTAGATTCTTTAGATTCTTTGGATTTTTTAGATTCTTTAGATTCTTTAGATTCTTTAGATTCTTTAGATACTTTAGATTCTTTAAATTCTTTAGATTCTTTAGATTTTTTAGATTCTTTAAATTTTTTAGATTTTTTAGATTCTTTAGATTCTATAGATTCTTTAGATTCTTTAGATCCTTTAGATCCTTTAGATCCTTTAAATTCTTTAGATTCTTTAGTTTCTTTTGATTCTTTAGATTAATAGAATTTTTAGATTCCTTGGATTTTTTAGATTTTTAAGATTCTTTAGATTTTTTAGATTCTTTAGATTTTTTAGATTCTTTAGATTCTTTGAATTTTTTAGATTCTTTATATTCTTTAGATTCTTTAGATTCTTTAGATTCTTTAGATTCTTTAGATTCTTTAGATTCTTTAGATTCTTTAGATTCTTTAGATTCTTTCAATTCTTTAGATTCTTTAGATTTTTTAGATTCTTTAGATTCTTTAGATTTTTTAGATTCTTTAGATTTTGTAGATTCTTTAGATTCCTTAGATTCTTTAGATTCTCTAGATTCTTTAGAATCTTTAGATTTTATAGATTCTTTAGATTCTTTAGATTCTTTAGATTCTTTAGATTCTTTAGATTCTTTAGATTCTTTAGATTCTTTAAATTCTTTAGATTCTTTAGATTCTTTAGATTCTTTAGATTCTTTAGATTCTTTAGATTCTTTAGATGCTTTAGATTCTTTAGATTCTTTAGATTCTTTAGATTCTTTAGATTCTTTAGATTCTTTAGATTCTTTAGATTCTTTAGATTCTTTAGATTCTTTAGATTCTTTAGATTCTTTAGATTCTTTAGATTCTTTAGATTCTTTAGATTCTTTAGATTCTTTAGATTCTTTAGATTCTTTAGATTCTTTAGATTCTTTAGATTCTTTAGATTCTTTAGATTCTTTAGATTCCTTAGATTTTTTAGATTAATAGTTTTCATAGATTCCATGTATTCTTTAGATTTTTTAGATTCTCTAGATTCTTTAGAATCTTTAAATTTTTTAGATTCTTTAGATTCTTTAGATTCTTTAGATTCTTTAGATTCTTTAGATTCTTTAGATTCTTTAGATTCTTTAGATTCTTTAGATTCTTTAGATTCTTTAGATTCTTTAGATTCTTTAGATTCTTTAGATTCTTTAGATTCTTTAGATTCTTTAGATTCTTTAGATTCTTTAGATTCTTTAGTTTCTTTAAATTCCTTAGAATCTTTGGATCCTTTAGATCCTTTAGATTCCTTAGATCCTTTAGATTAATAGATTTTTTAGATTCCATGCATTCTTTAGATTTTTTAGATTCTCTAGATTCTTTAGATTCTTTAGATTTTTTAGATTCTTTAGATTCTTTAGATTCTTTAGATTCTTTAGATTCTTTAGATTCTTTAGATTCTTTAGATTCTTTAGATTCTTTAGATTCTTTAGATTCTTTAGATTCTTTAGATTCTTTAGATTCTTTAGATTCTTTAGATTCTTTAGATTCTTTAGATTCTTTAGATTCCTTAGATTCTTTTAATTCTCTAGTTTCTTTAGATTCTTTAGATTCTTTATATTCTTTAAATTCTTTAGATTCTTTAGATTCCTTAGATTCTTTAGATTCTTTAGATTCTTTAGATTTTTTAGATTCTTTAGATTCTTTAGTTTCTTTAGATTTTTTAGATTCTTTAGATTCTTTAGATCCTTTAGATTCTTTAGATCCTTTGGTTTCTTTTGATTCTTTAGATTAATAGATTTTTTAGATTCCTTGGATTTTTTAGATTTTTTAGATTCTTTAGATTTTTTAGATTCTTTAGATTTTTTAGATTCTTTAGATTCTTTAGATTCTTTGGATTTTTTAGATTCTTTAGATTCTTTAGATTCTCTAGATTCTTTAGATTCTTTAAATTCTTTAGATTCTTTAGATTCTTTAGATTCTTTAGATTTTTTAGATTTTTTAGATTCTTTAGATTCTATAGATTCTTTAGATTCTTTAGATTCTTTAGATTCTTTAGATTCTTTAGATTCTTTAGATCCTTTAGATTCTTTAGATTCTTTAGTTTCTTTTGATTCTTTAGATTAATAGATTTTTTAGATTCCTTGGATTTTTTAGATTTTTTAGATTCTTTAGATTTTTTAGATTCTTTAGCTTTTTTAGATTCTTTAGATTCTTTGGATTTTTTAGATTTTTTAGATTCTTTAGATTCTTTAGATTCTTTAGATTCTTTAGATTCTTTAGATTCTTTAGATTCTTTATATTTTTTAGATTCTTTAGATTCTTTTGATTCTTTAGATTCTTTAGATTCTTTAGATTCTTTAGATTCTTTAGATTCTTTAGATTCTTTAGATTCTTTAGATTCTTTAGATTCTTTAGATTCTTTAGATTCTTTAGATTCTTTAGATTCTTTAGATTCTTTAGATTCTTTAGATCCTTTAGATTCTTTAGATTCTTTAGATTTTTTAGATTCGTTAGGTTCTTTAGATTCTTTAGATTCTTTAGATTTCTTTAATTATTTAGATTCTTTAGATTTTTTTGATTCTATAGATATTTTATATTCTTTAGATTCTTTAGATTTTTAGATTCTTTAAATTTTTTAGATTCATTAGATACTTTAGACTTTTTAGATTTTTAGATTCTTTAGATTCTTTAGATTCTTTAGATTCTTTAGATTCTTTAGTTTCTTTAGATTCTTTAGATTCTTTAGATTCTTTAGATTCTTTAGATTCTTTAGATTCTTTAGATTCTTTAGATTCTTTAGATTCTTTAGATTCTTTAGATTCTTTAGATCCTTTAGATTCTTTAGATCCTTTAGATTCTTTAGATACTTTAGATTCTTTAGATTCTTTAGATTCTTTAGATTCTTTAGATTTTTTAGATTCTTTAGATTCTTTAGATTCTTTAGATTCTTTAGATACTTTAGATTCTTTAGATTCTTTAGATTCTTTAGATTCTTTAGATTTTTTAGATTCTTTAGATTCTTTAGATTTTTTTGATTCTATAGATATTTTATATTCTTTAGATTCTTTAGATTCTTTAGATTCTTTAGATTCTTTAGATTCTTTAGATTCTTTAGATACTTTAGATTCTTTAGATTCTTTAGATTCTTTAGATTCTTTAGATTTTTTAGATTCTTTAGATTTTTTAGATTTTTTAGATTCTTTAGATTCTTTAGATTCTTTAGATTCTTTAGATTCTTTAGATACTTTAGATTCTTTAGATTTTTTAGATTCTTTAGATTCTTTAGATTTTTTAGATTCTTTAGATTTTTTAGATTTTTTAGATTCTTTAGATTCTATAGATTCTTTAGATTCTTTAGATTCTTTAGATTCTTTAGATTTTTTAGATTCTTTAGATTCTTTAGATTCTTTAGATTCTTTAGATTCTTTAGATTCTTTAGATTCTTTAGATTCTTTAGATTCTTTAGATTCTTTAGATACTTTAGATTCGTTAGATTCTTTAGATTCTTTAGATTTTTTTGATTCTATAGATATTTTATATTCTTTAGATTCTTTAGATTCTTTAGATTCTTTAGATTCTTTAGATTCTTTAGATTCTTTAGATTCTTTAGATTCTTTAGATTCTTTAGATTCTTTAGATTCTTTAGATTCTTTAGATTCTTTAGATTCTTTAGATTTCTTTAATTATTTAGATTCTTTAGATTTTTTTGATTCTATAGATATTTTATATTCATTAGATTCTTTAGATTTTTAGATTCTTTAAATTTTTTAGATTCATTAGATACTTTAGACTTTTTAGATTTTTAGATTCTTTAGATTCTTTAGATTCTTTAGATTCTTTAGATTCTTTAGTTTCTTTAGATTCTTTAGATTCTTTAGATTCTTTAGATTCTTTAGATTCTTTAGATTCTTTAGATTCTTTAGATTCTTTAGATTCTTTAGATTCTTTAGATTCTTTAGATTCGTTAGGTTCTTTAGATTCTTTAGATTCTTTAGATTCTTTAGATTCTTTAGATTCTTTAGATTCTTTAGATTCTTTAGATTATTTAGATTCTTTAGATTCTTTAGATTCTTTAGATTCTTTAGATTCTTTAGATTCTTTAGATTCTTTAGATTCTTTAGATTCTTTAGATTCTTTAGATTCTTTAGATTCTTTAGATTCTTTAGATTCTTTAGATTCTTTAGATTCTTTAGATTCTTTAGATTCTTTAGATTCTTTAGATTCTTTAGATTCTTTTGAGTCTTTAGATATTTTAGTTTCTTTTGATTCTTTAGATTAATAGATTTTTTAGATTCCATGTATTCTTTAGATTTTTTAGATTCTCTAGATTCTTTAGATTTTTTAGATACTTTAGATTCTTTAGATCCCTTAGATTCTTTAGATTCTTTAGATTCTTTAGATTCTTTAGATTCTTTAGATTATTTAGATACTGTAGATTCTTTAGATTCTTTAGATTCTTTAGATTCTTTAGATTCTTTAGATTCTTTAGATTCTTTAGTTTCTTTAAATTCCTTAGAATCTTTGGATCCTTTAGATCCTTTAGATTCCTTAGATCCTTTAGATTAATAGATTTTTTAGATTCCATGCATTCTTTAGATTTTTTAGATTCTCTAGATTCTTTAGATTCTTTAGATTTTTTAGATTCTTTAGATTCTTTAGATTCTTTAGATTCTTTAGATTCTTTAGATTCTTTAGATTCTTTAGATTCTTTAGATTCTTTAGATTCTTTAGATTCTTTAGATTCTTTAGATTCTTTAGATTCTTTAGATTCTTTAGATTCTTTAGATTCTTTAGATTCTTTAGATTCTTTAGATTCCTTAGATTCTTTTAATTCTCTAGTTTCTTTAGATTCTTTAGATTCTTTATATTCTTTAAATTCTTTAGATTCTTTAGATTCCTTAGATTCTTTAGATTCTTTAGATTCTTTAGATTTTTTAGATTCTTTAGATTCTTTAGTTTCTTTAGATTTTTTAGATTCTTTAGATTCTTTAGATCCTTTAGATTCTTTAGATCCTTTGGTTTCTTTTGATTCTTTAGATTAATAGATTTTTTAGATTCCTTGGATTTTTTAGATTTTTTAGATTCTTTAGATTTTTTAGATTCTTTAGATTTTTTAGATTCTTTAGATTCTTTAGATTCTTTGGATTTTTTAGATTCTTTAGATTCTTTAGATTCTCTAGATTCTTTAGATTCTTTAAATTCTTTAGATTCTTTAGATTCTTTAGATTCTTTAGATTTTTTAGATTTTTTAGATTCTTTAGATTCTATAGATTCTTTAGATTCTTTAGATTCTTTAGATTCTTTAGATTCTTTAGATTCTTTAGATCCTTTAGATTCTTTAGATTCTTTAGTTTCTTTTGATTCTTTAGATTAATAGATTTTTTAGATTCCTTGGATTTTTTAGATTTTTTAGATTCTTTAGATTTTTTAGATTCTTTAGCTTTTTTAGATTCTTTAGATTCTTTGGATTTTTTAGATTTTTTAGATTCTTTAGATTCTTTAGATTCTTTAGATTCTTTAGATTCTTTAGATTCTTTAGATTCTTTATATTTTTTAGATTCTTTAGATTCTTTTGATTCTTTAGATTCTTTAGATTCTTTAGATTCTTTAGATTCTTTAGATTCTTTAGATTCTTTAGATTCTTTAGATTCTTTAGATTCTTTAGATTCTTTAGATTCTTTAGATTCTTTAGATTCTTTAGATTCTTTAGATTCTTTAGATCCTTTAGATTCTTTAGATTCTTTAGATTTTTTAGATTCGTTAGGTTCTTTAGATTCTTTAGATTCTTTAGATTTCTTTAATTATTTAGATTCTTTAGATTTTTTTGATTCTATAGATATTTTATATTCTTTAGATTCTTTAGATTTTTAGATTCTTTAAATTTTTTAGATTCATTAGATACTTTAGACTTTTTAGATTTTTAGATTCTTTAGATTCTTTAGATTCTTTAGATTCTTTAGATTCTTTAGTTTCTTTAGATTCTTTAGATTCTTTAGATTCTTTAGATTCTTTAGATTCTTTAGATTCTTTAGATTCTTTAGATTCTTTAGATTCTTTAGATTCTTTAGATTCTTTAGATCCTTTAGATTCTTTAGATCCTTTAGATTCTTTAGATACTTTAGATTCTTTAGATTCTTTAGATTCTTTAGATTCTTTAGATTTTTTAGATTCTTTAGATTCTTTAGATTCTTTAGATTCTTTAGATACTTTAGATTCTTTAGATTCTTTAGATTCTTTAGATTCTTTAGATTTTTTAGATTCTTTAGATTCTTTAGATTTTTTTGATTCTATAGATATTTTATATTCTTTAGATTCTTTAGATTCTTTAGATTCTTTAGATTCTTTAGATTCTTTAGATTCTTTAGATTCTTTAGATACTTTAGATTCTTTAGATTCTTTAGATTCTTTAGATTCTTTAGATTTTTTAGATTCTTTAGATTTTTTAGATTTTTTAGATTCTTTAGATTCTTTAGATTCTTTAGATTCTTTAGATTCTTTAGATACTTTAGATTCTTTAGATTTTTTAGATTCTTTAGATTCTTTAGATTTTTTAGATTCTTTAGATTTTTTAGATTTTTTAGATTCTTTAGATTCTATAGATTCTTTAGATTCTTTAGATTCTTTAGATTCTTTAGATTTTTTAGATTCTTTAGATTCTTTAGATTCTTTAGATTCTTTAGATTCTTTAGATTCTTTAGATTCTTTAGATTCTTTAGATTCTTTAGATTCTTTAGATACTTTAGATTCGTTAGATTCTTTAGATTCTTTAGATTTTTTTGATTCTATAGATATTTTATATTCTTTAGATTCTTTAGATTCTTTAGATTCTTTAGATTCTTTAGATTCTTTAGATTCTTTAGATTCTTTAGATTCTTTAGATTCTTTAGATTCTTTAGATTCTTTAGATTCTTTAGATTCTTTAGATTCTTTAGATTTCTTTAATTATTTAGATTCTTTAGATTTTTTTGATTCTATAGATATTTTATATTCATTAGATTCTTTAGATTTTTAGATTCTTTAAATTTTTTAGATTCATTAGATACTTTAGACTTTTTAGATTTTTAGATTCTTTAGATTCTTTAGATTCTTTAGATTCTTTAGATTCTTTAGTTTCTTTAGATTCTTTAGATTCTTTAGATTCTTTAGATTCTTTAGATTCTTTAGATTCTTTAGATTCTTTAGATTCTTTAGATTCTTTAGATTCTTTAGATTCTTTAGATTCGTTAGGTTCTTTAGATTCTTTAGATTCTTTAGATTCTTTAGATTCTTTAGATTCTTTAGATTCTTTAGATTCTTTAGATTATTTAGATTCTTTAGATTCTTTAGATTCTTTAGATTCTTTAGATTCTTTAGATTCTTTAGATTCTTTAGATTCTTTAGATTCTTTAGATTCTTTAGATTCTTTAGATTCTTTAGATTCTTTAGATTCTTTAGATTCTTTAGATTCTTTAGATTCTTTAGATTCTTTAGATTCTTTAGATTCTTTAGATTCTTTTGAGTCTTTAGATATTTTAGTTTCTTTTGATTCTTTAGATTAATAGATTTTTTAGATTCCATGTATTCTTTAGATTTTTTAGATTCTCTAGATTCTTTAGATTTTTTAGATACTTTAGATTCTTTAGATCCCTTAGATTCTTTAGATTCTTTAGATTCTTTAGATTCTTTAGATTCTTTAGATTATTTAGATACTGTAGATTCTTTAGATTCTTTAGATTCTTTAGATTCTTTAGATTCTTTAGATTCTTTAGATTCTTTAGATTCTTTAGATTCTTTAGATTCTTTAGATTCTTTAGATTCTTTAGATTCTTTAGATTCTTTAGATTCTTTAGATTCTTTAGATTCTTTAGATTCTTTAGATTCTTTAGATTCTTTAGATTCTTTAGATTCTTTAGATTCTTTAGATTCTTTAGATTCTTTAGATTCTTTAGATTCTTTAGATTCTTTAGATTCTTTAAATTCTTTATATTCTTTAGATTCTTTAGATTCTTTAGATTCTTTAGATTCTTTAGATTCTTTAGATTCTTTAGATTCTTTAGATTCTTTAGATTCTTTAGTTTCTTTTGATTCTTTAAACTTTTTAGATTATTTAGATTCTTTGGATTTTTTAGATTCTTTAGATTCTTTAGATTCTTTAGAATCTTTGGAATCTTTAGATACTTTAGATTCTTTAGATTCTTTAGATTCTTTAGATTCTTTAGATTCTTTAGATTCTTTAGATTCTTTAGATTCTTTAGATTCTTTAGATTATTTAGATTATTTAGATTCTTTAAATTCTTTAGATTCTTTAGATTCTTTAGATTCTTTAGATTCTTTAGATTCTTTAGATTCCTTAGATTCTTTAGATTCTCTAGATTCTTTAGATTCTTTAGATTCTTTATATTCTTTAGATTTTTTAGTTTCTTTAAATTCCTTAGATTCTTTAGATTCTTTAGATTCTTTAGATTCTTTAGATTCTTTATACTCTTTAGATTCTTTAGATTCTTTAGATTCTTGAAATTCTTTAGATTCTTTAGATTCCTTAGATTCTTTAGATTAATAGATTTTTAGATTCATGGATTTTTTAGATTTTTTAGATTCTTTAGATTTTTTAGATTCTTTAGATTCTTTAGATTCTTCGGATTTTATAGATTCCTTAGATTCTTTAAATTCTTTATGTTCTTTAGATTCTTTAGATTCTTTAGATTCTTTAGATTCTTTAGATTCTTTAGATTCTTTAGATTCTTTAGATTCTTTAGAATCTTTAGATTATTTAGATTATTTAGATTCTTTAAATTCTTTAGATTCTTTAGATTCTTTAGATTCTTTAGATTCTTTAGATTCTTTAGATTCCTTAGATTCTTTAGATTCTCTAGATTCTTTAGATTCTTTAGATTCTTTATATTCTTTAGATTTTTTAGTTTCTTTAAATTCCTTAGATTCTTTAGATTCTTTAGATTCTTTAGATTCTTTAGATTCTTTAGATACTTTAGTTTCTTTTGATCCTTTAGATTAATAGATTTTTTAGATTCCATGTATTCTTTAGATTTTTTAGATTCTCTAGATTCTTTAAATTCTTTAGATCCTTAAGATTCTTTAGATTCTTTAGATTCCTTAGATTCTTTAGTTTTTTAGATTCTTTAGATTCTTTAGATTCTTTAGGTTCTTTAGATTCTTTAGATTCTTTAGATTCTTTAGATTCTTTAGATTCTTTATATTCTTTAGATTCTTTAGATTCTTTATATTCTTTAGATTCTTTAAATTCTTTAGATTCTTTAGATTCTTTAGATTCTTTAGATTCTTTAGATTCTTTAGATTCTTTAGATTCTTTAGATTCTTTAGATTGTTTAGATTTTTTAGATTCTTTAAATTTTTTATATTCTTTAGTTCCTTTAGATTCTTTAGATTCTCTAGATTCTTTAAATTTTTTAGATTCATTAGATTCTTTAGATTTTTTAGATTCTTTATATTCTTTAGATTCTTTAGATTCTTTAGATTCTTTAGATTCTTTAGATTCTTTAGATCCTTTAGATTCTTCAGATTCTTTAGATTCTTTAGATACTTTAGATTCTTTAGATTCTTTAGATTCTTTAGATTCTTTAGATTTTTTAGATTCTTTAGATTCTTTAGATTCTTTAGATTCTTTAGATCCTTTAGATTCTTTAGATTCTTTAGATACTTTAGATTCTTTAGATTCTTTAGATTCTTTAGATTTTTTAGATTATTTAGATTCTTTAGATTCTTTAGATTCTTTAGATTCTTTAGATTCTTTAGATTCGTTAGGTTCTTTAGATTCTTTAGATTTTTTAGATTTCTTTAATTATTTAGATTCTTTAGATTTTTTTGATTCTATAGATATTTTATATTTTTTAGATTCTTTAGATTCTTTAGATTCTTTAAATTCTTTAGATTCTTTAGATTCTTTAGATTCTTTAGATTCTTTAGATTCGTTAGGTTCTTTAGATTCTTTAGATTCTTTAGATTTCTTTAATTATTTAGATTCTTTAGATTTTTTTGATTCTATAGATATTTTATATTCTTTAGATTCTTTAGATTCTTTAGATTCTTTAGATTCTTTAGATTCTTTAGATTCTTTAGATTCTTTAGATTCTTTAGATACTTTAGATTCTTTAGATTCTTTAGATTCTTTAGATTCTTTAGATTCTTTAGATTTTTTAGATTCTTTAGATTCTTTAGATTCTTTAGATTCTTTAGATTCTTTAGATTCTTTAGATACTTTAGATTCTTTAGATTCTTTAGATTCTTTAGATTCTTTAGATTTTTTAGATTCTTTAGATTCTTTAGATTCTTTAGATTCTTTAGATTCTTTAGATTCTTTAGATTCTTTAGATTCTTTAGATTCTTTAGATTCTTTAGATTCTTTAGATTCTTTAGATTCTTTAGATTCGTTAGGTTCTTTAGATTCTTTAGATTCTTTAGATTTCTTTAATTATTTAGAATCTTTAGATTTTTTTGATTCTATAGATATTTTATATTCTTTAGATTCTTTAGATTTTTAGATTCTTTAAATTTTTTAGATTCATTAGATACTTTAGACTTTTTAGATTTTTAGATTCTTTAGATTCTTTAGATTCTTTAGATTCTTTAGATTCTTTAGTTTCTTTAGATTCTTTAGATTGTTTAGATTCTTTAGATTCTTTAGATTCTTTAGATTCTTTAGATTCTTTAGATTCTTTAGATTCGTTAGGTTCTTTAGATTCTTTAGATTCTTTAGATTATTTAGATTCTTTAGATTCTTTAGATTCTTTAGATTCTTTAGATTCTTTAGATTCTTTAGATTCTTTAGATTCTTTAGATTCTTTAGATTCTTTAGATTCTTTAGATTCTTTAGATTCTTTAGATTCTTTTGAGTCTTTAGATATTTTAGTTTCTTTTGATTCTTTAGATTAATAGATTTTTTAGATTCCATGTATTCTTTAGATTTTTTAGATTCTCTAGATTCTTTAGATTTTTTAGATTCTTTAGATTCTTTAGATCCCTTAGATTCTTTAGATTCTTTAGATTCTTTAGATTCTTTAGATTATTTAGATTCTGTAGATTCTTTAGATTCTTTAGATTCTTTAGATTCTTTAGATTCTTTAGATTCTTTAGATTCTTTAGATTCTTTAGATTCTTTAGATTCCTTAGATCCTTTAAATTCTCTAGATTCTTTAGATTCTTTAGATTGTTTAAATTCTTTAGATTCTTTAGATTCTTTAGATTCTTTAGATTCTTTAGATTCTTTAGATTCTTTAGATTCTTTAGTTTGTTTAAATTCTTTAGATTCTTTAGATTCTTTAGATTCTTTAGATTCTTTAGATTCTTTAGATTCTTTAGATTCTTTAGATTCTTTAGATTCTTTAGATTCTTTAGATTCTTTAGATTCTTTAGATTCTTTAGATTCTTTAGATTCTTTAGATTCTTTAGATTCTTTAGATTCTTTAGATTCTTTAGATTTTTCAGATTCTTTAGATTTTTTAGATTCTTTATATTCTTTAGATTCTTTATATTCTTTAGATTCTTTAGATTCTTTAGATTCTTTAGATTCTTTAGATTCTATAGATTCCTTAGATCCTTTAGATTCTTTAGATTCTTTAGATTCTTTAGATTCTTTAGATTCTTTTCTTTAGATAATTTATATTCTTTAGATTCTTTAGATTCTTTAGGTTCTTTAGATTCTTTAGTTTCTTTAGATACTTTAGGTTCTTTAGATTCTTTAGATTTTTCAGATTCTTTAGATTTTTTAGATTCTTTATATTCTTTAGATTCTTTATATTCTTTAGATTCTTTAGATTCTTTAGATTCTTTAGATTCTTTAGATTCTTTAGATTCTTTAGATTCTTTAGATTCTTTAGATTCTTTAGATTCTTTAGATTCTTTAGATTCTTTAGATTCTTTAAATTCTTTAGATTCTTTAGATTCTTTAGATTCTTTAGATTCTTTAGATTCTTTAGATTCTTTAGATTCTTTAGATTCTTTAGATTCTTTAGATTCTTTAGTTTCTTTTGATTCTTTAGACTTTTTAGATTATTTACATTCTTTGGATTTTTTAGATTCTTTAGAATCTTTAGATTCTTTAGAATCTTTGGAATCTTTAGATACTTTAGATTCTTTAGATTCTTTAGATTCTTTAGATTCTCTAGATTCTTGAAATTCTTTAGATTCTTTAGATTCCTTAGATTCTTTAGATTAATAGATTTTTAGATTCCTTGGATTTTTTAGATTTTTTAGATTCTTTAGATTTTTTAGATTCTTTAGATTCTTTAGATTCTTCGGATTTTATAGATTCCTTAGATTCTTAAAATTCTTTATGTTCTTTAGATTCTTTAGATTCTTTAGATATTTTAGTTTCTTTTGATTCTTTAGATTAATAGATTTTTTAGATTCCATGTATTCTTTAGATTTTTTAGATTCTCTAGATTCTTTAGATTTTTTAGATTCTTTAGATTCTTTAGATTCTTTAGATTCTTTAGATTCTTTAGATTCTTTAGATTCTTTAGATTCTTTAGATTCTTTAGATTCTTTAGATTTTTCAGATTCTTTAGATTTTTTAGATTCTTTATATTCTTTAGATTCTTTATATTCTTTAGATTCTTTAGATTCTTTAGATTCTTTAGATTCTTTAGATTCTTTAGATTCTTTATATTCTTTAGATTCTTTAGATTCTTTAGATTATTTAGATTCTTTAGATTCTTTAGATTCTTTAAATTCTTTAGATTCTTTAGATTCTTTAGATTCTTTAGATTCTTTAGATTCTTTAGATTCTTTAGATTCTTTAGATTCTTTAGATTCTTTAGATTCTTTAGATTCTTTAGATTCTTTGGTTTCTTTTGATTCTTTAGACTTTTTAGATTATTTACATTCTTTGGATTTTTTAGATTCTTTAGATTCTTTAGATTCTTTAGAATCTTTGGAATCTTTAGATACTTTAGATTCTTTAGATTCTTTAGATTCTTTAGATTCTTTAGATTCTTTAGATTCTTTAGATTCTTTAGATTTTTTAGATTATTTAGATTATTTAGATTCTTTAAATTCTTTAGATTCTTTAGATTCTTTAGATTCTTTAGATTCCTTAGATTCTTTAGATTCTCTAGATTCTTTAGATTCCTTGGATTCTTTATATTCTTTAGATTTTTTAGTTTCTTTAAATTCCTTAGATTCTTTAGATTCTTTAGATTCTTTAGATTCTTTAGATTCTTTAGATTCTTTAGATTCTTTAGATTCTTGAAATTCTTTAGATTCTTTAGATTCCTTAGATTCTTTAGATTAATAGATTTTTAGATTCCTTGGATTTTTTAGATTTTTTAGATTCTTTAGATTTTTTAGATTCTTTAGATTCTTTAGATTCTTCGGATTTTATAGATTCCTTAGATTCTTTAAATTCTTTATGTTCTTTAGATTCTTTAGATTCTTTAGATACTTTAGTTTCTTTTGATTCTTTAGATTAATAGATTTTTTAGATTCCATGTATTCTTTAGATTTTTTAGATTCTCTAGATTCTTTAAATTCTTTAGATCCTTTAGATTCTTTAGATTCTTTAGATTCTTTAGATTCTTTAGATTCTTTAGTTTTTTAGATTCTTTAGATTCTTTAGATTCTTTAGGTTCTTTAGATTCTTTAGATTCTTTAGATTCTTTAGATTCTTTAGATTCTTTATATTCTTTAGATTCTTTAGATTCTTTATATTCTTTAGATTCTTTAGATTCTTTAAATTCTTTAGATTCTTTAGATTCTTTAGATTCTTTAGATTCTTTAGATTCTTTAGATTCTTTAGATTGTTTAGATTTTTTAGATTCTTTAAATTTTTTATATTCTTTAGTTCCTTTAGATTCTTTAGATTCTTTAAATTTTTTAGATTCATTAGATTCTTTAGATTTTTTAGATTCTTTATATTCTTTAGATTCTTTAGATTTTTTAGATTCTTTTGATTCTTTAGATTTTTTAGATTCTTTAGATTCTTTAGATTCTTTAGATTCTTTAGATTCTTTAGATTCTTTAGACGCTTTAGATTCTTTAGATTGTTTAGATTCTTTAGAAACTTTAGATTCTTTAGATACTTTAGTTTCTTTTGATTTTTTAGATTAATAGATTTTTTAGATTCTTTGGATTCTTTAGATTTTCTAGATTCTTTAGATTCTTTACATTTTTTAGATTCTTTAGATTTTTTAGATTCTTTAGATTCTTTAGATTCTTTAGATTCTTTAGATTCCTTAGATTCTTTAGATTCTTTAAATTCTTTAGATTCTTTAGATTCTTTAGATTCTTTAGATACTTTGGATTCTTTAGAATCCTTAGATTCTTTAGATTCTCTAGATTCTTTAGATTCTTTAAATTCTTTAGATTCTTTAGATTCTTTAGATTCTTTAGATTCTTTAGATTCTTTAGATTCTTTAGATTCTTTAGATTCTTTAGATTCTTTTCTTTAGATAATTTATATTCTTTAGATTCTTTAGATTCTTTAGGTTCTTTAGATTCTTTAGTTTCTTTAGATACTTTAGGTTCTTTAGATTCTTTAGATTTTTCAGATTCTTTAGATTTTTTAGATTCTTTATATTCTTTAGATTCTTTATATTCTTTAGATTCTTTAGATTCTTTAGATTCTTTAGATTCTTTAGATTCTTTAGATTCTTTAGATTCTTTAGATTCTTTAGATTCTTTAGATTCTTTAGATTCTTTAGATTCTTTAGATTCTTTAGATTCTTTAAATTCTTTAGATTCTTTAGATTCTTTAGATTCTTTAGATTCTTTAGATTCTTTAGATTCTTTAGATTCTTTAGATTCTTTAGATTCTTTAGATTCTTTAGTTTCTTTTGATTCTTTAGACTTTTTAGATTATTTACATTCTTTGGATTTTTTAGATTCTTTAGATTCTTTAGATTCTTTAGAATCTTTGGAATCTTTAGATACTTTAGATTCTTTAGATTCTTTAGATTCTTTAGATTCTTTAGATTCTTTAGATTCTTTAGATTCTTTAGATTCTTTAGATTCTTTAGATTCTTTAGATTCTTTAGATTCTTTAGATTATTTAGATTATTTAGATTCTTTAAATTCTTTAGATTCTTTAGATTCTTTAGATTCTTTAGATTCTTTAGATTCTTTAGATTCCTTAGATTCTTTAGATTCTCTAGATTCTTTAGATTCTTTAGATTCTTTATATTCTTTAGATTTTTTAGTTTCTTTAAATTCCTTAGATTCTTTAGATTCTTTGGATTCTTTAGATTCTTTAGATTCTTTAGATTCTCTAGATTCTTGAAATTCTTTAGATTCTTTAGATTCCTTAGATTCTTTAGATTAATAGATTTTTAGATTCCTTGGATTTTTTAGATTTTTTAGATTCTTTAGATTTTTTAGATTCTTTAGATTCTTTAGATTCTTCGGATTTTATAGATTCCTTAGATTCTTTAAATTCTTTATGTTCTTTAGATTCTTTAGATTCTTTAGATATTTTAGTTTCTTTTGATTCTTTAGATTAATAGATTTTTTAGATTCCATGTATTTTTAGATTTTTTAGATTCTCTAGATTCTTTAGATTTTTTAGATTCTTTAGATTCTTTAGATTCTTTAGATTCTTTAGATTCTTTAGATTCTTTAGATTCTTTAGATTCTTTAGATTTTTCAGATTCTTTAGATTTTTTAGATTCTTTATATTCTTTAGATTCTTTATATTCTTTAGATTCTTTAGATTCTTTAGATTCTTTAGATTCTTTAGATTCTTTAGATTCTTTATATTCTTTAGATTCTTTAGATTCTTTAGATTCTTTAGATTATTTAGATTCTTTAGATTCTTTAGATTCTTTAAATTCTTTAGATTCTTTAGATTCTTTAGATTCTTTAGATTCTTTAGATTCTTTAGATTCTTTAGATTCTTTAGATTCTTTAGATTCTTTAGATTCTTTAGATTCTTTAGATTCTTTAGATTCTTTAGATTCTTTGGTTTCTTTTGATTCTATAGACTTTTTAGATTATTTACATTCTTTGGATTTTTTAGATTCTTTAGATTCTATAGATTCTTTAGAATCTTTGGAATCTTTAGATACTTTAGATTCTTTAGATTCTTTAGATTCTTTAGATTCTTTAGATTCTTTAGATTCTTTAGATTCTTTAGATTTTTTAGATTATTTAGATTATTTAGATTCTTTAAATTCTTTAGATTCTTTAGATTCTTTAGATTCTTTAGATTCTTTAGATTCTTTAGATTCCTTAGATTCTTTAGATTCTCTAGATTCTTTAGATTCCTTAGATTCTTTATATTCTTTAGATTTTTTAGTTTCTTTAAATTCCTTAGATTCTTTAGATTCTTTAGATTCTTTAGATTTTTAGATTCTTTAGATTCTTTAGATTCTTTAGATTCTTGAAATTCTTTAGATTCTTTAGATTCCTTAGATTCTTTAGATTAATAGATTTTTAGATTCCTTGGATTTTTTAGATTTTTTAGATTCTTTAGATTTTTTAGATTCTTTAGATTCTTTAGATTCTTCGGATTTTATAGATTCCTTAGATTCTTTAAATTCTTTATGTTCTTTAGTTTCTTTAGATTCTTTAGATACTTTAGTTTCTTTTGATTCTTTAGATTAATAGATTTTTTAGATTCCATGTATTCTTTAGATTTTTTAGATTCTCTAGATTCTTTAAATTCTTTAGATCCTTTAGATTCTTTAGATCCTTTAGATTCTTTAGATTCTTTAGATTCTTTAGTTTTTTAGATTCTTTAGATTCTTTAGATTCTTTAGGTTCTTTAGATTCTTTAGATTCTTTAGATTCTTTAGATTCTTTAGATTCTTTATATTCTTTAGATTCTTTAGATTCTTTATATTCTTTAGATTCTTTAGATTCTTTAAATTCTTTAGATTCTTTAGATTCTTTAGATTCTTTAGATTCTTTAGATTCTTTAGATTCTTTAGATTGTTTAGATTTTTTAGATTCTTTAAATTTTTTATATTCTTTAGTTCCTTTAGATTCTTTAGATTCTTTAAATTTTTTAGATTCATTAGATTCTTTAGATTTTTTAGATTCTTTATATTCTTTAGATTCTTTAGATTTTTTAGATTCTTTTGATTCTTTAGATTTTTTAGATTCTTTAGATTCTTTAGATTCTTTAGATTCTTTAGATTCTTTAGACGCTTTAGATTCTTTAGATTGTTTAGATTCTTTAGAAACTTTAGATTCTTTAGATACTTTAGTTTCTTTTGATTTTTTAGATTAATAGATTTTTTAGATTCTTTGGATTCTTTAGATTTTCTAGATTCTTTAGATTCTTTACATTTTTTAGATTCTTTAGATTTTTTAGATTCTTTAGATTCTTTAGATTCTTTAGATTCTTTAGATTCCTTAGATTCTTTAGATTCTTTAAATTCTTTAGATTCTTTAGATTCTTTAGATTCTTTAGATACTTTGGATTCTTTAGAATCCTTAGATTCTTTAGATTCTCTAGATTCTTTAGATTCTTTAAATTCTTTAGATTCTTTAGATTCTTTAGATTCTTTAGATTCTTTAGATTCTTTAGATTCTTTAGATTCTTTAGATTCTTTAGATTCTTTAGATTCTTTAGATTCTTTAGATTCTTTAGATTCTTTAGATTCTTTAGATTCTTTAGATTCTTTAGATACTTTAGATTCTTTAGATTCTTTAGATTCTTTAGATTCTTTAGATTCTTTAGATTCTTTAGATTCTTTAGATTCTTTAGATTCTTTAGATTCTTTAGATTCTTTAGATTCTTTAGATTCTTTAGATTCTTTAGATTCTTTAGATTCTTTAGATTCTTTAGATTCTTTAGATTCTTTAGATTCTTTAGATTCTTTAGATTCTTTAGATTCTTTAGATTCTTTAGATTCTTTAGATTCTTTAGATTCTTTAGATTCTTTATATTCTTTAGATTCTTTAGATTCTTTAGATTCTTTAGATTCTTTAGATTCTTTAGATTCTTTAGATTCTTTAGATTCTTTAGATTCTTTAGATTCTTTAGATTCTTTAGATTCTTTAGATTCTTTAGATTATTTAGATTATTTAGATTCTTTAGATTCTTTAGATTCATTATATTCTTTAGATTCTTTAGATTCTTTAGATTCTTTAGATTTTTTAGATTCTTTAGATTCTTTAGATTCTTTGGATTTTTTAGATTCTTTAGATTCTTTAGATTCTTTAGATTTTTTAGTTTCTTTAGATTCTTTAAATTCTTTAGATTCTTTAGATTCTTTAGAATCTTTAGATTCTTTAGGTTCTTTAGATTCTTTAGATTCTTTAGATTCTTTAGATTCTTTAGATTCTTGAAATTCTTTAGATTCTTTAGATTCTTTAGATTCCTTAGATTCTTTAGATTAATAGATTTTTAGATTCCTTGGATTTTTTAGATTTTTTAGATTCTTTAGATTTTTTAGATTCTTTGGATTCTTTAGATTCTTCGGATTTTATAGATTCCTTAGATTCTTTAAATTCTTTATGTTCTTTAGATTCTTTAGATTCTTTAGATACTTTAGTTTCTTTTGATTCTTTAGATTAATAGATTTTTTAGATTCCATGTATTCTTTAGATTTTTTAGATTCTCTAGATTCTTTAAATTCTTTAGATCCTTTAGATTCTTTAGATTCTTTAGATTCTTTAGATTCTTTAGATTCTTTAGTTTTTTAGATTCTTTAGATTCTTTAGATTCTTTAGGTTCTTTAGATTCTTTAGATTCTTTAGATTCTTTAGATTCTTTAGATTCTTTATATTCTTTAGATTCTTTAGATTCTTTATATTCTTTAGATTCTTTAGATTCTTTAAATTCTTTAGATTCTTTAGATTCTTTAGATTCTTTAGATTCTTTAGATTCTTTAGATTCTTTAGATTCTTTAGATTGTTTAGATTTTTTAGATTCTTTAAATTTTTTATATTCTTTAGTTCCTTTAGATTCTTTAGATTCTTTAAATTTTTTAGATTCATTAGATTCTTTAGATTTTTTAGATTCTTTATATTCTTTAGATTCTTTAGATTTTTTAGATTCTTTTGATTCTTTAGATTTTTTAGATTCTTTAGATTCTTTAGATTCTTTAGATTCTTTAGATTCTTTAGATTCTTTAGACGCTTTAGATTCTTTAGATTGTTTAGATTCTTTAGAAACTTTAGATTCTTTAGATACTTTAGTTTCTTTTGATTTTTTAGATTAATAGATTTTTTAGATTCTTTGGATTCTTTAGATTTTCTAGATTCTTTAGATTCTTTACATTTTTTAGATTCTTTAGATTTTTTAGATTCTTTAGATTCTTTAGATTCTTTAGATTCTTTAGATTCCTTAGATTCTTTAGATTCTTTAAATTCTTTAGATTCTTTAGATTCTTTAGATTCTTTAGATACTTTGGATTCTTTAGAATCCTTAGATTCTTTAGATTCTCTAGATTCTTTAGATTCTTTAAATTCTTTAGATTCTTTAGATTCTTTAGATTCTTTAGATTCTTTAGATTCTTTAGATTCTTTAGATTCTTTAAATTCTTTAGATTCTTTAGATTCTTTAGATTCTTTAGATTCTTTAGATTCTTTAGATTCTTTAGATTCTTTAGATTCTTTAGATTCTTTAGATTCTTTAGTTTCTTTTGATTCTTTAGACTTTTTAGATTATTTACATTCTTTGGATTTTTTAGATTCTTTAGATTCTTTAGATTCTTTAGAATCTTTGGAATCTTTAGATACTTTAGATTCTTTAGATTCTTTAGATTCTTTAGATTCTTTAGATTCTTTAGATTCTTTAGATTCTTTAGATTCTTTAGATTCTTTAGATTCTTTAGATTCTTTAGATTCTTTAGATTATTTAGATTATTTAGATTCTTTAAATTCTTTAGATTCTTTAGATTCTTTAGATTCTTTAGATTCTTTAGATTCTTTAGATTCCTTAGATTCTTTAGATTCTCTAGATTCTTTAGATTCTTTAGATTCTTTATATTCTTTAGATTTTTTAGTTTCTTTAAATTCCTTAGATTCTTTAGATTCTTTGGATTCTTTAGATTCTTTAGATTCTTTAGATTCTCTAGATTCTTGAAATTCTTTAGATTCTTTAGATTCCTTAGATTCTTTAGATTAATAGATTTTTAGATTCCTTGGATTTTTTAGATTTTTTAGATTCTTTAGATTTTTTAGATTCTTTAGATTCTTTAGATTCTTCGGATTTTATAGATTCCTTAGATTCTTTAAATTCTTTATGTTCTTTAGATTCTTTAGATTCTTTAGATATTTTAGTTTCTTTTGATTCTTTAGATTAATAGATTTTTTAGATTCCATGTATTTTTAGATTTTTTAGATTCTCTAGATTCTTTAGATTTTTTAGATTCTTTAGATTCTTTAGATTCTTTAGATTCTTTAGATTCTTTAGATTCTTTAGATTCTTTAGATTCTTTAGATTTTTCAGATTCTTTAGATTTTTTAGATTCTTTATATTCTTTAGATTCTTTATATTCTTTAGATTCTTTAGATTCTTTAGATTCTTTAGATTCTTTAGATTCTTTAGATTCTTTATATTCTTTAGATTCTTTAGATTCTTTAGATTCTTTAGATTATTTAGATTCTTTAGATTCTTTAGATTCTTTAAATTCTTTAGATTCTTTAGATTCTTTAGATTCTTTAGATTCTTTAGATTCTTTAGATTCTTTAGATTCTTTAGATTCTTTAGATTCTTTAGATTCTTTAGATTCTTTAGATTCTTTAGATTCTTTAGATTCTTTGGTTTCTTTTGATTCTATAGACTTTTTAGATTATTTACATTCTTTGGATTTTTTAGATTCTTTAGATTCTATAGATTCTTTAGAATCTTTGGAATCTTTAGATACTTTAGATTCTTTAGATTCTTTAGATTCTTTAGATTCTTTAGATTCTTTAGATTCTTTAGATTCTTTAGATTTTTTAGATTATTTAGATTATTTAGATTCTTTAAATTCTTTAGATTCTTTAGATTCTTTAGATTCTTTAGATTCTTTAGATTCTTTAGATTCCTTAGATTCTTTAGATTCTCTAGATTCTTTAGATTCCTTAGATTCTTTATATTCTTTAGATTTTTTAGTTTCTTTAAATTCCTTAGATTCTTTAGATTCTTTAGATTCTTTAGATTTTTAGATTCTTTAGATTCTTTAGATTCTTTAGATTCTTGAAATTCTTTAGATTCTTTAGATTCCTTAGATTCTTTAGATTAATAGATTTTTAGATTCCTTGGATTTTTTAGATTTTTTAGATTCTTTAGATTTTTTAGATTCTTTAGATTCTTTAGATTCTTCGGATTTTATAGATTCCTTAGATTCTTTAAATTCTTTATGTTCTTTAGTTTCTTTAGATTCTTTAGATACTTTAGTTTCTTTTGATTCTTTAGATTAATAGATTTTTTAGATTCCATGTATTCTTTAGATTTTTTAGATTCTCTAGATTCTTTAAATTCTTTAGATCCTTTAGATTCTTTAGATCCTTTAGATTCTTTAGATTCTTTAGATTCTTTAGTTTTTTAGATTCTTTAGATTCTTTAGATTCTTTAGGTTCTTTAGATTCTTTAGATTCTTTAGATTCTTTAGATTCTTTAGATTCTTTATATTCTTTAGATTCTTTAGATTCTTTATATTCTTTAGATTCTTTAGATTCTTTAAATTCTTTAGATTCTTTAGATTCTTTAGATTCTTTAGATTCTTTAGATTCTTTAGATTCTTTAGATTGTTTAGATTTTTTAGATTCTTTAAATTTTTTATATTCTTTAGTTCCTTTAGATTCTTTAGATTCTTTAAATTTTTTAGATTCATTAGATTCTTTAGATTTTTTAGATTCTTTATATTCTTTAGATTCTTTAGATTTTTTAGATTCTTTTGATTCTTTAGATTTTTTAGATTCTTTAGATTCTTTAGATTCTTTAGATTCTTTAGATTCTTTAGACGCTTTAGATTCTTTAGATTGTTTAGATTCTTTAGAAACTTTAGATTCTTTAGATACTTTAGTTTCTTTTGATTTTTTAGATTAATAGATTTTTTAGATTCTTTGGATTCTTTAGATTTTCTAGATTCTTTAGATTCTTTACATTTTTTAGATTCTTTAGATTTTTTAGATTCTTTAGATTCTTTAGATTCTTTAGATTCTTTAGATTCCTTAGATTCTTTAGATTCTTTAAATTCTTTAGATTCTTTAGATTCTTTAGATTCTTTAGATACTTTGGATTCTTTAGAATCCTTAGATTCTTTAGATTCTCTAGATTCTTTAGATTCTTTAAATTCTTTAGATTCTTTAGATTCTTTAGATTCTTTAGATTCTTTAGATTCTTTAGATTCTTTAGATTCTTTAGATTCTTTAGATTCTTTAGATTCTTTAGATTCTTTAGATTCTTTAGATTCTTTAGATTCTTTAGATTCTTTAGATTCTTTAGATACTTTAGATTCTTTAGATTCTTTAGATTCTTTAGATTCTTTAGATTCTTTAGATTCTTTAGATTCTTTAGATTCTTTAGATTCTTTAGATTCTTTAGATTCTTTAGATTCTTTAGATTCTTTAGATTCTTTAGATTCTTTAGATTCTTTAGATTCTTTAGATTCTTTAGATTCTTTAGATTCTTTAGATTCTTTAGATTCTTTAGATTCTTTAGATTCTTTAGATTCTTTAGATTCTTTAGATTCTTTAGATTCTTTAGATTCTTTAGATTCTTTATATTCTTTAGATTCTTTAGATTCTTTAGATTCTTTAGATTCTTTAGATTCTTTAGATTCTTTAGATTCTTTAGATTCTTTAGATTCTTTAGATTCTTTAGATTCTTTAGATTATTTAGATTATTTAGATTCTTTAGATTCTTTAGATTCATTATATTCTTTAGATTCTTTAGATTCTTTAGATTCTTTAGATTTTTTAGATTCTTTAGATTCTTTAGATTCTTTGGATTTTTTAGATTCTTTAGATTCTTTAGATTCTTTAGATTTTTTAGTTTCTTTAGATTCTTTAAATTCTTTAGATTCTTTAGATTCTTTAGAATCTTTAGATTCTTTAGGTTCTTTAGATTCTTTAGATTCTTTAGATTCTTTAGATTCTTTAGATTCTTGAAATTCTTTAGATTCTTTAGATTCTTTAGATTCCTTAGATTCTTTAGATTAATAGATTTTTAGATTCCTTGGATTTTTTAGATTTTTTAGATTCTTTAGATTTTTTAGATTCTTTGGATTCTTTAGATTCTTCGGATTTTATAGATTCCTTAGATTCTTTAAATTCTTTATGTTCTTTAGATTCTTTAGATTCTTTAGATACTTTAGTTTCTTTTGATTCTTTAGATTAATAGATTTTTTAGATTCCATGTATTCTTTAGATTTTTTAGATTCTCTAGATTCTTTAAATTCTTTAGATCCTTTAGATTCTTTAGATTCTTTAGATTCTTTAGATTCTTTAGATTCTTTAGTTTTTTAGATTCTTTAGATTCTTTAGATTCTTTAGGTTCTTTAGATTCTTTAGATTCTTTAGATTCTTTAGATTCTTTAGATTCTTTATATTCTTTAGATTCTTTAGATTCTTTATATTCTTTAGATTCTTTAGATTCTTTAAATTCTTTAGATTCTTTAGATTCTTTAGATTCTTTAGATTCTTTAGATTCTTTAGATTCTTTAGATTCTTTAGATTGTTTAGATTTTTTAGATTCTTTAAATTTTTTATATTCTTTAGTTCCTTTAGATTCTTTAGATTCTTTAAATTTTTTAGATTCATTAGATTCTTTAGATTTTTTAGATTCTTTATATTCTTTAGATTCTTTAGATTTTTTAGATTCTTTTGATTCTTTAGATTTTTTAGATTCTTTAGATTCTTTAGATTCTTTAGATTCTTTAGATTCTTTAGATTCTTTAGACGCTTTAGATTCTTTAGATTGTTTAGATTCTTTAGAAACTTTAGATTCTTTAGATACTTTAGTTTCTTTTGATTTTTTAGATTAATAGATTTTTTAGATTCTTTGGATTCTTTAGATTTTCTAGATTCTTTAGATTCTTTACATTTTTTAGATTCTTTAGATTTTTTAGATTCTTTAGATTCTTTAGATTCTTTAGATTCTTTAGATTCCTTAGATTCTTTAGATTCTTTAAATTCTTTAGATTCTTTAGATTCTTTAGATTCTTTAGATACTTTGGATTCTTTAGAATCCTTAGATTCTTTAGATTCTCTAGATTCTTTAGATTCTTTAAATTCTTTAGATTCTTTAGATTCTTTAGATTCTTTAGATTCTTTAGATTCTTTAGATTCTTTAGATTCTTTAGATTCTTTTCTTTAGATAATTTATATTCTTTAGATTCTTTAGATTCTTTAGGTTCTTTAGATTCTTTAGTTTCTTTAGATACTTTAGGTTCTTTAGATTCTTTAGATTTTTCAGATTCTTTAGATTTTTTAGATTCTTTATATTCTTTAGATTCTTTATATTCTTTAGATTCTTTAGATTCTTTAGATTCTTTAGATTCTTTAGATTCTTTAGATTCTTTAGATTCTTTAGATTCTTTAGATTCTTTAGATTCTTTAGATTCTTTAGATTCTTTAGATTCTTTAGATTCTTTAAATTCTTTAGATTCTTTAGATTCTTTAGATTCTTTAGATTCTTTAGATTCTTTAGATTCTTTAGATTCTTTAGATTCTTTAGATTCTTTAGATTCTTTAGTTTCTTTTGATTCTTTAGACTTTTTAGATTATTTACATTCTTTGGATTTTTTAGATTCTTTAGATTCTTTAGATTCTTTAGAATCTTTGGAATCTTTAGATACTTTAGATTCTTTAGATTCTTTAGATTCTTTAGATTCTTTAGATTCTTTAGATTCTTTAGATTCTTTAGATTCTTTAGATTCTTTAGATTCTTTAGATTCTTTAGATTCTTTAGATTCTTTAGATTCTTTAGATTATTTAGATTATTTAGATTCTTTAAATTCTTTAGATTCTTTAGATTCTTTAGATTCTTTAGATTCTTTAGATTCTTTAGATTCCTTAGATTCTTTAGATTCTCTAGATTCTTTAGATTCTTTAGATTCTTTATATTCTTTAGATTTTTTAGTTTCTTTAAATTCCTTAGATTCTTTAGATTCTTTGGATTCTTTAGATTCTTTAGATTCTTTAGATTCTCTAGATTCTTGAAATTCTTTAGATTCTTTAGATTCCTTAGATTCTTTAGATTAATAGATTTTTAGATTCCTTGGATTTTTTAGATTTTTTAGATTCTTTAGATTTTTTAGATTCTTTAGATTCTTTAGATTCTTCGGATTTTATAGATTCCTTAGATTCTTTAAATTCTTTATGTTCTTTAGATTCTTTAGATTCTTTAGATATTTTAGTTTCTTTTGATTCTTTAGATTAATAGATTTTTTAGATTCCATGTATTCTTTAGATTTTTTAGATTCTCTAGATTCTTTAGATTTTTTAGATTCTTTAGATTCTTTAGATTCTTTAGATTCTTTAGATTCTTTAGATTCTTTAGATTCTTTAGATTCTTTAGATTCTTTAGATTTTTCAGATTCTTTAGATTTTTTAGATTCTTTATATTCTTTAGATTCTTTATATTCTTTAGATTCTTTAGATTCTTTAGATTCTTTAGATTCTTTAGATTCTTTAGATTCTTTATATTCTTTAGATTCTTTAGATTCTTTAGATTATTTAGATTCTTTAGATTCTTTAGATTCTTTAAATTCTTTAGATTCTTTAGATTCTTTAGATTCTTTAGATTCTTTAGATTCTTTAGATTCTTTAGATTCTTTAGATTCTTTAGATTCTTTAGATTCTTTAGATTCTTTAGATTCTTTAGATTCTTTAGATTCTTTAGATTCTTTAGATTCTTTGGTTTCTTTTGATTCTATAGACTTTTTAGATTATTTACATTCTTTGGATTTTTTAGATTCTTTAGATTCTTTAGATTCTTTAGAATCTTTGGAATCTTTAGATACTTTAGATTCTTTAGATTCTTTAGATTCTTTAGATTCTTTAGATTCTTTAGATTCTTTAGATTCTTTAGATTCTTTAGATTTTTTAGATTATTTAGATTATTTAGATTCTTTAAATTCTTTAGATTCTTTAGATTCTTTAGATTCTTTAGATTCTTTAGATTCTTTAGATTCCTTAGATTCTTTAGATTCTCTAGATTCTTTAGATTCCTTAGATTCTTTATATTCTTTAGATTTTTTAGTTTCTTTAAATTCCTTAGATTCTTTAGATTCTTTAGATTCTTTAGATTCTTTAGATTCTTTAGATTCTTTAGATTCTTTAGATTCTTGAAATTCTTTAGATTCTTTAGATTCCTTAGATTCTTTAGATTAATAGATTTTTAGATTCCTTGGATTTTTTAGATTTTTTAGATTCTTTAGATTTTTTAGATTCTTTAGATTCTTTAGATTCTTCGGATTTTATAGATTCCTTAGATTCTTTAAATTCTTTATGTTCTTTAGTTTCTTTAGATTCTTTAGATACTTTAGTTTCTTTTGATTCTTTAGATTAATAGATTTTTTAGATTCCATGTATTCTTTAGATTTTTTAGATTCTCTAGATTCTTTAAATTCTTTAGATCCTTTAGATTCTTTAGATTCTTTAGATTCTTTAGATTCTTTAGATTCTTTAGTTTTTTAGATTCTTTAGATTCTTTAGATTCTTTAGGTTCTTTAGATTCTTTAGATTCTTTAGATTCTTTAGATTCTTTAGATTCTTTAGATTCTTTATATTCTTTAGATTCTTTAGATTCTTTATATTCTTTAGATTCTTTAGATTCTTTAAATTCTTTAGATTCTTTAGATTCTTTAGATTCTTTAGATTCTTTAGATTCTTTAGATTCTTTAGATTGTTTAGATTTTTTAGATTCTTTAAATTTTTTATATTCTCTAGTTCCTTTAGATTCTTTAGATTCTTTAAATTTTTTAGATTCATTAGATTCTTTAGATTTTTTAGATTCTTTATATTCTTTAGATTCTTTAGATTTTTTAGATTCTTTTGATTCTTTAGATTTTTTAGATTCTTTAGATTCTTTAGATTCTTTAGATTCTTTAGATTCTTTAGACGCTTTAGATTCTTTAGATTGTTTAGATTCTTTAGAAACTTTAGATTCTTTAGATACTTTAGTTTCTTTTGATTTTTTAGATTAATAGATTTTTTAGATTCTTTGGATTCTTTAGATTTTCTAGATTCTTTAGATTCTTTACATTTTTTAGATTCTTTAGATTTTTTAGATTCTTTAGATTCTTTAGATTCTTTAGATTCTTTAGATTCCTTAGATTCTTTAGATTCTTTAAATTCTTTAGATTCTTTAGATTCTTTAGATTCTTTAGATACTTTGGATTCTTTAGAATCCTTAGATTCTTTAGATTCTCTAGATTCTTTAGATTCTTTAAATTCTTTAGATTCTTTAGATTCTTTAGATTCTTTAGATTCTTTAGATTCTTTAGATTCTTTAGATTCTTTAGATTCTTTAGATTCTTTAGATTCTTTAGATTCTTTAGATTCTTTAGATTCTTTAGATTCTTTAGATTCTTTAGATTCTTTAGATTCTTTAGATTCTTTAGATTCTTTAGATTCTTTAGATTCTTTAGATTCTTTAGATTCTTTAGATTCTTTAGATTCTTTAGATTCTTTAGATTCTTTAGATTCTTTAGATTCTTTAGATTCTTTAGATTCTTTAGATTCTTTAGATTCTTTAGATTCTTTAGATTCTTTAGATTCTTTAGATTCTTTAGATTCTTTAGATTCTTTAGATTCTTTAGATTCTTTAGATTCTTTAGATTCTTTAGATTCTTTAGATTCTTTAGATTCTTTAGATTCTTTAGATTCTTTAGATTCTTTAGATTCTTTAGATTCTTTATATTCTTTAGATTCTTTAGATTCTTTAGATTCTTTAGATTCTTTAGATTCTTTAGATTCTTTAGATTCTTTAGATTCTTTAGATTCTTTAGATTCTTTAGATTCTTTAGATTCTTTAGATTCTTTAGATTCTTTAGATTATTTAGATTATTTAGATTCTTTAGATTCTTTAGATTCATTATATTCTTTAGATTCTTTAGATTCTTTAGATTCTTTAGATTTTTTAGATTCTTTAGATTCTTTAGATTCTTTGGATTTTTTAGATTCTTTAGATTCTTTAGATTCTTTAGATTTTTTAGTTTCTTTAGATTCTTTAAATTCTTTAGATTCTTTAGATTCTTTAGAATCTTTAGATTCTTTAGGTTCTTTAGATTCTTTAGATTCTTTAGATTCTTTAGATTCTTTAGATTCTTGAAATTCTTTAGATTCTTTAGATTCTTTAGATTCCTTAGATTCTTTAGATTAATAGATTTTTAGATTCCTTGGATTTTTTAGATTTTTTAGATTCTTTAGATTTTTTAGATTCTTTGGATTCTTTAGATTCTTCGGATTTTATAGATTCCTTAGATTCTTTAAATTCTTTATGTTCTTTAGATTCTTTAGATTCTTTAGATACTTTAGTTTCTTTTGATTCTTTAGATTAATAGATTTTTTAGATTCCATGTATTCTTTAGATTTTTTAGATTCTCTAGATTCTTTAAATTCTTTAGATACTTTAGATTCTTTAGATTCTTTAGATTCTTTAGATTCTTTAGTTTTTTAGATTCTTTAGATTCTTTAGATTATTTAGGTTCTTTAGATTCTTTAGATTCTTTAGTTTCTTTAGATTCTTTAGATTCTTTATATTCTTTAGATTTTTAGATTCTTTATATTCTTTAGATTCTTTAGATTCTTTAAATTCTTTAGATTCTTTAGATTCTTTAGATTCTTTAGATTCTTTAGATTCTTTAGATTGTTTAGATTTTTTAGATTCTTTAAATTTTTTATATTCTTTAGTTCCTTTAGATTCTTTAGATTCTTTAGATTCTTTAAATTTTTTAGATTCATTAGATTCTTTAGATTTTTTAGATTCTTTATATTCTTTAGATTCTTTAGATTTTTTAGATTCTTTTGATTCTTTAGATTTTTTAGATTCTTTAGATTCTTTAGATTCTTTAGATTCTTTAGATTCTTTAGACGCTTTAGATTCTTTAGATTGTTTAGATTCTTTGGAAACTTTAGATTCTTTAGATACCTTAGTTTCTTTTGATTCTTTAGATTAATAGATTTTTTAGATTCTTTGGATTCTTTAGATTTTCTAGATTCTTTAGATTCTTTACATTTTTTAGATTCTTTAGATTTTTTAGATTCTTTAGATTCTTTAGATTCTTTAGATTCTTTAGATTCCTTAGATTCTTTAGATTCTTTAAATTCTTTAGATTCATTAGATTCTTTAGATTCTTTAGATACTTTGGATTCTTTAGAATCCTTAGATTCTTTAGATTCTCTAGATTCTTTAGATTCTTTAGATTCTTTAGATTCTTTAGATTCTTTAGATTCTTTAGATTCTTTAGATTCTTTAGATTCTTTAGATTCTTTAGATTCTTTAGATTCTTTAGATTCTTTAGATTCTTTAGATTCTTTAGATTCTTTAGATTCTTTAGATTCTTTAGCTTCTTTAGATTCTTTAGATTCTTTAGATTCTTTAGATTCTTTAGATTCTTTAGATTCTTTAGATTCTTTAGATTCTTTAGATTCTTTAGATTCTTTAGATTCTTTAGATTCTTTAGATTCTTTAGATTCTTTAGATTCTTTAGATTCTTTAGATTCTTTAGATTCTTTAAATTCTTTAGATTCTTTAGATTCTTTAGATTCTTTAGATTCTTTAGATTCTTTAGATTCTTTAGATTCTTTAGATTCTTTAGATTCTTTATATTCTTTAGATTCTTTAGATTCTTTAGATTCTTTAGATTCTTTAGATTCTTTAGATTCTTTAGATTCTTTAGATTCTTTAGATTCTTTAGATTCTTTAGATTCTTTATATTCTTTAGATTCTTTAGATTCTTTAGATTCTTTAGATTCTTTAGATTCTTTAGATTCTTTAGATTCTTTAGATTCTTTAGATTCTTTAGATTCTTTAGATTCTTTAGATTCTTTAGATTCTTTAGATTCTTTATATTCTTTAGATTCTTTAGATTCTTTAGATTCTTTAGATTCTTTAGATTATTTAGATTCTTTAGATTCTTTAGATTTTTTAGATTCTTTAGATTCTTTAGATTCTTTAGATTCTTTGGATTTTTTAGATTCTTTAGATTCTTAAGATTCTTTAGATTTTTTAGATTCTTTAGATTCTTTAAATTCTTTAGATTCTTTAGATTCTTTAGAATCTTTAGATTCTTTAGGTTCTTTAGATTCTTTAGATTCTTTAGATTCTTTAGATATTTTAGATTCTTTAGATTCTTTAGATTCTTTAGATTCTTTAGATTCTTTAAATTCTTTAGATTCTTTAGATTCTTTAGATTCTTTAGATTCTTTAGATTCTTTAGATTCTTTAGATTCTTTAGATTCTTTAGATTCTTTAGATTCTTTAGATTCTTTAGATTCTTTAGATTCTTTAGATTCTTTAGATTCTTTAGATTCTTTAGATTCTTTAGATTCTTTAGATTCTTTAGATTCTTTAGATTCTTTAGATTCTTTAGATTCTTTAGATTCCTTAGATTCTTTAGATTCTTTAGATTCTTTAGATTCTTTAGATTCTTTAGATTCTTTAGATTCTTTAGATTCTTTAGATTCTTTAGATTCTTTAGATTCTTTAGATTCTTTAGATTCTTTAGATTCTTTAGATTCTTTAGATTCTTTATATTCTTTAGATTCTTTAGATTCTTTAGATTCTTTAGATTCTTTAGATTCTTTAGATTCTTTAGATTCTTTAGATTCTTTAGATTCTTTAGATTCTTTAGATTCTTTAGATTCTTTAGATTCTTTAGATTCTTTAGATTCTTTAGATTCTTTAGATTCTTTAGATTCTTTATATTCTTTAGATTCTTTAGATTCTTTAGATTCTTTAGATTCTTTAGATTCTTTAGATTTTTTAGATTCTTTAGATTCTTTAGATTCTTTGGATTTTTTAGATTCTTTAGATTCTTAAGATTCTTTAGATTTTTTAGATTCTTTAGATTCTTTAAATTCTTTAGATTCTTTAGATTCTTTAGAATCTTTAGATTCTTTAGGTTCTTTAGATTCTTTAGATTCTTTAGATTCTTTAGATATTTTAGATTCTTTAGATTCTTTAGATTCTTTAGATTCTTTAAATTCTTTAGATTCTTTAGATTCTTTAGATTCTTTAGATTCTTTAGATTCTTTAGATTCTTTAGATTCTTTAGATTCTTTAGATTTTTTAGATTCTTTAGATTCTTTAGATTCTTTAGATTCTTTAGATTCTTTAGATTCTTTAGATTCTTTAGATTCTTTAGATTCTTTAGATTCTTTAGATTCTTTAGATTCTTTAGATTCTTTAGATTCTTTAGATTCTTTAGATTCTTTAGATTCTTTAGATTCTTTAGATTCCTTAGATTCTTTAGATCCTCTAGATTCTTTAGATTCTTTAAATTCTTTAGAATCTTTAGATTCCTTAGATTCTTTAGATTAATAGATTTTTAGATTCCTTGGATTTTTTAGATTTTTTTGATTCTTTAGATTTTTTAGATTCTCTAGATTCTTTAGATTCTTTAGATCCTTTAGATTCTTTAGATTCTTTAGATTCTTTGGATTATTTAGATTCTGTAGATTCTTTAGATTCTTTAGATTCTTTAGATTCTTTAGATTCTTTATATTCTTTAGATTCTTTAGATTCTTTAAATTCTTTAGATCCTTTAGATTCTTTAGATTCTTTAGATTCTTTGGATTTTTTAGATTTTTTAGATTCTTTAGATTCTTTAGATTTTTTAGAATTTTAGATTCTTTAGATTTTTTAGATTCTTTAGATTCTTTAGATTCTTTAGATTCTTTAGATTCTTTAGATTCTTTAGATTCTTTAGATTCTTTAGATTCTTTAGATTCTTTAGATTCTTTAGATCCTTTATATTCTTTAGATTCTTTAGATTCTTTAAATTCTTTAGATTCTTTAGATTCTTTAGATTCTTTAGATTCTTTAGATTGTTTAGATTTTTTAGATTCTTTAAATTTTTTATATTCTTTAATTCCTTTAGTTTCTTTAGATTCTTTAGACTCTTTAAATTTTTTAGAATCATTAGATCCTTTAGATTTTTTAGATTCTTTATATTCTTTAGATTCTTTAGATTTTTTAGATTCTTTTGATACTTTAGATTTTTTAGATTCTTTAGATTCTTTAGATTCTTTAGATTTTTTAGACTCTTTAGATTCTTTAGATTGTTTAGATTCTTTAGATCCTTTAGATCCTTTAGATTCTTTAGATTCTTTAAATACTTTAGTTTCTTTTGATTCTTTAGATTAATAAATTTTTTAGATTCCTTGGATTCTTTTGATTTTCTAGATTCTTTAGATTCTTTACATTTTTTGGATTCTTTAGATTCTTTAGATTCTTTAGATTCCTTAGATTCTTTAGATTCTTTAAATTCTTTAGATTCTTTAGATTCTTTAGATTCTTTAGATTCTTTAGATACTTTAGATTCTTTAGAATCCTTAGATTCTTTAGATTCTCTAGATTCCTTAGATTCTTTAGATTCTTTAGATTCTTTAGATTCTTTAGATTCTTTAGATTCTTTAGATTCTTTAGATTCTTTAGATTCTTTAGATTCTTTAGATTCTTTAGATTCTTTAGATTCTTTAGATTCTTTAGATTCTTTAGATTCTTTAGATTCTTTAGATTCCTTAAATTCTTTAGATTCTTTAGATTCTTTAGATTCCTTAGATTCTTTAGATTCCTTAGATCCTTTAGATTCTCTAGATTCTTTAGATTCTTTAGATTCTTTAAATTCTTTAGATTTTTTAGATTCTTAAGATTCTTTAGATTCTTTAGATTCTTTAGATTTTTTAGATTCTTTAGATTCTTTAGATTCTTTAGATTCTTTAGATTCTTTAGATTCTTTAGATTCTTTAGATTCTTTAGATTCTTTAGATTCTTTAGATTCTTTAGATTCTTTAGATTCTTTAGATTCTTTAGATTCTTTAGATTCTTTAGATTCTTTAGATTCTTTAGATTCTTTAGATTCTTTAGATTCTTTAGATTCTTTAGATTCTTTAGATTCTTTAGATTCTTTAGATTCTTTAGATTCTTTATATTCTTTATATTCTTTAGATTCTTTAGATTCTTTAGATTCTTTAGATTCTTTAGATTCTTTAGATTCTTTAGATTCTTTAGATTTTTCAGATTCTTTAGGTTCATTAGATTCTTTATATTCCTTAGACTCTTTAGATTCTTTAGATTTTTTAGATTCTTTAGATTCTTTATATTCTTTAGATTCTTTAAATTCTTTAGATTCCTTAGATTCTTTAGATTCTTTAGATTCTTTAGATTCTTTAGATTCTTTAGATTCTTTAGTTTCTTTTGATTCTTTAGATTAATAGATTTTTTAGATTCCTTGTATTTTTTTGATTTTTTAGATTCTTTAGATTTTTTAGATTCTTTAGATTCTTTGGATTTTTTAGATTCTTTAGATTATTTAGATTCTTTAGATTCTTTAGAATCTTTAGATTCTTTAGATTCTTTAGATTCTTTAGAATCTTTAGATTCTTTAGATTCTTTAGATTCTTTAGATTTTTCAGATTCTTTAGGTTCATTAGATTCTTTATATTCCTTAGACTCTTTAGATTCTTTAGATTCTTTAGATTCTTTAGATTCTTTATATTCTTTAGATTCTTTAAATTCTTTAGATTCTTTAGATTCTTTAGATTCTTTAGATTCTTTAGATTCTTTAGATTCTTTAGATTCTTTAGATTCTTTAGTTTTTTTTGATTCTTTAGATTAATAGATTTTTTAGATTCCTTGGATTTTTTAGATTTTTTAGATTCTTTAGATTTTTTAGATTCTTTAGATTCTTTGGATTTTTTAGATTCTTTAGATTATTTAGATTCTTTAGATTCTTTAGAATCTTTAGATTCTTTAGATTCTTTAGATTCTTTAGATTCTTTAGATTCTTTAGATTCTTTAGATTCTTTAGATTCTTTAGATTCTTTAGATTCTTTAGATTCTTTAGATTCTTTAGATTCTTTAGATTCTTTAGATTCTTTAGATTCTTTAGATTCTTTAGATTCTTTAGATTCTTTAGATTCTTTAGATTCTTTAGATTCTTTAGATTTTTTAGATTCTTTAGATTCTTTAGATTCTTTAGATTCTTTAGATTCTTTAGATTCTTTAGATTCTTTAGATTCTTTAGATTCTTTAGATTCTTTAGATTCTTTAGATTCTTTAGATTCTTTAGATTCTTTAGATTCTTTAGATTCTTTAGATTCCTTAGATTCTCTAGATTCTATAGATTCTTTAAATTCTTTAAATTCTTTAGATTCTTTAGATTTCTTAGATTCTTTAGATTAATAGATTTTTAGATTCCTTGGATTTTTTAGATTTTTTTGATTCTTTAGATTTTTTAGATTCTTTAGATTCTTTAGATTCTTTGGATTTTATAGATTCCTTAGATTCTTTAAATTCTTTAGGTTCTTTAGATTCTTTAGATACTTTAGATCCTTTAGTTTCTTTTGATTCTTTAGATTAATAGATTTTTTAGATTCCATGTATTCTTTAGATTTTTTAGATTCTCTAGATTCTTTAGATTCTTTAGATCCTTTAGATTCTTTAGATTCTTTAGATTATTTAGATTCTGTAGATTCTTTAGATTTTTTAGATTCCTTTGATTCTTTAGATTCTTTAGATACTTTAGATTCTTTTGATTCTTTAGATTTTTTAGATTCTTTAGATTCTTTAGATTCTCTAGATTCTTTAGATTCTTTAGATTCTTTAGATTTTTTAGATTCTTTAGATTCTTTAGATTCTTTAGATTCTTTAGATTCTTTAGATTCTTTAGATTCTTTAGATTCTTTAGATTCTTTAGATTCTTTAGATTCTTTAGATTCTTTAGATTCTTTAGATCCTTTAGATTCTTTAGATTCTTTAGATTCTTTAGATTCTTTAGATTCTTTAGATTCTTTAGATTCTTTAGATTCTTTAGATTCTTTAGATTCTTTAGATTCTTTAGATTCTTTATATTCTTTAGATTCTTTTGATTCTTTAGATTCTTCAGATTCTTTAGATTCTTTAGATTCTTTAGATTCTCTAGATTCTTTAGATTCTTTGGATTCTTTAGATTCTTTAGATTCTTTAGATTCTTTAGATTCTTTAGATTCTTTAGATTCTTTAGATTCTTTAGATTCTTTAGATTCCTTAGATTCTTTATATTCTTTAGATTTTTCAGATTCTTTAGGTTCATTAGATTCTTTATATTCCTTAGACTCTTTAGATTCTTTAGATTCTTTAGATTCTTTAGATTTTTTATATTCTTTAGATTCTTTAAATTCTTTAGATTCTTTAGATTCTTTAGATTCTTTAGATCCTTTAGATTCTTTAGATTCTTTAGATTCTTTAGTTTTTTTTGATTCTTTAGATTAATAGATTTTTTAGATTCCTTGGATTTTTTAGATTTTTTAGATTCTTTAGATTTTTTAGATTCTTTAGATTCTTTGGATTTTTTAGATTCTTTAGATTATTTAGATTCTTTAGATTCTTTAGAATTTTTAGATTCTTTAGATTCTTTAGATTCTTTAGATTCTTTAGATTCTTTAGATTCTTTAGATTCTTTAGATTCTTTAGATTCTTTAGATTCTTTAGATTCTTTAGATTCTTTAGATTCTTTAGATTCTTTAGATTCTTTAGATTCTTTAGATTCTTTATATTCTTTAGATTCTTTTGATTCTTTAGATTCTTTAGATTCTTTAGATTCTTTAGATTCTCTAGATTCTTTAGATTCTTTAGATTCTTTAGATTCTTTAGATTCTTTAGATTCTTTAGATTCTTTAGATTCTTTAGATTCTTTAGATTCTTTAGATTCTTTAGATTCTTTAGATTCTTTAGATTCTTTAGATTCCTTAGATTCTTTAGATCCTCTAGATTCTTTAGATTCTTTAAATTCTTTAGAATCTTTAGATTCCTTAGATTCTTTAGATTAATAGATTTTTAGATTCCTTGGATTTTTTAGATTTTTTTGATTCTTTAGATTTTTTAGATTTTTTAGATTCTTTAGATTCTTTGGAATTTATAGATTCCTTAGATTCTTAAAATTCTTTAGGTTCTTTAGATTCTTTAGATTCTTTAGATCCTTTAGTTTCTTTTGATTCTTTAGATTAATAGATTTTTTAGATTCCATGTATTCTTTAGATTTTTTAGATTCTCTAGATTCTTTAGATTCTTTAGATCCTTTAGATTCTTTAGATTCTTTAGATTCTTTAGATTATTTAGATTCTGTAGATTCTTTAGATTCTTTAGATTCTTTAGATTCTTTAGATTCTTTATATTCTTTAGATTCTTTAGATTCTTTAAATTCTTTAGATTCTTTAGATTCTTTAGATTCTTTAGATTCTTTAGATTCTTTGGATTTTTTAGATTTTTTAGATTCTTTAGATTCTTTAGAATCTTTAGATTCTTTAGAATCTTTAGATTTTTTAGATTATTTAGATTCTTTAGATTCTTTAGATTCTTTAGATTCTTTAGATTCTTTAGATTCTTTAGATTCTTTAGATTCTTTAGATTCTTTAGATTCTTTAGATCCTTTATATTCTTTAGATTCTTTATATTCTTTAAATTCTTTAGATTCTTTAGATTCTTTAGATTCTTTAGATTCTTTAGATTCTTTAGATTGTTTAGATTTTTTAGATTCTTTAAATTTTTTATATTCTTTAGTTCCTTTAGATTCTTTAGATTCTTTAGATTCTTTAAATTTTTTAGAATCATTAGATCCTTTAGATTTTTTAGATTCTTTATATTCTTTAGATTCTTTAGATTTTTTAGATTCTTTTGATACTTTAGATTTTTTAGATTCTTTAGATTCTTTAGATTTTTTAGACTCTTTAGATTCTTTAGATTGTTTAGATTCTTTAGATTCTTTAGATCCTTTAGATTCTTTAGATTCTTTAAATACTTTAGTTTCTTTTGATTCTTTAGATTAATAGATTTTTTAGATTCCTTGGATTCTTTAGATTCTTTAGATTCTTTAGATTCTTTAGATTCTTTAGATTCTTTAGGTTCTTTAGATTCTTTAGATTCTTTAGATTCTTTAGATTCTTTAGATTCTTTAGATTTTTCAGATTCTTTATGTTCATTAGATTCTTTATATTCCTTAGACTCTTTAGATTCTTTAGATTCTTTAGATTCTTTAGATTCTTTATATTCTTTAGATTCTTTAAATTCTTTAGATTCCTTAGATTCTTTAGATTCTTTAGATTCTTTAGATTCTTTAGATTCTTTAGTTTCTTTTGATTCTTTAGATTAATAGATTTTTTAGATTCCTTGTATTTTTTTGATTTTTTAGATTCTTTAGATTTTTTAGATTCTTTAGATTCTTTGGATTTTTTAGATTCTTTAGATTATTTAGATTCTTTAGATTCTTTAGAATCTTTAGATTCTTTAGATTCTTTAGATTCTTTAGATTCTTTAGATTCTTTAGATTCTTTAGATTCTTTAGATTCTTTAGATTCTTTAGATTCTTTAGATTCTTTAGATTCTTTAGATTCTTTAGATTTTTCAGATTCTTTAGGTTCATTAGATTCTTTATATTCCTTAGACTCTTTAGATTCTTTAGATTCTTTAGATTCTTTAGATTCTTTATATTCTTTAGATTCTTTAAATTTTTTAGATTCTTTAGATTCTTTAGATTCTTTAGATTCTTTAGATTCTTTAGATTCTTTAGATTCCTTAGATTCTTTAGATCCTCTAGATTCTTTAGATTCTTTAAATTCTTTAGAATCTTTAGATTCCTTAGATTCTTTAGATTAATAGATTTTTAGATTCCTTGGATTTTTTAGATTTTTTTGATTCTTTAGATTTTTTAGATTCTTTAGATTCTTTAGATTCTTTGGAATTTATAGATTCCTTAGATTCTTAAAATTCTTTAGGTTCTTTAGATTCTTTAGATTCTTTAGATCCTTTAGTTTCTTTTGATTCTTTAGATTAATAGATTTTTTAGATTCCATGTATTCTTTAGATTTTTTAGATTCTCTAGATTCTTTAGATTCTTTAGATCCTTTAGATTCTTTAGATTCTTTAGATTCTTTAGATTATTTAGATTCTGTAGATTCTTTAGATTCTTTAGATTCTTTAGATTCTTTAGATTCTTTATATTCTTTAGATTCTTTAGATTCTTTAAATTCTTTAGATTCTTTAGATTCTTTAGATTCTTTAGATTCTTTAGATTCTTTGGATTTTTTAGATTTTTTAGATTCTTTAGATTCTTTAGAATCTTTAGATTCTTTAGAATCTTTAGATTTTTTAGATTCTTTAGATTCTTTAGATTCTTTAGATTCTTTAGATTCTTTAGATTCTTTAGATTCTTTAGATTCTTTAGATTCTTTAGATTCTTTAGATTCTTTAGATTCTTTAGATTCTTTAGATCCTTTATATTCTTTAGATTCTTTATATTCTTTAAATTCTTTAGATTCTTTAGATTCTTTAGATTCTTTAGATTCTTTAGATTCTTTAGATTCTTTAGATTGTTTAGATTTTTTAGATTCTTTAAATTTTTTATATTCTTTAGTTCCTTTAGATTCTTTAGATTCTTGAGATTCTTTAAATTTTTTAGAATCATTAGATCTTTTAGATTTTTTAGATTCTTTATATTCTTTAGATTCTTTAGATTTTTTAGATTCTTTTGATACTTTAGATTTTTTAGATTCTTTAGATTCTTTAGATTCTTTAGATTTTTTAGACTCTTTAGATTCTTTAGATTGTTTAGATTCTTTAGATTCTTTAGATCCTTTAGATTCTTTAGATTCTTTAAATACTTTAGTTTCTTTTGATTCTTTAGATTAATAGATTTTTAGATTCCTTGGATTCTTTAGATTCTTTAGATTCTTTAGATTCTTTAGATTCTTTAGATTCTTTAGATTCTTTAGATTCTTTAGATTCTTTAGATTCTTTAGATTCTTTAGATTCTTTAGATTCTTTAGATTTTTCAGATTCTTTATGTTCATTAGATTCTTTATATTCCTTAGACTCTTTAGATTCTTTAGATTCTTTAGATTCTTTAGATTCTTTATATTCTTTAGATTCTTTAAATTCTTTAGATTCCTTAGATTCTTTAGATTCTTTAGATTCTTTAGATTCTTTAGATTCTTTAGATTCTTTAGTTTCTTTTGATTCTTTAGATTAATAGATTTTTTAGATTCCTTGTATTTTTTTGATTTTTTAGATTCTTTAGATTTTTTAGATTCTTTAGATTCTTTGGATTTTTTAGATTCTTTAGATTATTTAGATTCTTTAGATTCTTTAGAATCTTTAGATTCTTTAGATTCTTTAGATTCTTTAGATTCTTTAGATTCTTTAGATTCTTTAGATTCTTTAGATTCTTTAGATTTTTCAGATTCTTTAGGTTCATTAGATTCTTTATATTCCTTAGACTCTTTAGATTCTTTAGATTCTTTAGATTCTTTATATTCTTTAGATTCTTTAAATTTTTTAGATTCTTTAGATTCTTTAGATTCTTTAGATTCTTTAGATTCTTTAGATTCTTTAGATTCTTTAGTTTCTTTTGATTCTTTAGATTAATAGATTTTTTAGATTCCTTGGATTTTTTAGATTTTTTAGATTCTTTAGATTTTTTAGATTCTTTAGATTCTTTGGATTTTTTAGATTCTTTAGATTATTTAGATTCTTTAGATTCTTTAGAATCTTTAGATTCTTTAGATTCTTTAGATTCTTTAGATTCTTTAGATTCTTTAGATTCTTTAGATTCTTTAGATTCTTTAGATTCTTTAGATTCTTTAGATTCTTTAGATTCTTTAGATTCTTTAGATTCTTTAGATTCTTTAGATTCTTTAGATTCTTTAGATTCTTTAGATTCTTTAGATTCTTTAGATTCTTTAGATTCTTTAGATTCTTTAGATTCTTTAGATTCTTTAGATTCTTTAGATTCCTTAGATTCTCTAGATTCTTTAGATTCTTTAGATTCTTTGGATTTTTTAGATTTTTTAGATTCTTTAGATTCTTTAGAATCTTTAGATTCTTTAGAATCTTTAGATTCTTTAGATTCTTTAGATTCTTTAGATTCCTTAAATTCTTTAGATTCTTTAGATTCTTTAGATTCCTTAGATTCTTTAGATTCCTTAGATCCTTTAGATTCTCTAGATTCTTTAGATTCTTTAGATTCTTTAAATTCTTTAGATTTTTTAGATTCTTAAGATTCTTTAGATTCTTTAGATTCTTTAGATTTTTTAGATTCTTTAGATTCTTTAGATTCTTTAGATTCTTTAGATTCTTTAGATTCTTTAGATTCTTTAGATTCTTTAGATTCTTTAGATTCTTTAGATTCTTTAGATTCTTTAGATTCTTTAGATTCTTTAGATTCTTTAGATTCTTTAGATTCTTTAGATTCTTTAGATTCTTTAGATTCTTTAGATTCTTTAGATTCTTTAGATTCTTTAGATTCTTTAGATTCTTTAGATTCTTTAGATTCTTTATATTCTTTATATTCTTTAGATTCTTTAGATTCTTTAGATTCTTTAGATTCTTTAGATTCTTTAGATTCTTTAGATTCTTTAGATTTTTCAGATTCTTTAGGTTCATTAGATTCTTTATATTCCTTAGACTCTTTAGATTCTTTAGATTTTTTAGATTCTTTAGATTCTTTATATTCTTTAGATTCTTTAAATTCTTTAGATTCCTTAGATTCTTTAGATTCTTTAGATTCTTTAGATTCTTTAGATTCTTTAGATTCTTTAGTTTCTTTTGATTCTTTAGATTAATAGATTTTTTAGATTCCTTGTATTTTTTTGATTTTTTAGATTCTTTAGATTTTTTAGATTCTTTAGATTCTTTGGATTTTTTAGATTCTTTAGATTATTTAGATTCTTTAGATTCTTTAGAATCTTTAGATTCTTTAGATTCTTTAGATTCTTTAGAATCTTTAGATTCTTTAGATTCTTTAGATTCTTTAGATTTTTCAGATTCTTTAGGTTCATTAGATTCTTTATATTCCTTAGACTCTTTAGATTCTTTAGATTCTTTAGATTCTTTAGATTCTTTATATTCTTTAGATTCTTTAAATTCTTTAGATTCTTTAGATTCTTTAGATTCTTTAGATTCTTTAGATTCTTTAGATTCTTTAGATTCTTTAGATTCTTTAGATTCTTTAGATTCTTTAGATTCTTTAGATTCTTTAGATTCTTTAAATTTTTCAGATTCTTTAGGTTCATTAGATTCTTTATATTCCTTAGACTCTTTAGATTCTTTAGATTCTTTAGATTCTTTAGATTCTTTATATTCTTTAGATTCTTTAAATTTTTTAGATTCTTTAGATTCTTTAGATTCTTTAGATTCTTTAGATTCTTTAGATTCTTTAGATTCCTTAGATTCTTTAGATCCTCTAGATTCTTTAGATTCTTTAAATTCTTTAGAATCTTTAGATTCCTTAGATTCTTTAGATTAATAGATTTTTAGATTCCTTGGATTTTTTAGATTTTTTTGATTCTTTAGATTTTTTAGATTCTTTAGATTCTTTAGATTCTTTGGAATTTATAGATTCCTTAGATTCTTAAAATTCTTTAGGTTCTTTAGATTCTTTAGATTCTTTAGATCCTTTAGTTTCTTTTGATTCTTTAGATTAATAGATTTTTTAGATTCCATGTATTCTTTAGATTTTTTAGATTCTCTAGATTCTTTAGATTCTTTAGATCCTTTAGATTCTTTAGATTCTTTAGATTCTTTAGATTATTTAGATTCTGTAGATTCTTTAGATTCTTTAGATTCTTTAGATTCTTTAGATTCTTTATATTCTTTAGATTCTTTAGATTCTTTAAATTCTTTAGATTCTTTAGATTCTTTAGATTCTTTAGATTCTTTAGATTCTTTGGATTTTTTAGATTTTTTAGATTCTTTAGATTCTTTAGAATCTTTAGATTCTTTAGAATCTTTAGATTTTTTAGATTCTTTAGATTCTTTAGATTCTTTAGATTCTTTAGATTCTTTAGATTCTTTAGATTCTTTAGATTCTTTAGATTCTTTAGATTCTTTAGATTCTTTAGATTCTTTAGATTCTTTAGATCCTTTATATTCTTTAGATTCTTTATATTCTTTAAATTCTTTAGATTCTTTAGATTCTTTAGATTCTTTAGATTCTTTAGATTCTTTAGATTCTTTAGATTGTTTAGATTTTTTAGATTCTTTAAATTTTTTATATTCTTTAGTTCCTTTAGATTCTTTAGATTCTTGAGATTCTTTAAATTTTTTAGAATCATTAGATCTTTTAGATTTTTTAGATTCTTTATATTCTTTAGATTCTTTAGATTTTTTAGATTCTTTTGATACTTTAGATTTTTTAGATTCTTTAGATTCTTTAGATTCTTTAGATTTTTTAGACTCTTTAGATTCTTTAGATTGTTTAGATTCTTTAGATTCTTTAGATCCTTTAGATTCTTTAGATTCTTTAAATACTTTAGTTTCTTTTGATTCTTTAGATTAATAGATTTTTAGATTCCTTGGATTCTTTAGATTCTTTAGATTCTTTAGATTCTTTAGATTCTTTAGATTCTTTAGATTCTTTAGATTCTTTAGATTCTTTAGATTCTTTAGATTCTTTAGATTCTTTAGATTCTTTAGATTTTTCAGATTCTTTATGTTCATTAGATTCTTTATATTCCTTAGACTCTTTAGATTCTTTAGATTCTTTAGATTCTTTAGATTCTTTATATTCTTTAGATTCTTTAAATTCTTTAGATTCCTTAGATTCTTTAGATTCTTTAGATTCTTTAGATTCTTTAGATTCTTTAGATTCTTTAGTTTCTTTTGATTCTTTAGATTAATAGATTTTTTAGATTCCTTGTATTTTTTTGATTTTTTAGATTCTTTAGATTTTTTAGATTCTTTAGATTCTTTGGATTTTTTAGATTCTTTAGATTATTTAGATTCTTTAGATTCTTTAGAATCTTTAGATTCTTTAGATTCTTTAGATTCTTTAGATTCTTTAGATTCTTTAGATTCTTTAGATTCTTTAGATTCTTTAGATTTTTCAGATTCTTTAGGTTCATTAGATTCTTTATATTCCTTAGACTCTTTAGATTCTTTAGATTCTTTAGATTCTTTATATTCTTTAGATTCTTTAAATTTTTTAGATTCTTTAGATTCTTTAGATTCTTTAGATTCTTTAGATTCTTTAGATTCTTTAGATTCTTTAGTTTCTTTTGATTCTTTAGATTAATAGATTTTTTAGATTCCTTGGATTTTTTAGATTTTTTAGATTCTTTAGATTTTTTAGATTCTTTAGATTCTTTGGATTTTTTAGATTCTTTAGATTATTTAGATTCTTTAGATTCTTTAGAATCTTTAGATTCTTTAGATTCTTTAGATTCTTTAGATTCTTTAGATTCTTTAGATTCTTTAGATTCTTTAGATTCTTTAGATTCTTTAGATTCTTTAGATTCTTTAGATTCTTTAGATTCTTTAGATTCTTTAGATTCTTTAGATTCTTTAGATTCTTTAGATTCTTTAGATTCTTTAGATTCTTTAGATTCTTTAGATTCTTTAGATTCTTTAGATTCTTTAGATTCTTTAGATTCTTTAGATTCCTTAGATTCTCTAGATTCTTTAGATTCTTTAGATTCTTTGGATTTTTTAGATTTTTTAGATTCTTTAGATTCTTTAGAATCTTTAGATTCTTTAGAATCTTTAGATTCTTTAGATTCTTTAGATTCTTTAGATTCCTTAAATTCTTTAGATTCTTTAGATTCTTTAGATTCCTTAGATTCTTTAGATTCCTTAGATCCTTTAGATTCTCTAGATTCTTTAGATTCTTTAGATTCTTTAAATTCTTTAGATTTTTTAGATTCTTAAGATTCTTTAGATTCTTTAGATTCTTTAGATTTTTTAGATTCTTTAGATTCTTTAGATTCTTTAGATTCTTTAGATTCTTTAGATTCTTTAGATTCTTTAGATTCTTTAGATTCTTTAGATTCTTTAGATTCTTTAGATTCTTTAGATTCTTTAGATTCTTTAGATTCTTTAGATTCTTTAGATTCTTTAGATTCTTTAGATTCTTTAGATTCTTTAGATTCTTTAGATTCTTTAGATTCTTTAGATTCTTTAGATTCTTTAGATTCTTTAGATTCTTTAGATTCTTTAGATTCTTTATATTCTTTATATTCTTTAGATTCTTTAGATTCTTTAGATTCTTTAGATTCTTTAGATTCTTTAGATTCTTTAGATTCTTTAGATTTTTCAGATTCTTTAGGTTCATTAGATTCTTTATATTCCTTAGACTCTTTAGATTCTTTAGATTTTTTAGATTCTTTAGATTCTTTATATTCTTTAGATTCTTTAAATTCTTTAGATTCCTTAGATTCTTTAGATTCTTTAGATTCTTTAGATTCTTTAGATTCTTTAGATTCTTTAGTTTCTTTTGATTCTTTAGATTAATAGATTTTTTAGATTCCTTGTATTTTTTTGATTTTTTAGATTCTTTAGATTTTTTAGATTCTTTAGATTCTTTGGATTTTTTAGATTCTTTAGATTATTTAGATTCTTTAGATTCTTTAGAATCTTTAGATTCTTTAGATTCTTTAGATTCTTTAGAATCTTTAGATTCTTTAGATTCTTTAGATTCTTTAGATTTTTCAGATTCTTTAGGTTCATTAGATTCTTTATATTCCTTAGACTCTTTAGATTCTTTAGATTCTTTAGATTCTTTAGATTCTTTATATTCTTTAGATTCTTTAAATTCTTTAGATTCTTTAGATTCTTTAGATTCTTTAGATTCTTTAGATTCTTTAGATTCTTTAGATTCTTTAGATTCTTTAGATTCTTTAGATTCTTTAGTTTTTTTTGATTCTTTAGATTAATAGATTTTTTAGATTCCTTGGATTTTTTAGAATTTTTAGATTCTTTAGATTTTTTAGATTCTTTAGATTCTTTGGATTTTTTAGATTCTTTAGATTATTTAGATTCTTTAGATTCTTTAGAATCTTTAGATTCTTTAGATTCTTTAGATTCTTTAGATTCTTTAGATTCTTTAGATTCTTTAGATTCTTTAGATTCTTTAGATTCTTTAGATTCTTTAGATTCTTTAGATTCTTTAGATTCTTTAGATTCTTTAGATTCTTTAGATTCTTTAGATTCTTTAGATTCTTTAGATTCTTTAGATTCTTTAGATTCTTTAGATTCTTTAGATTCTTTAGATTTTTTAGATTCTTTAGATTCTTTAGATTCTTTAGATTCTTTAGATTCTTTAGATTCTTTAGATTCTTTAGATTCTTTAGATTCTTTAGATTCTTTAGATTCTTTAGATTCTTTAGATTCTTTAGATTCTTTAGATTCTTTAGATTCTTTAGATTCTTTAGATTCCTTAGATTCTCTAGATTCTATAGATTCTTTAAATTCTTTAAATTCTTTAGATTCTTTAGATTTCTTAGATTCTTTAGATTAATAGATTTTTAGATTCCTTGGATTTTTTAGATTTTTTTGATTCTTTAGATTTTTTAGATTCTTTAGATTCTTTAGATTCTTTGGATTTTATAGATTCCTTAGATTCTTTAAATTCTTTAGGTTCTTTAGATTCTTTAGATACTTTAGATCCTTTAGTTTCTTTTGATTCTTTAGATTAATAGATTTTTTAGATTCCATGTATTCTTTAGATTTTTTAGATTCTCTAGATTCTTTAGATTCTTTAGATCCTTTAGATTCTTTAGATTCTTTAGATTATTTAGATTCTGTAGATTCTTTAGATTTTTTAGATTCCTTTGATTCTTTAGATTCTTTAGATACTTTAGATTCTTTTGATTCTTTAGATTTTTTAGATTCTTTAGATTCTTTAGATTCTCTAGATTCTTTAGATTCTTTAGATTCTTTAGATTTTTTAGATTCTTTAGATTCTTTAGATTCTTTAGATTCTTTAGATTCTTTAGATTCTTTAGATTCTTTAGATTCTTTAGATTCTTTAGATTCTTTAGATTCTTTAGATTCTTTAGATTCTTTAGATTCTTTAGATTCTTTAGATTCTTTAGATTCTTTAGATTCTTTAGATTCTTTAGATTCTTTAGATTCTTTAGATTCTTTAGATTCTTTAGATTCTTTAGATTCTTTATATTCTTTAGATTCTTTTGATTCTTTAGATTCTTTAGATTCTTTAGATTCTTTAGATTCTTTAGATTCTCTAGATTCTTTAGATTCTTTGGATTCTTTAGATTCTTTAGATTCTTTAGATTCTTTAGATTCTTTAGATTCTTTAGATTCTTTAGATTCTTTAGATTCTTTAGATTCCTTAGATTCTTTATATTCTTTAGATTTTTCAGATTCTTTAGGTTCATTAGATTCTTTATATTCCTTAGACTCTTTAGATTCTTTAGATTCTTTAGATTCTTTAGATTTTTTATATTCTTTAGATTCTTTAAATTCTTTAGATTCTTTAGATTCTTTAGATTCTTTAGATTCTTTAGATTCTTTAGATTCTTTAGATTCTTTAGTTTTTTTTGATTCTTTAGATTAATAGATTTTTTAGATTCCTTGGATTTTTTAGATTTTTTAGATTCTTTAGATTTTTTAGATTCTTTAGATTCTTTGGATTTTTTAGATTCTTTAGATTATTTAGATTCTTTAGATTCTTTAGAATTTTTAGATTCTTTAGATTCTTTAGATTCTTTAGATTCTTTAGATTCTTTAGATTCTTTAGATTCTTTAGATTCTTTAGATTCTTTAGATTCTTTAGATTCTTTAGATTCTTTAGATTCTTTAGATTCTTTAGATTCTTTAGATTCTTTAGATTCTTTATATTCTTTAGATTCTTTTGATTCTTTAGATTCTTTAGATTCTTTAGATTTTTTAGATTCTCTAGATTCTTTAGATTCTTTAGATTCTTTAGATTCTTTAGATTCTTTAGATTCTTTAGATTCTTTAGATTCTTTAGATTCTTTAGATTCTTTAGATTCTTTAGATTCTTTAGATTCTTTAGATTCCTTAGATTCTTTAGATCCTCTAGATTCTTTAGATTCTTTAAATTCTTTAGAATCTTTAGATTCCTTAGATTCTTTAGATCCTCTAGATTCTTTAGATTCTTTAAATTCTTTAGAATCTTTAGATTCCTTAGATTCTTTAGATTAATAGATTTTTAGATTCCTTGGATTTTTTAGATTTTTTTGATTCTTTAGATTTTTTTGATTTTCTAGATTCTTTAGATTCTTTACATTTTTTGGATTCTTTAGATTCTTTAGATTCTTTAGATTCCTTAGATTCTTTAGATTCTTTAAATTCTTTAGATTCTTTAGATTCTTTAGATTCTTTAGATTCTTTAGATACTTTAGATTCTTTAGAATCCTTAGATTCTTTAGATTCTCTAGATTCCTTAGATTCTTTAGATTCTTTAGATTCTTTAGATTCTTTAGATTCTTTAGATTCTTTAGATTCTTTAGATTCTTTAGATTCTTTAGATTCTTTAGATTCTTTAGATTCTTTAGATTCTTTAGATTCTTTAGATTCTTTAGATTCTTTAGATTCTTTAGATTCTTTAGATTCCTTAAATTCTTTAGATTCTTTAGATTCTTTAGATTCCTTAGATTCTTTAGATTCCTTAGATCCTTTAGATTCTCTAGATTCTTTAGATTCTTTAGATTCTTTAAATTCTTTAGATTTTTTAGATTCTTAAGATTCTTTAGATTCTTTAGATTCTTTAGATTTTTTAGATTCTTTAGATTCTTTAGATTCTTTAGATTCTTTAGATTCTTTAGATTCTTTAGATTCTTTAGATTCTTTAGATTCTTTAGATTCTTTAGATTCTTTAGATTCTTTAGATTCTTTAGATTCTTTAGATTCTTTAGATTCTTTAGATTCTTTAGATTCTTTAGATTCTTTAGATTCTTTAGATTCTTTAGATTCTTTAGATTCTTTAGATTCTTTAGATTCTTTAGATTCTTTAGATTCTTTAGATTCTTTAGATTCTTTATATTCTTTATATTCTTTAGATTCTTTAGATTCTTTAGATTCTTTAGATTCTTTAGATTCTTTAGATTCTTTAGATTCTTTAGATTTTTCAGATTCTTTAGGTTCATTAGATTCTTTATATTCCTTAGACTCTTTAGATTCTTTAGATTTTTTAGATTCTTTAGATTCTTTATATTCTTTAGATTCTTTAAATTCTTTAGATTCCTTAGATTCTTTAGATTCTTTAGATTCTTTAGATTCTTTAGATTCTTTAGATTCTTTAGTTTCTTTTGATTCTTTAGATTAATAGATTTTTTAGATTCCTTGTATTTTTTTGATTTTTTAGATTCTTTAGATTTTTTAGATTCTTTAGATTCTTTGGATTTTTTAGATTCTTTAGATTATTTAGATTCTTTAGATTCTTTAGAATCTTTAGATTCTTTAGATTCTTTAGATTCTTTAGAATCTTTAGATTCTTTAGATTCTTTAGATTCTTTAGATTTTTCAGATTCTTTAGGTTCATTAGATTCTTTATATTCCTTAGACTCTTTAGATTCTTTAGATTCTTTAGATTCTTTAGATTCTTTATATTCTTTAGATTCTTTAAATTCTTTAGATTCTTTAGATTCTTTAGATTCTTTAGATTCTTTAGATTCTTTAGATTCTTTAGATTCTTTAGATTCTTTAGATTCTTTAGTTTTTTTTGATTCTTTAGATTAATAGATTTTTTAGATTCCTTGGATTTTTTAGATTTTTTAGATTCTTTAGATTTTTTAGATTCTTTAGATTCTTTGGATTTTTTAGATTCTTTAGATTATTTAGATTCTTTAGATTCTTTAGAATCTTTAGATTCTTTAGATTCTTTAGATTCTTTAGATTCTTTAGATTCTTTAGATTCTTTAGATTCTTTAGATTCTTTAGATTCTTTAGATTCTTTAGATTCTTTAGATTCTTTAGATTCTTTAGATTCTTTAGATTCTTTAGATTCTTTAGATTCTTTAGATTCTTTAGATTCTTTAGATTCTTTAGATTCTTTAGATTCTTTAGATTTTTTAGATTCTTTAGATTCTTTAGATTCTTTAGATTCTTTAGATTCTTTAGATTCTTTAGATTCTTTAGATTCTTTAGATTCTTTAGATTCTTTAGATTCTTTAGATTCTTTAGATTCTTTAGATTCTTTAGATTCTTTAGATTCTTTAGATTCCTTAGATTCTCTAGATTCTATAGATTCTTTAAATTCTTTAAATTCTTTAGATTCTTTAGATTTCTTAGATTCTTTAGATTAATAGATTTTTAGATTCCTTGGATTTTTTAGATTTTTTTGATTCTTTAGATTTTTTAGATTCTTTAGATTCTTTAGATTCTTTGGATTTTATAGATTCCTTAGATTCTTTAAATTCTTTAGGTTCTTTAGATTCTTTAGATACTTTAGATCCTTTAGTTTCTTTTGATTCTTTAGATTAATAGATTTTTTAGATTCCATGTATTCTTTAGATTTTTTAGATTCTCTAGATTCTTTAGATTCTTTAGATCCTTTAGATTCTTTAGATTCTTTAGATTATTTAGATTCTGTAGATTCTTTAGATTTTTTAGATTCCTTTGATTCTTTAGATTCTTTAGATACTTTAGATTCTTTTGATTCTTTAGATTTTTTAGATTCTTTAGATTCTTTAGATTCTCTAGATTCTTTAGATTCTTTAGATTCTTTAGGTTTTTTAGATTCTTTAGATTCTTTAGATTCTTTAGATTCTTTAGATTCTTTAGATTCTTTAGATTCTTTAGATTCTTTAGATTCTTTAGATTCTTTAGATTCTTTAGATTCTTTAGATTCTTTAGATTCTTTAGATTCTTTAGATTCTTTAGATTCTTTAGATTCTTTAGATTCTTTAGATTCTTTAGATTCTTTAGATTCTTTAGATTCTTTAGATTCTTTAGATTCTTTAGATTCTTTATATTCTTTAGATTCTTTTGATTCTTTAGATTCTTTAGATTCTTTAGATTCTTTAGATTCTTTAGATTCTCTAGATTCTTTAGATTCTTTGGATTCTTTAGATTCTTTAGATTCTTTAGATTCTTTAGATTCTTTAGATTCTTTAGATTCTTTAGATTCTTTAGATTCTTTAGATTCCTTAGATTCTTTATATTCTTTAGATTTTTCAGATTCTTTAGGTTCATTAGATTCTTTATATTCCTTAGACTCTTTAGATTCTTTAGATTCTTTAGATTCTTTAGATTTTTTATATTCTTTAGATTCTTTAAATTCTTTAGATTCTTTAGATTCTTTAGATTCTTTAGATTCTTTAGATTCTTTAGATTCTTTAGATTCTTTAGTTTTTTTTGATTCTTTAGATTAATAGATTTTTTAGATTCCTTGGATTTTTTAGATTTTTTAGATTCTTTAGATTTTTTAGATTCTTTAGATTCTTTGGATTTTTTAGATTCTTTAGATTATTTAGATTCTTTAGATTCTTTAGAATTTTTAGATTCTTTAGATTCTTTAGATTCTTTAGATTCTTTAGATTCTTTAGATTCTTTAGATTCTTTAGATTCTTTAGATTCTTTAGATTCTTTAGATTCTTTAGATTCTTTAGATTCTTTAGATTCTTTAGATTCTTTAGATTCTTTAGATTCTTTATATTCTTTAGATTCTTTTGATTCTTTAGATTCTTTAGATTCTTTAGATTCTTTAGATTCTCTAGATTCTTTAGATTCTTTAGATTCTTTAGATTCTTTAGATTCTTTAGATTCTTTAGATTCTTTAGATTCTTTAGATTCTTTAGATTCTTTAGATTCTTTAGATTCTTTAGATTCTTTAGATTCCTTAGATTCTTTAGATCCTCTAGATTCTTTAGATTCTTTAAATTCTTTAGAATCTTTAGATTCCTTAGATTCTTTAGATTAATAGATTTTTAGATTCCTTGGATTTTTTAGATTTTTTTGATTCTTTAGATTTTTTAGATTTTTTAGATTCTTTAGATTCTTTGGAATTTATAGATTCCTTAGATTCTTAAAATTCTTTAGGTTCTTTAGATTCTTTAGATTCTTTAGATCCTTTAGTTTCTTTTGATTCTTTAGATTAATAGATTTTTTAGATTCCATGTATTCTTTAGATTTTTTAGATTCTCTAGATTCTTTAGATTCTTTAGATCCTTTAGATTCTTTAGATTCTTTAGATTCTTTAGATTATTTAGATTCTGTAGATTCTTTAGATTCTTTAGATTCTTTAGATTCTTTAGATTCTTTATATTCTTTAGATTCTTTAGATTCTTTAAATTCTTTAGATTCTTTAGATTCTTTAGATTCTTTAGATTCTTTAGATTCTTTGGATTTTTTAGATTTTTTAGATTCTTTAGATTCTTTAGAATCTTTAGATTCTTTAGAATCTTTAGATTTTTTAGATTATTTAGATTCTTTAGATTCTTTAGATTCTTTAGATTCTTTAGATTCTTTAGATTCTTTAGATTCTTTAGATTCTTTAGATTCTTTAGATTCTTTAGATCCTTTATATTCTTTAGATTCTTTATATTCTTTAAATTCTTTAGATTCTTTAGATTCTTTAGATTCTTTAGATTCTTTAGATTCTTTAGATTCTTTAGATTGTTTAGATTTTTTAGATTCTTTAAATTTTTTATATTCTTTAGTTCCTTTAGATTCTTTAGATTCTTTAGATTCTTTAAATTTTTTAGAATCATTAGATCCTTTAGATTTTTTAGATTCTTTATATTCTTTAGATTCTTTAGATTTTTTAGATTCTTTTGATACTTTAGATTTTTTAGATTCTTTAGATTCTTTAGATTTTTTAGACTCTTTAGATTCTTTAGATTGTTTAGATTCTTTAGATTCTTTAGATCCTTTAGATTCTTTAGATTCTTTAAATACTTTAGTTTCTTTTGATTCTTTAGATTAATAGATTTTTTAGATTCCTTGGATTCTTTAGATTCTTTAGATTCTTTAGATTCTTTAGATTCTTTAGATTCTTTAGGTTCTTTAGATTCTTTAGATTCTTTAGATTCTTTAGATTCTTTAGATTCTTTAGATTTTTCAGATTCTTTATGTTCATTAGATTCTTTATATTCCTTAGACTCTTTAGATTCTTTAGATTCTTTAGATTCTTTAGATTCTTTATATTCTTTAGATTCTTTAAATTCTTTAGATTCCTTAGATTCTTTAGATTCTTTAGATTCTTTAGATTCTTTAGATTCTTTAGTTTCTTTTGATTCTTTAGATTAATAGATTTTTTAGATTCCTTGTATTTTTTTGATTTTTTAGATTCTTTAGATTTTTTAGATTCTTTAGATTCTTTGGATTTTTTAGATTCTTTAGATTATTTAGATTCTTTAGATTCTTTAGAATCTTTAGATTCTTTAGATTCTTTAGATTCTTTAGATTCTTTAGATTCTTTAGATTCTTTAGATTCTTTAGATTCTTTAGATTCTTTAGATTCTTTAGATTCTTTAGATTCTTTAGATTCTTTAGATTCTTTAGATTTTTCAGATTCTTTAGGTTCATTAGATTCTTTATATTCCTTAGACTCTTTAGATTCTTTAGATTCTTTAGATTCTTTAGATTCTTTATATTCTTTAGATTCTTTAAATTTTTTAGATTCTTTAGATTCTTTAGATTCTTTAGATTCTTTAGATTCTTTAGATTCTTTAGATTCCTTAGATTCTTTAGATCCTCTAGATTCTTTAGATTCTTTAAATTCTTTAGAATCTTTAGATTCCTTAGATTCTTTAGATTAATAGATTTTTAGGTTCCTTGGATTTTTTAGATTTTTTTGATTCTTTAGATTTTTTAGATTCTTTAGATTCTTTAGATTCTTTGGAATTTATAGATTCCTTAGATTCTTAAAATTCTTTAGGTTCTTTAGATTCTTTAGATTCTTTAGATCCTTTAGTTTCTTTTGATTCTTTAGATTAATAGATTTTTTAGATTCCATGTATTCTTTAGATTTTTTAGATTCTCTAGATTCTTTAGATTCTTTAGATCCTTTAGATTCTTTAGATTCTTTAGATTCTTTAGATTATTTAGATTCTGTAGATTCTTTAGATTCTTTAGATTCTTTAGATTCTTTAGATTCTTTATATTCTTTAGATTCTTTAGATTCTTTAAATTCTTTAGATTCTTTAGATTCTTTAGATTCTTTAGATTCTTTAGATTCTTTGGATTTTTTAGATTTTTTAGATTCTTTAGATTCTTTAGAATCTTTAGATTCTTTAGAATCTTTAGATTTTTTAGATTCTTTAGATTCTTTAGATTCTTTAGATTCTTTAGATTCTTTAGATTCTTTAGATTCTTTAGATTCTTTAGATTCTTTAGATTCTTTAGATTCTTTAGATTCTTTAGATTCTTTAGATTCTTTAGATCCTTTATATTCTTTAGATTCTTTATATTCTTTAAATTCTTTAGATTCTTTAGATTCTTTAGATTCTTTAGATTCTTTAGATTCTTTAGATTCTTTAGATTGTTTAGATTTTTTAGATTCTTTAAATTTTTTATATTCTTTAGTTCCTTTAGATTCTTTAGATTCTTGAGATTCTTTAAATTTTTTAGAATCATTAGATCTTTTAGATTTTTTAGATTCTTTATATTCTTTAGATTCTTTAGATTTTTTAGATTCTTTTGATACTTTAGATTTTTTAGATTCTTTAGATTCTTTAGATTCTTTAGATTTTTTAGACTCTTTAGATTCTTTAGATTGTTTAGATTCTTTAGATTCTTTAGATCCTTTAGATTCTTTAGATTCTTTAAATACTTTAGTTTCTTTTGATTCTTTAGATTAATAGATTTTTAGATTCCTTGGATTCTTTAGATTCTTTAGATTCTTTAGATTCTTTAGATTCTTTAGATTCTTTAGATTCTTTAGATTCTTTAGATTCTTTAGATTCTTTAGATTCTTTAGATTCTTTAGATTCTTTAGATTTTTCAGATTCTTTATGTTCATTAGATTCTTTATATTCCTTAGACTCTTTAGATTCTTTAGATTCTTTAGATTCTTTAGATTCTTTATATTCTTTAGATTCTTTAAATTCTTTAGATTCCTTAGATTCTTTAGATTCTTTAGATTCTTTAGATTCTTTAGATTCTTTAGATTCTTTAGTTTCTTTTGATTCTTTAGATTAATAGATTTTTTAGATTCCTTGTATTTTTTTGATTTTTTACATTCTTTAGATTTTTTAGATTCTTTAGATTCTTTGGATTTTTTAGATTCTTTAGATTATTTAGATTCTTTAGATTCTTTAGAATCTTTAGATTCTTTAGATTCTTTAGATTCTTTAGATTCTTTAGATTCTTTAGATTCTTTAGATTCTTTAGATTCTTTAGATTTTTCAGATTCTTTAGGTTCATTAGATTCTTTATATTCCTTAGACTCTTTAGATTCTTTAGATTCTTTAGATTCTTTATATTCTTTAGATTCTTTAAATTTTTTAGATTCTTTAGATTCTTTAGATTCTTTAGATTCTTTAGATTCTTTAGATTCTTTAGATTCTTTAGTTTCTTTTGATTCTTTAGATTAATAGATTTTTTAGATTCCTTGGATTTTTTAGATTTTTTAGATTCTTTAGATTTTTTAGATTCTTTAGATTCTTTGGATTTTTTAGATTCTTTAGATTATTTAGATTCTTTAGATTCTTTAGAATCTTTAGATTCTTTAGATTCTTTAGATTCTTTAGATTCTTTAGATTCTTTAGATTCTTTAGATTCTTTAGATTCTTTAGATTCTTTAGATTCTTTAGATTCTTTAGATTCTTTAGATTCTTTAGATTCTTTAGATTCTTTAGATTCTTTAGATTCTTTAGATTCTTTAGATTCTTTAGATTCTTTAGATTCTTTAGATTCTTTAGATTCTTTAGATTCTTTAGATTCCTTAGATTCTCTAGATTCTTTAGATTCTTTAGATTCTTTGGATTTTTTAGATTTTTTAGATTCTTTAGATTCTTTAGAATCTTTAGATTCTTTAGAATCTTTAGATTCTTTAGATTCTTTAGATTCTTTAGATTCCTTAAATTCTTTAGATTCTTTAGATTCTTTAGATTCCTTAGATTCTTTAGATTCCTTAGATCCTTTAGATTCTCTAGATTCTTTAGATTCTTTAGATTCTTTAAATTCTTTAGATTTTTTAGATTCTTAAGATTCTTTAGATTCTTTAGATTCTTTAGATTTTTTAGATTCTTTAGATTCTTTAGATTCTTTAGATTCTTTAGATTCTTTAGATTCTTTAGATTCTTTAGATTCTTTAGATTCTTTAGATTCTTTAGATTCTTTAGATTCTTTAGATTCTTTAGATTCTTTAGATTCTTTAGATTCTTTAGATTCTTTAGATTCTTTAGATTCTTTAGATTCTTTAGATTCTTTAGATTCTTTAGATTCTTTAGATTCTTTAGATTCTTTAGATTCTTTAGATTCTTTAGATTCTTTATATTCTTTATATTCTTTAGATTCTTTAGATTCTTTAGATTCTTTAGATTCTTTAGATTCTTTAGATTCTTTAGATTCTTTAGATTTTTCAGATTCTTTAGGTTCATTAGATTCTTTATATTCCTTAGACTCTTTAGATTCTTTAGATTTTTTAGATTCTTTAGATTCTTTATATTCTTTAGATTCTTTAAATTCTTTAGATTCCTTAGATTCTTTAGATTCTTTAGATTCTTTAGATTCTTTAGATTCTTTAGATTCTTTAGTTTCTTTTGATTCTTTAGATTAATAGATTTTTTAGATTCCTTGTATTTTTTTGATTTTTTAGATTCTTTAGATTTTTTAGATTCTTTAGATTCTTTGGATTTTTTAGATTCTTTAGATTATTTAGATTCTTTAGATTCTTTAGAATCTTTAGATTCTTTAGATTCTTTAGATTCTTTAGAATCTTTAGATTCTTTAGATTCTTTAGATTCTTTAGATTTTTCAGATTCTTTAGGTTCATTAGATTCTTTATATTCCTTAGACTCTTTAGATTCTTTAGATTCTTTAGATTCTTTAGATTCTTTATATTCTTTAGATTCTTTAAATTCTTTAGATTCTTTAGATTCTTTAGATTCTTTAGATTCTTTAGATTCTTTAGATTCTTTAGATTCTTTAGATTCTTTAGATTCTTTAGTTTTTTTTGATTCTTTAGATTAATAGATTTTTTAGATTCCTTGGATTTTTTAGAATTTTTAGATTCTTTAGATTTTTTAGATTCTTTAGATTCTTTGGATTTTTTAGATTCTTTAGATTATTTAGATTCTTTAGATTCTTTAGAATCTTTAGATTCTTTAGATTCTTTAGATTCTTTAGATTCTTTAGATTCTTTAGATTCTTTAGATTCTTTAGATTCTTTAGATTCTTTAGATTCTTTAGATTCTTTAGATTCTTTAGATTCTTTAGATTCTTTAGATTCTTTAGATTCTTTAGATTCTTTAGATTCTTTAGATTCTTTAGATTCTTTAGATTCTTTAGATTCTTTAGATTCTTTAGATTTTTTAGATTCTTTAGATTCTTTAGATTCTTTAGATTCTTTAGATTCTTTAGATTCTTTAGATTCTTTAGATTCTTTAGATTCTTTAGATTCTTTAGATTCTTTAGATTCTTTAGATTCTTTAGATTCTTTAGATTCTTTAGATTCTTTAGATTCCTTAGATTCTCTAGATTCTATAGATTCTTTAAATTCTTTAAATTCTTTAGATTCTTTAGATTTCTTAGATTCTTTAGATTAATAGATTTTTAGATTCCTTGGATTTTTTAGATTTTTTTGATTCTTTAGATTTTTTAGATTCTTTAGATTCTTTAGATTCTTTGGATTTTATAGATTCCTTAGATTCTTTAAATTCTTTAGGTTCTTTAGATTCTTTAGATACTTTAGATCCTTTAGTTTCTTTTGATTCTTTAGATTAATAGATTTTTTAGATTCCATGTATTCTTTAGATTTTTTAGATTCTCTAGATTCTTTAGATTCTTTAGATCCTTTAGATTCTTTAGATTCTTTAGATTATTTAGATTCTGTAGATTCTTTAGATTTTTTAGATTCCTTTGATTCTTTAGATTCTTTAGATACTTTAGATTCTTTTGATTCTTTAGATTTTTTAGATTCTTTAGATTCTTTAGATTCTCTAGATTCTTTAGATTCTTTAGATTCTTTAGATTTTTTAGATTCTTTAGATTCTTTAGATTCTTTAGATTCTTTAGATTCTTTAGATTCTTTAGATTCTTTAGATTCTTTAGATTCTTTAGATTCTTTAGATTCTTTAGATTCTTTAGATTCTTTAGATTCTTTAGATTCTTTAGATTCTTTAGATTCTTTAGATTCTTTAGATTCTTTAGATTCTTTAGATTCTTTAGATTCTTTAGATTCTTTAGATTCTTTAGATTCTTTAGATTCTTTATATTCTTTAGATTCTTTTGATTCTTTAGATTCTTTAGATTCTTTAGATTCTTTAGATTCTTTAGATTCTCTAGATTCTTTAGATTCTTTGGATTCTTTAGATTCTTTAGATTCTTTAGATTCTTTAGATTCTTTAGATTCTTTAGATTCTTTAGATTCTTTAGATTCTTTAGATTCCTTAGATTCTTTATATTCTTTAGATTTTTCAGATTCTTTAGGTTCATTAGATTCTTTATATTCCTTAGACTCTTTAGATTCTTTAGATTCTTTAGATTCTTTAGATTTTTTATATTCTTTAGATTCTTTAAATTCTTTAGATTCTTTAGATTCTTTAGATTCTTTAGATTCTTTAGATTCTTTAGATTCTTTAGATTCTTTAGTTTTTTTTGATTCTTTAGATTAATAGATTTTTTAGATTCCTTGGATTTTTTAGATTTTTTAGATTCTTTAGATTTTTTAGATTCTTTAGATTCTTTGGATTTTTTAGATTCTTTAGATTATTTAGATTCTTTAGATTCTTTAGAATTTTTAGATTCTTTAGATTCTTTAGATTCTTTAGATTCTTTAGATTCTTTAGATTCTTTAGATTCTTTAGATTCTTTAGATTCTTTAGATTCTTTAGATTCTTTAGATTCTTTAGATTATTTAGATTCTTTAGATTCTTTAGATTCTTTAGATTCTTTAGATTCTTTATATTCTTTAGATTCTTTTGATTCTTTAGATTCTTTAGATTCTTTAGATTTTTTAGATTCTCTAGATTCTTTAGATTCTTTAGATTCTTTAGATTCTTTAGATTCTTTAGATTCTTTAGATTCTTTAGATTCTTTAGATTCTTTAGATTCTTTAGATTCTTTAGATTCTTTAGATTCTTTAGATTCCTTAGATTCTTTAGATCCTCTAGATTCTTTAGATTCTTTAAATTCTTTAGAATCTTTAGATTCCTTAGATTCTTTAGATCCTCTAGATTCTTTAGATTCTTTAAATTCTTTAGAATCTTTAGATTCCTTAGATTCTTTAGATTAATAGATTTTTAGATTCCTTGGATTTTTTAGATTTTTTTGATTCTTTAGATTTTTTTGATTTTCTAGATTCTTTAGATTCTTTACATTTTTTGGATTCTTTAGATTCTTTAGATTCTTTAGATTCCTTAGATTCTTTAGATTCTTTAAATTCTTTAGATTCTTTAGATTCTTTAGATTCTTTAGATTCTTTAGATACTTTAGATTCTTTAGAATCCTTAGATTCTTTAGATTCTCTAGATTCCTTAGATTCTTTAGATTCTTTAGATTCTTTAGATTCTTTAGATTCTTTAGATTCTTTAGATTCTTTAGATTCTTTAGATTCTTTAGATTCTTTAGATTCTTTAGATTCTTTAGATTCTTTAGATTCTTTAGATTCTTTAGATTCTTTAGATTCTTTAGATTCTTTAGATTCCTTAAATTCTTTAGATTCTTTAGATTCTTTAGATTCCTTAGATTCTTTAGATTCCTTAGATCCTTTAGATTCTCTAGATTCTTTAGATTCTTTAGATTCTTTAAATTCTTTAGATTTTTTAGATTCTTAAGATTCTTTAGATTCTTTAGATTCTTTAGATTTTTTAGATTCTTTAGATTCTTTAGATTCTTTAGATTCTTTAGATTCTTTAGATTCTTTAGATTCTTTAGATTCTTTAGATTCTTTAGATTCTTTAGATTCTTTAGATTCTTTAGATTCTTTAGATTCTTTAGATTCTTTAGATTCTTTAGATTCTTTAGATTCTTTAGATTCTTTAGATTCTTTAGATTCTTTAGATTCTTTAGATTCTTTAGATTCTTTAGATTCTTTAGATTCTTTATATTCTTTATATTCTTTAGATTCTTTAGATTCTTTAGATTCTTTAGATTCTTTAGATTCTTTAGATTCTTTAGATTCTTTAGATTTTTCAGATTCTTTAGGTTCATTAGATTCTTTATATTCCTTAGACTCTTTAGATTCTTTAGATTTTTTAGATTCTTTAGATTCTTTATATTCTTTAGATTCTTTAAATTCTTTAGATTCCTTAGATTCTTTAGATTCTTTAGATTCTTTAGATTCTTTAGATTCTTTAGATTCTTTAGTTTCTTTTGATTCTTTAGATTAATAGATTTTTTAGATTCCTTGTATTTTTTTGATTTTTTAGATTCTTTAGATTTTTTAGATTCTTTAGATTCTTTGGATTTTTTAGATTCTTTAGATTATTTAGATTCTTTAGATTCTTTAGAATCTTTAGATTCTTTAGATTCTTTAGATTCTTTAGAATCTTTAGATTCTTTAGATTCTTTAGATTCTTTAGATTTTTCAGATTCTTTAGGTTCATTAGATTCTTTATATTCCTTAGACTCTTTAGATTCTTTAGATTCTTTAGATTCTTTAGATTCTTTATATTCTTTAGATTCTTTAAATTCTTTAGATTCTTTAGATTCTTTAGATTCTTTAGATTCTTTAGATTCTTTAGATTCTTTAGATTCTTTAGATTCTTTAGATTCTTTAGTTTTTTTTGATTCTTTAGATTAATAGATTTTTTAGATTCCTTGGATTTTTTAGATTTTTTAGATTCTTTAGATTTTTTAGATTCTTTAGATTCTTTGGATTTTTTAGATTCTTTAGATTATTTAGATTCTTTAGATTCTTTAGAATCTTTAGATTCTTTAGATTCTTTAGATTCTTTAGATTCTTTAGATTCTTTAGATTCTTTAGATTCTTTAGATTCTTTAGATTCTTTAGATTCTTTAGATTCTTTAGATTCTTTAGATTCTTTAGATTCTTTAGATTCTTTAGATTCTTTAGATTCTTTAGATTCTTTAGATTCTTTAGATTCTTTAGATTCTTTAGATTCTTTAGATTTTTTAGATTCTTTAGATTCTTTAGATTCTTTAGATTCTTTAGATTCTTTAGATTCTTTAGATTCTTTAGATTCTTTAGATTCTTTAGATTCTTTAGATTCTTTAGATTCTTTAGATTCTTTAGATTCTTTAGATTCTTTAGATTCTTTAGATTCCTTAGATTCTCTAGATTCTATAGATTCTTTAAATTCTTTAAATTCTTTAGATTCTTTAGATTTCTTAGATTCTTTAGATTAATAGATTTTTAGATTCCTTGGATTTTTTAGATTTTTTTGATTCTTTAGATTTTTTAGATTCTTTAGATTCTTTAGATTCTTTGGATTTTATAGATTCCTTAGATTCTTTAAATTCTTTAGGTTCTTTAGATTCTTTAGATACTTTAGATCCTTTAGTTTCTTTTGATTCTTTAGATTAATAGATTTTTTAGATTCCATGTATTCTTTAGATTTTTTAGATTCTCTAGATTCTTTAGATTCTTTAGATCCTTTAGATTCTTTAGATTCTTTAGATTATTTAGATTCTGTAGATTCTTTAGATTTTTTAGATTCCTTTGATTCTTTAGATTCTTTAGATACTTTAGATTCTTTTGATTCTTTAGATTTTTTAGATTCTTTAGATTCTTTAGATTCTCTAGATTCTTTAGATTCTTTAGATTCTTTAGATTTTTTAGATTCTTTAGATTCTTTAGATTCTTTAGATTCTTTAGATTCTTTAGATTCTTTAGATTCTTTAGATTCTTTAGATTCTTTAGATTCTTTAGATTCTTTAGATTCTTTAGATTCTTTAGATTCTTTAGATTCTTTAGATTCTTTAGATTCTTTAGATTCTTTAGATTCTTTAGATTCTTTAGATTCTTTAGATTCTTTAGATTCTTTAGATTCTTTAGATTCTTTAGATTCTTTAGATTCTTTATATTCTTTAGATTCTTTTGATTCTTTAGATTCTTTAGATTCTTTAGATTCTTTAGATTCTTTAGATTCTCTAGATTCTTTAGATTCTTTGGATTCTTTAGATTCTTTAGATTCTTTAGATTCTTTAGATTCTTTAGATTCTTTAGATTCTTTAGATTCTTTAGATTCTTTAGATTCCTTAGATTCTTTATATTCTTTAGATTTTTCAGATTCTTTAGGTTCATTAGATTCTTTATATTCCTTAGACTCTTTAGATTCTTTAGATTCTTTAGATTCTTTAGATTTTTTATATTCTTTAGATTCTTTAAATTCTTTAGATTCTTTAGATTCTTTAGATTCTTTAGATTCTTTAGATTCTTTAGATTCTTTAGATTCTTTAGTTTTTTTTGATTCTTTAGATTAATAGATTTTTTAGATTCCTTGGATTTTTTAGATTTTTTAGATTCTTTAGATTTTTTAGATTCTTTAGATTCTTTGGATTTTTTAGATTCTTTAGATTATTTAGATTCTTTAGATTCTTTAGAATTTTTAGATTCTTTAGATTCTTTAGATTCTTTAGATTCTTTAGATTCTTTAGATTCTTTAGATTCTTTAGATTCTTTAGATTCTTTAGATTCTTTAGATTCTTTAGATTCTTTAGATTCTTTAGATTCTTTAGATTCTTTAGATTCTTTAGATTCTTTAGATTCTTTATATTCTTTAGATTCTTTTGATTCTTTAGATTCTTTAGATTCTTTAGATTCTTTAGATTCTCTAGATTCTTTAGATTCTTTAGATTCTTTAGATTCTTTAGATTCTTTAGATTCTTTAGATTCTTTAGATTCTTTAGATTCTTTAGATTCTTTAGATTCTTTAGATTCTTTAGATTCTTTAGATTCTTTAGATTCCTTAGATTCTTTAGATCCTCTAGATTCTTTAGATTCTTTAAATTCTTTAGAATCTTTAGATTCCTTAGATTCTTTAGATTAATAGATTTTTAGATTCCTTGGATTTTTTAGATTTTTTTGATTCTTTAGATTTTTTAGATTTTTTAGATTTTTTAGATTCTTTGGAATTTATAGATTCCTTAGATTCTTAAAATTCTTTAGGTTCTTTAGATTCTTTAGATCCTTTAGATCCTTTAGTTTCTTTTGATTCTTTAGATTAATAGATTTTTTAGATTCCATGTATTCTTTAGATTTTTTAGATTCTCTAGATTCTTTAGATTCTTTAGATCCTTTAGATTCTTTAGATTCTTTAGATTCTTTAGATTATTTAGATTCTGTAGATTCTTTAGATTCTTTAGATTCTTTAGATTCTTTAGATTCTTTATATTCTTTAGATTCTTTAGATTCTTTAAATTCTTTAGATTCTTTAGATTCTTTAGATTCTTTAGATTCTTTAGATTCTTTGGATTTTTTAGATTTTTTAGATTCTTTAGATTCTTTAGAATCTTTAGATTCTTTAGAATCTTTAGATTTTTTAGATTATTTAGATTCTTTAGATTCTTTAGATTCTTTAGATTCTTTAGATTCTTTAGATTCTTTAGATTCTTTAGATTCTTTAGATTCTTTAGATTCTTTAGATCCTTTATATTCTTTAGATTCTTTATATTCTTTAAATTCTTTAGATTCTTTAGATTCTTTAGATTCTTTAGATTCTTTAGATTCTTTAGATTCTTTAGATTGTTTAGATTTTTTAGATTCTTTAAATTTTTTATATTCTTTAGTTCCTTTAGATTCTTTAGATTCTTTAGATTCTTTAAATTTTTTAGAATCATTAGATCCTTTAGATTTTTTAGATTCTTTATATTCTTTAGATTCTTTAGATTTTTTAGATTCTTTTGATACTTTAGATTTTTTAGATTCTTTAGATTCTTTAGATTTTTTAGACTCTTTAGATTCTTTAGATTGTTTAGATTCTTTAGATTCTTTAGATCCTTTAGATTCTTTAGATTCTTTAAATACTTTAGTTTCTTTTGATTCTTTAGATTAATAGATTTTTTAGATTCCTTGGATTCTTTAGATTCTTTAGATTCTTTAGATTCTTTAGATTCTTTAGATTCTTTAGGTTCTTTAGATTCTTTAGATTCTTTAGATTCTTTAGATTCTTTAGATTCTTTAGATTTTTCAGATTCTTTATGTTCATTAGATTCTTTATATTCCTTAGACTCTTTAGATTCTTTAGATTCTTTAGATTCTTTAGATTCTTTATATTCTTTAGATTCTTTAAATTATTTAGATTCCTTAGATTCTTTAGATTCTTTAGATTCTTTAGATTCTTTAGATTCTTTAGTTTCTTTTGATTCTTTAGATTAACAGATTTTTTAGATTCCTTGTATTTTTTTGATTTTTTAGATTCTTTAGATTTTTTAGATTCTTTAGATTCTTTGGATTTTTTAGATTCTTTAGATTATTTAGATTCTTTAGATTCTTTAGAATCTTTAGATTCTTTAGATTCTTTAGATTCTTTAGATTCTTTAGATTCTTTAGATTCTTTAGATTCTTTAGATTCTTTAGATTCTTTAGATTCTTTAGATTCTTTAGATTCTTTAGATTCTTTAGATTTTTCAGATTCTTTAGGTTCATTAGATTCTTTATATTCCTTAGACTCTTTAGATTCTTTAGATTCTTTAGATTCTTTATATTCTTTAGATTCTTTAAATTTTTTAGATTCTTTAGATTCTTTAGATTCTTTAGATTCTTTAGATTCTTTAGATTCTTTAGATTCCTTAGATTCTTTAGATCCTCTAGATTCTTTAGATTCTTTAAATTCTTTAGAATCTTTAGATTCCTTAGATTCTTTAGATTAATAGATTTTTAGATTCCTTGGATTTTTTAGATTTTTTTGATTCTTTAGATTTTTTAGATTCTTTAGATTCTTTAGATTCTTTGGAATTTATAGATTCCTTAGATTCTTAAAATTCTTTAGGTTCTTTAGATTCTTTAGATTCTTTAGATCCTTTAGTTTCTTTTGATTCTTTAGATTAATAGATTTTTTAGATTCCATGTATTCTTTAGATTTTTTAGATTCTCTAGATTCTTTAGATTCTTTAGATCCTTTAGATTCTTTAGATTCTTTAGATTCTTTAGATTATTTAGATTCTGTAGATTCTTTAGATTCTTTAGATTCTTTAGATTCTTTAGATTCTTTATATTCTTTAGATTCTTTAGATTCTTTAAATTCTTTAGATTCTTTAGATTCTTTAGATTCTTTAGATTCTTTAGATTCTTTGGATTTTTTAGATTTTTTAGATTCTTTAGATTCTTTAGAATCTTTAGATTCTTTAGAATCTTTAGATTTTTTAGATTCTTTAGATTCTTTAGATTCTTTAGATTCTTTAGATTCTTTAGATTCTTTAGATTCTTTAGATTCTTTAGATTCTTTAGATTCTTTAGATTCTTTAGATTCTTTAGATTCTTTAGATCCTTTATATTCTTTAGATTCTTTATATTCTTTAAATTCTTTAGATTCTTTAGATTCTTTAGATTCTTTAGATTCTTTAGATTCTTTAGATTCTTTAGATTGTTTAGATTTTTTAGATTCTTTAAATTTTTTATATTCTTTAGTTCCTTTAGATTCTTTAGATTCTTGAGATTCTTTAAATTTTTTAGAATCATTAGATCTTTTAGATTTTTTAGATTCTTTATATTCTTTAGATTCTTTAGATTTTTTAGATTCTTTTGATACTTTAGATTTTTTAGATTCTTTAGATTCTTTAGATTCTTTAGATTTTTTAGACTCTTTAGATTCTTTAGATTGTTTAGATTCTTTAGATTCTTTAGATCCTTTAGATTCTTTAGATTCTTTAAATACTTTAGTTTCTTTTGATTCTTTAGATTAATAGATTTTTAGATTCCTTGGATTCTTTAGATTCTTTAGATTCTTTAGATTCTTTAGATTCTTTAGATTCTTTAGATTCTTTAGATTCTTTAGATTCTTTAGATTCTTTAGATTCTTTAGATTCTTTAGATTCTTTAGATTCTTTAGATTTTTCAGATTCTTTATGTTCATTAGATTCTTTATATTCCTTAGACTCTTTAGATTCTTTAGATTCTTTAGATTCTTTAGATTCTTTATATTCTTTAGATTCTTTAAATTCTTTAGATTCCTTAGATTCTTTAGATTCTTTAGATTCTTTAGATTCTTTAGTTTCTTTTGATTCTTTAGATTAATAGATTTTTTAGATTCCTTGTATTTTTTTGATTTTTTAGATTCTTTAGATTTTTTAGATTCTTTAGATTCTTTGGATTTTTTAGATTCTTTAGATTATTTAGATTCTTTAGATTCTTTAGAATCTTTAGATTCTTTAGATTCTTTAGATTCTTTAGATTCTTTAGATTCTTTAGATTCTTTAGATTCTTTAGATTCTTTAGATTCTTTAGATTTTTCAGATTCTTTAGGTTCATTAGATTCTTTATATTCCTTAGACTCTTTAGATTCTTTAGATTCTTTAGATTCTTTATATTCTTTAGATTCTTTAAATTTTTTAGATTCTTTAGATTCTTTAGATTCTTTAGATTCTTTAGATTCTTTAGATTCTTTAGATTCTTTAGTTTCTTTTGATTCTTTAGATTAATAGATTTTTTAGATTCCTTGGATTTTTTAGATTTTTTAGATTCTTTAGATTTTTTAGATTCTTTAGATTCTTTGGATTTTTTAGATTCTTTAGATTATTTAGATTCTTTAGATTCTTTAGAATCTTTAGATTCTTTAGATTCTTTAGATTCTTTAGATTCTTTAGATTCTTTAGATTCTTTAGATTCTTTAGATTCTTTAGATTCTTTAGATTCTTTAGATTCTTTAGATTCTTTAGATTCTTTAGATTCTTTAGATTCTTTAGATTCTTTAGATTCTTTAGATTCTTTAGATTCTTTAGATTCTTTAGATTCTTTAGATTCTTTAGATTCTTTAGATTCTTTAGATTCTTTAGATTCTTTAGATTCTTTAGATTCCTTAGATTCTCTAGATTCTTTAGATTCTTTAGATTCTTTGGATTTTTTAGATTTTTTAGATTCTTTAGATTCTTTAGAATCTTTAGATTCTTTAGAATCTTTAGATTTTTTAGATTCTTTAGATTCTTTAGATTCTTTAGATTCTTTAGATTCTTTAGATTCTTTAGATTCTTTAGATTCTTTAGATTCTTTAGATTCTTTAGATTCTTTAGATTCTTTAGATCCTTTATATTCTTTAGATTCTTTATATTCTTTAAATTCTTTAGATTCTTTAGATTCTTTAGATTCTTTAGATTCTTTAGATTCTTTAGATTGTTTAGATTTTTTAGATTCTTTAAATTTTTTATATTCTTTAGTTCCTTTAGATTCTTTAGATTCTTTAGATTCTTTAAATTTTTTAGAATCATTAGATCCTTTAGATTTTTTAGATTCTTTATATTCTTTAGATTCTTTAGATTTTTTAGATTCTTTTGATACTTTAGATTTTTTAGATTCTTTAGATTCTTTAGATTCTTTAGATTTTTTAGACTCTTTAGATTCTTTAGATTGTTTAGATTCTTTAGATTCTTTAGATCCTTTAGATTCTTTAGATTCTTTAAATACTTTAGTTTCTTTTGATTCTTTAGATTAATAGATTTTTTAGATTCCTTGGATTCTTTAGATTCTTTAGATTCTTTAGATTCTTTAGATTCTTTAGATTCTTTAGATTCTTTAGATTCTTTAGATTCTTTAGATTCTTTAGATTCTTTAGATTCTTTAGATTTTTCAGATTCTTTATGTTCATTAGATTCTTTATATTCCTTAGACTCTTTAGATTCTTTAGATTCTTTAGATTCTTTAGATTCTTTATATTCTTTAGATTCTTTAAATTCTTTAGATTCCTTAGATTCTTTAGATTCTTTAGATTCTTTAGATTCTTTAGATTCTTTAGTTTCTTTTGATTCTTTAGATTAATAGATTTTTTAGATTCCTTGTATTTTTTTGATTTTTTAGATTCTTTAGATTTTTTAGATTCTTTAGATTCTTTGGATTTTTTAGATTCTTTAAATTATTTAGATTCTTTAGATTCTTTAGAATCTTTAGATTCTTTAGATTCTTTAGAATCTTTAGATTCTTTAGATTCTTTAGATTCTTTAGATTCTTTAGATTCTTTAGATTCTTTAGATTTTTCAGATTCTTTAGGTTCATTAGATTCTTTATATTCCTTAGACTCTTTAGATTCTTTAGATTCTTTAGATTCTTTATATTCTTTAGATTCTTTAAATTTTTTAGATTCTTTAGATTCTTTAGATTCTTTAGATTCTTTAGATTCTTTAGATTCTTTAGATTCTTTAGATTCTTTAGATTCTTTAGTTTCTTTAGATTCTTTAGATTAATAGATTTTTTAGATTCCTTGAATTTTTTAGATTTTTTAGATTCTTTAGATTTTTTAGATTCTTTAGATTCTTTGGATTTTTTAGATTCTTTAGATTATTTAGATTCTTTAGATTCTTTAGAATCTTTAGATTCTTTAGATTCTTTAGATTTTTTAGATTCTTTAGATTCTTTAGATTCTTTAGATTCTTTAGATTCTTTAGATTCTTTAGATTCTTTAGATTCTTTAGATTCTTTAGATTCTTTAGATTCTTTAGATTCTTTAGATTCTTTAGATTCTTTAGATTCTTTAGATTCTTTAAATTCTTTAGATTCTTTAGATTCTTTAGATTATTTAGATTCTTTAGATTCTTTAGATTCTTTAGATTCTTTAGATTCCTTAGATTCTCTAGATTCTATAGATTCTTTAAATTCTTTAAATTCTTTAGATTCTTTAGATTCCTTAGATTCTTTAGATTAATAGATTTTTAGATTCCTTGGATTTTTTAGATTTTTTTGATTCTTTAGATTTTTTAGATTCTTTAGATTCTTTGGATTTTATAGATTCCTTAGATTCTTTAAATTCTTTAGGTTCTTTAGATTCTTTAGATTCTTTAGATCCTTTAGTTTCTTTTGATTCTTTAGATTAATAGATTTTTTAGATTCCATGTATTCTTTAGATTTTTTAGATTCTCTAGATTCTTTAGATTCTTTAGATCCTTTAGATTCTTTAGATTCTTTAGATTCTTTAGATTATTTAGATTCTGTAGATTCTTTAGATTTTTTAGATTCCTTTGATTCTTTAGATTCTTTAGATACTTTAGATTCTTTTGATTCTTTAGATTTTTTAGATTCTTTAGATTCTTTAGATTCTCTAGATTCTTTAGATTCTTTAGATTCTTTAGATTTTTTAGATTCTTTAGATTCTTTAGATTCTTTAGATTCTTTAGATTCTTTAGATTCTTTAGATTCTTTAGATTCTTTAGATTCTTTAGATTCTTTAGATTCTTTAGATTCTTTAGATTCTTTAGATTCTTTAGATTCTTTAGATTCTTTAGATTCTTTAGATTCTTTAGATTCTTTAGATTCTTTAGATTCTTTAGATTCTTTAGATTCTTTAGATCCTTTAGTTTCTTTTGATACTTTAGATTAATAGATTTTTTAGATTCCATGTATTCTTTAGATTTTTTACATTCTCTAGATTCTTTAGATTTTTTAGATTCTTCAGATTCTTTAGATCCCTTAGATTCATTAGATTCTTTAGATTCTTTAGATTCTTTAGATTCTTTAGATTCTTTAGATTCTTTAGATTCTTTAGATTCTTTAGATTATTTAGATTCTATAGATTCTTTAGATTCTTTAGATTCTTTAGTTTCTTTAGATTCTTTAGATTCTTTAGATTCTTTAGATTCTATAGATTCTGTGGATTCTTAATATTCTTTAGATTCTTTAGATTCTTTAGATTCTTTAGATTCTTTAGATTATTTAGATTCTATAGATTCTTTAGATTCTTTAGATTCTTTAGATTCTTTAGATTCTTTAGATTCTTTAGAATCTTTAGATTCTTTAGATTCTTTAGATTCTTTAGATTCTTTAGATTCTTTAGATTCTTTAGATTTTTCAGATTCTTTAGGTTCATTAGATTCTTTATATTCCTTAGACTCTTTAGATTCTTTAGATTCTTTAGATTCTTTATATTCTTTAGATTCTTTAAATTTTTTAGATTCTTTAGATTCTTTAGATTCTTTAGATTCTTTAGATTCTTTAGATTCTTTAGATTCTTTAGATTCTTTAGATTCTTTAGTTTCTTTAGATTCTTTAGATTAATAGATTTTTTAGATTCCTTGAATTTTTTAGATTTTTTAGATTCTTTAGATTTTTTAGATTCTTTAGATTCTTTGGATTTTTTAGATTCTTTAGATTATTTAGATTCTTTAGATTCTTTAGAATCTTTAGATTCTTTAGATTCTTTAGATTTTTTAGATTCTTTAGATTCTTTAGATTCTTTAGATTCTTTAGATTCTTTAGATTCTTTAGATTCTTTAGATTCTTTAGATTCTTTAGATTCTTTAGATTCTTTAGATTCTTTAGATTCTTTAGATTCTTTAGATTCTTTAGATTCTTTAAATTCTTTAGATTCTTTAGATTCTTTAGATTATTTAGATTCTTTAGATTCTTTAGATTCTTTAGATTCTTTAGATTCCTTAGATTCTCTAGATTCTATAGATTCTTTAAATTCTTTAAATTCTTTAGATTCTTTAGATTCCTTAGATTCTTTAGATTAATAGATTTTTAGATTCCTTGGATTTTTTAGATTTTTTTGATTCTTTAGATTTTTTAGATTCTTTGGATTTTATAGATTCCTTAGATTCTTTAAATTCTTTAGGTTCTTTAGATTCTTTAGATTCTTTAGATCCTTTAGTTTCTTTTGATTCTTTAGATTAATAGATTTTTTAGATTCCATGTATTCTTTAGATTTTTTAGATTCTCTAGATTCTTTAGATTCTTTAGATCCTTTAGATTCTTTAGATTCTTTAGATTCTTTAGATTATTTAGATTCTGTAGATTCTTTAGATTTTTTAGATTCCTTTGATTCTTTAGATTCTTTAGATACTTTAGATTCTTTTGATTCTTTAGATTTTTTAGATTCTTTAGATTCTTTAGATTCTCTAGATTCTTTAGATTCTTTAGATTCTTTAGATTTTTTAGATTCTTTAGATTCTTTAGATTCTTTAGATTCTTTAGATTCTTTAGATTCTTTAGATTCTTTAGATTCTTTAGATTCTTTAGATTCTTTAGATTCTTTAGATTCTTTAGATTCTTTAGATTCTTTAGATTCTTTAGATTCTTTAGATTCTTTAGATTCTTTAGATTCTTTAGATTCTTTAGATTCTTTAGATTCTTTAGATTCTTTAGATCCTTTAGTTTCTTTTGATACTTTAGATTAATAGATTTTTTAGATTCCATGTATTCTTTAGATTTTTTACATTCTCTAGATTCTTTAGATTTTTTAGATTCTTCAGATTCTTTAGATCCCTTAGATTCATTAGATTCTTTAGATTCTTTAGATTCTTTAGATTCTTTAGATTCTTTAGATTCTTTAGATTCTTTAGATTCTTTAGATTATTTAGATTCTATAGATTCTTTAGATTCTTTAGATTCTTTAGTTTCTTTAGATTCTTTAGATTCTTTAGATTCTTTAGATTCTATAGATTCTGTGGATTCTTAATATTCTTTAGATTCTTTAGACTCTTTAGTTCCTTTAGATTCTTTAGATTCTTTAGATTCTTTAGATTCTGTAGATTCTTTAGATTCTTTAGATTCTTTAGATTCTTTAGATTCTTTAGATTCTTTAGATTCTTTAGATTCTTTAGATTCTTTAGATTCTTTAGATTCTTTAGATTCTTTAGATTCTTTAGATTCTTTAGATTCTTTAGATTCTTTAGATTCTTTAGATCCTTTAGTTTCAGATTATTTAGATTTTTTAGATTCTTTAGATTCTTTAGAAACTTTGGATTTTTTAGATTCTTTTGATTCTTTAGATTTTTTAGATTCTTTAGATTCTTTAGATTCTTTAGATTCTTTAGATTCTTTAGATTCTTCAGATTATTTAGATTTTTTAGATTCTTTAGATTATTTAAGTTCTTTAGATTATTTAGTTTCTTTAGATTTTTTAGATTCTTTTCATTAGATTCTTTAGATTCTTTTCTTTAGATTCTTTAGATTTTTTAGATTCTTTAGATTCTTTAGATTCTTTAGAATCTTTGGATTTTTTAGATCCTTTAGATTCTTTAGATTCTTTAGTTTTTTTAGATTCTTTATATTCTTTAAATTCTTTAGATTCTTTAGATTCTTTAGATTCTTTAGATTCTTTAGATTCTTTAGATTCTTTAGATTCTTTAGATTCTTTAGATTCTTTAGATTCTTTAGATTCTTTAGATTCTTTAGATTCTTTAGATTCTTTAGATTCTTTAGATTCTTTAGATTCTTTAGATTCTTTAGATTCTTTAGATTCTTTAGATTCTTTAGATTCTTTAGATTCTTTAGATTCTTTAGATTCTTTAGATTCTTTAGATTCTTTAGATTCTTTAGATTCTTTAGATTCTTTAGATTCTTTAGATTCTTTAGATTCTTTAGATTCTTTAGATTCTTTAGATTCTTTAGATTCTTTAGATTCTTTAGATTCTTTAGATTCTTTGGATTCTTTAGATTCTTTAGTTTCTTTAGATTTTTTAGATTCTTTAGATTCTTTAGATTCTTTAGATTCTTTGGATTCTTTAGATTCTTTAGATTCTTTAGATTCTTTAGATTCTTTAGATTCTTTAGATTCTTTAGATTCTTTAGATTCTTTAGATTCTTTAGATTCTTTAGATTCTTTAAATTCTTTAGATTCTTTAGATTCTTTAGATTCTTTAGATTCTTTAGATTCTTTAGATTCTTTAGATTCTTTACTTTCTTTTGATTCTTTAGATTAATAGATTTTTTAGATTCCTTGGATTTTTTAGATTTTTTAGATTCTTTAGATTTTTTAGATTCTTTAGATTCTTTGGATTTTTTAGATTCTTTAGATTCTTTAGATTCTTTAGAATCTTTAGATTCTTTAGATTCTTTAGATTCTTTAGATTCTTTAGATTCTTTAGATTCTTTAGATTCTTTAGATTCTTTAGATTCTTTAGATTCTTTAGATTCTTTAGATTCTTTAGATTCTTTAGATTCTTTAGATTCTTTAGATTCTTTAGATTCTTTAGGTTCTTTAGATTCTTTAGATTCTTTAGATTCTTTAGATTCTTTAGATTCTTTAGATTCTTTAAATTCTTTAGATTCTTTAGATTCTTTAGATGCTTTAGATTCTTTAGATTCTTTAGATTCCTTAGATTCTCTAGATTCTATAGATTCTTTAGATTCTTTAAATTCTTTAGATTCTTTAGATTCCTTAGATTCTTTCGATTAATAGATTTTTAGATTCCTTGGATTTTTTAGATTTTTTTGATTCTTTAGATTTTTTAGATTCTTTAGATTCTTTAGATACTTTGGATTTTATAGACTCCTTAGATTCTTTAAATTCTTTAGGTTCTTTAGATTCTTTAGATTCTTTAGATCCTTTAGTTTCTTTTGATTCTTTAGATTAATACATTTTTTAGATTCCATGTATTCTTTAGATTTTTTAGATTCTTTAGATTCTTTGGATTCTTTAGATTCTTTAGATTCTTTAGATTCTTTAGATTCTTTAGATTCTTTAGATTCTTTAGATTCTTTAGATTGTTTAGATACTTTAGATTCTTTAGATTCTGTAGATTCTTTAGATTCTTTAGATTCTTTAGATTCTTTAGATTCTTTAGATTCTTTAGATTCTTTAGATTCTTTAGATTCTTTAGATTATTTAGATTCTATAGATTCTTTAGGTTCTTTAGATTCTTTAGTTCCTTTAGATTCTTTAGATTCTTTAGATTCTTTAGATTCTTTAGATTCTTTAGATTCTTTAGATTCTTTAGATTCTTTAGATTCTTTAGATTCTTTAGATTCTTTAGACTCTTTAGTTCCTTTAGATTCTTTAGATTCTTTAGATTCTGTAGTTTCTTTAGATTCTTTAGATTCTTTAGATTCTTTAGATTCTTTAGATTCTTTAGATTCTTTAGATCCTTTAGTTTCAGATTATTTAGATTTTTTAGATTCTTTAGATTCTTTAGAAACTTTGGATTTTTTAGATTCTTTTGATTCTTTAGATTTTTTAGATTCTTTAGATTCTTTAGATTCTTTAGATTCTTCAGATTATTTAGATTTTTTAGATTCTTTAGATTATTTAAGTTCTTTAGATTATTTAGTTTCTTTAGATTTTTTAGATTCTTTTCATTAGATTCTTTAGATTCTTTTCTTTAGATTCTTTAGATTTTTTAGATTCTTTAGATTCTTTAGATTCTTTAGAATCTTTGGATTTTTTAGATCCTTTAGATTCTTTAGATTCTTTAGTTTTTTTAGATTCTTTATATTCTTTAAATTCTTTAGATTCTTTAGATTCTTTAGATTCTTTAGTTTCTTTAGATTCTTTAGATTCTTTAGATTCTTTAGATTCTTTAGATTCTTTAGTTTCTTTAGATTCTTTAGATTCTTTAAATTCTTTAGATTCTTTAGATTCTTTAGATTCTTTAGATTCTTTAGATTCTTTAGATTCTTTAGATTCTTTAGATTCTTTAGATTCTTTAGATTCTTTAGATTCTTTAGATTCTTTAGATTCTTTAGATTCTTTAGATTCTTTAGATTCTTTAGATTCTTTAGATTCTTTGGATTCTTTAGATTCTTTAGTTTCTTTAGATTTTTTAGATTCTTTAGATTCTTTAGATTCTTTAGATTCTTTGGATTCTTTAGATTCTTTAGATTCTTTAGATTCTTTAGATTCTTTAGATTCTTTAGATTCTTTAGATTCTTTAGATTTTTTAGATTCTTTAGATTCTTTAGATTCTTTAAATTCTTTAGATTCTTTAGATTCTTTAGATTCTTTAGATTCTTTAGATTCTTTAGATTCTTTATTTTCTTTTGATTCTTTAGATTAATAGATTTTTTAGATTCCTTGGATTTTTTAGATTTTTTAGATTCTTTAGATTTTTTAGATTCTTTAGATTCTTTGGATTTTTTAGATTCTTTAGATTCTTTAGATTCTTTAGAATCTTTAGATTCTTTAGATTCTTTAGATCCTTTAGATTCTTTAGATTCTTTAGATTCTTTAGATTCTTTAGATACTTTAGATTCTTTAGATTCTTTAGATTCTTTAGATTCTTTAGATTCTTTAGATTCTTTAGATTCTTTAGATTCTTTAGATTCTTTAGATTCTTTAGATTCTTTAGATTCTTTAGATTCTTTAGATTCTTTAGATTCTTTAGATTCTTTAGATTCTTTAGATTCTTTAGATTCTTTAGATTCTTTAAATTCTTTAGATTCTTTAGATTCTTTAGATGCTTTAGATTCTTTAGATTCTTTAGATTCCTTAGATTCTCTAGATTCTATAGATTCTTTAGATTCTTTAAATTCTTTAGATTCTTTAGATTCCTTAGATTCTTTCGATTAATAGATTTTTAGATTCCTTGGATTTTTTAGATTTTTTTGATTCTTTAGATTTTTTAGATTCTTTAGATTCTTTAGATACTTTGGATTTTATAGACTCCTTAGATTCTTTAAATTCTTTAGGTTCTTTAGATTCTTTAGATTCTTTAGATCCTTTAGTTTCTTTTGATTCTTTAGATTAATACATTTTTTAGATTCCATGTATTCTTTAGATTTTTTAGATTCTCTAGATTCTTTAGATTCTTTGGATTCTTTAGATTCTTTAGATTCTTTAGATTCTTTAGATTCTTTAGATTCTTTAGATTCTTTAGATTCTTTAGATTCTTTAGATTCTTTAGATTGTTTAGATACTTTAGATTCTTTAGATTCTGTAGATTCTTTAGATTCTTTAGATTCTTTAGATTCTTTAGATTCTTTAGATTCTTTAGATTCTTTAGATTCTTTAGATTCTTTAGATTCTTTAGATTATTTAGATTCTATAGATTCTTTAGGTTCTTTAGATTCTTTAGTTCCTTTAGATTCTTTAGATTCTTTAGATTCTTTAGATTCTTTAGATTCTTTAGATTCTTTAGATTCTTTAGATTCTTTAGATTCTTTAGATTCTTTAGATTCTTTAGATTCTTTAGATTCTTTAGATTCTTTAGATTCTTTAGATTCTTTAGACTCTTTAGTTCCTTTAGATTCTTTATATTCTTTAGATTCTGTAGTTTCTTTAGATTCTTTAGATTCTTTAGATTCTTTAGATTCTTTAGATTCTTTAGATTCTTTAGATTCTTTAGATCCTTTAGTTTCAGATTATTTAGATTTTTTAGATTCTTTAGATTCTTTAGAAACTTTGGATTTTTTAGATTCTTTTGATTCTTTAGATTTTTTAGATTCTTTAGATTCTTTAGATTCTTTAGATTCTTCAGATTATTTAGATTTTTTAGATTCTTTAGATTATTTAAGTACTTTAGATTATTTAGTTTCTTTAGATTCTTTAGATTCTTTTCATTAGATTCTTTAGATTCGTTTCTTTAGATTCTTTAGATTTTTTAGATTCTTTAGATTCTTTAGATTCTTTAGAATCTTTGGATTTTTTAGATTCTTTTGATTCTTTAGATTTTTTAGATTCTTTAGATTCTTTAGATTCATTAAATTCTTTAGATTCTTTAGATTCTTTAGATTCTTTAGATTCTTTAGTTTCTTTAGATACTTTAGATACTTTAGATTCTTTAGATTCTTTAGATTCTTTAGATTCTTTAGATTCTTTAGATTCTTTAGATTCTTTAGATTCTTTAGATTCTTTAGATTCTTTAGATTCTTTAGATTCTTTTCTTTAGATTCTTTAGATTTTTTAGATTCTTTAGATTCTCTAGATTCTTTAGAATCTTTGGCTTTTTTAGATCCTTTAGATTCTTCAGATTCTTTAGTTTTTTTAGATTCTTTAGATTCTTTAAATTCTTTAGATTCTTTAGATTCTTTAGATTCTTTAGATTCTTTAGATTCTTTAGATTATTTAGATTCTATAGATTCTTTAGATTCTTTAGATTCTTTAGTTCCTTTAGATTCTTTAGATTCTTTAGATTCTTTAGATTCTGTAGATTCTTTAGATTCTTTGGATTCTTTAGATTCTTTAGACTCTTTAGTTCCATTAGATTCTTTAGATTCTTTAGATTCTTTAGATTCTGTAGATTCTTTAGATTCTTTAGATTGTTTAGATTCTTTAGATTCTTTAGATTCTTTAGATTCTTTAGATTCTTTAGATTCTTTAAATTCTTTAGATCCTTTAGTTTCAGATTATTTAGATTTTTTAGATTCTTTAGATTCTTTAGAAACTTTGGATTTTTTAAATTCTTTTGATTCTTTAGATTTTTTAGATTCTTTAGATTCTTTAGATTCTTTAGATTCTTTAGATTCTTCAGATTATTTAGATTTTTTAGATTCTTTAGATTATTTAAGTTCTTTAGATTATTTAGTTTCTTTAGATTCTTTAGATTTTTTCATTAGATTCTTTAGATTCTTTTCTTTAGATTCTTTAGATTTTTTAGATTCTTTAGACTCTTTAGATTCTTTAGAATCTTTGGATTTTTTAGATTCTTTTGATTCTTTAGATTTTTTAGATTCTTTAGATTCTTTAGATTCTTTAGATTCATTAAATTCTTTAGATTCTTTAGATTCTTTAGATTCTTTAGATTCTTTAGATTCTTTAGATTCTTTAGATTCTTTAGAATCTTTGGATTTTTTAGATCCTTTAAATTTTTCAGATTCTTTAGTTTTTTTAGATTCTTTAGATTCTTTAAATTCTTTAGATTCTTTAGATTCTTTAGATTCTTTAGATTCTTTAGATTCTTTAGATTATTTAGATTCTATAGATTCTTTAGATTCTTTAGATTCTTTAGTTCCTTTAGATTCTTTAGATTCTTTAGATTCTTTAGATTCTGTAGATTCTTTAGATTCTTTGGATTCTTTAGATTCTTTAGACTCTTTAGTTCCATTAGATTCTTTAGATTCTTTAGATTCTTTAGATTCTGTAGATTCTTTAGATTCTTTAGATTCTTTAGATTCTTTAGATTCTTTAGATTCTTTAGATTCTTTAGATTCTTTAGATTCTTTAAATTCTTTAGATCCTTTAGTTTCAGATTATTTAGATTTTTTAGATTCTTTAGATTCTTTAGAAACTTTGGATTTTTTAAATTCTTTTGATTCTTTAGATTTTTTAGATTCTTTAGATTCTTTAGATTCTTTAGATTCTTTAGATTCTTCAGATTATTTAGATTTTTTAGATTCTTTAGATTATTTAAGTTCTTTAGATTATTTAGTTTCTTTAGATTCTTTAGATTTTTTCATTAGATTCTTTAGATTCTTTTCTTTAGATTCTTTAGATTTTTTAGATTCTTTAGATTCTTTAGATTCTTTAGAATCTTTGGATTTTTTAGATTCTTTTGATTCTTTAGATTTTTTAGATTCTTTAGATTCTTTAGATTCTTTAGATTCATTAAATTCTTTAGATTCTTTAGATTCTTTAGATTCTTTAGATTCTTTAGATTCTTTAGATTCTTTAGATTCTTTAGATTCTTTAGATTCTTTAGATTCTTTAGATTTTTTAGATTCTTTAGATTCTTTAGATTCTTTAGATTCTTTAGATTCTTTAAATTCTTTAGATTCTTTAGATTCTTTAGATTCTTTAGATTCTTTAAATTCTTTAGATTCTTTAGATTCTTTAAATTCTTTAGATTCTTTAGATTCTTTAGATTCTTTAGATTCTTTAGATTCTTTAGATTCTTTAGATTCTTTAGATTCTTTAGATTCTTTAGATTCTTTAGATTCTTTAGATTCTTTAGATTCTTTAGATTCTTTAGATTCTTTAGATTCTTTAGATTCTTTAGTTTCTTTAGATTCTTTACATTCTTTAGATTCTTTAGATTCTTTAGATTCTTTAGATTCTTTAGATTCTTTAGATTCTTTAGATTCTTTAGATTCTTTAGATTCTTTAGATTCTTTAGATTCTGTAGATTTTTTAGATTCTTTAGATTCTTTAGATTCTTTGGATTCTTTAGATTCTTTAGATTCTTTAGATTCTTTAGATTCTTTAGATTCTTTAGATTCTTTAGATTCTTTAGATTCTTTAGATTCTTTAGATTCTTTAGATTCTGTAGATTTTTTAGATTCTTTAGATTCTTTAGATTCTTTGGATTCTTTAGATTCTTTAGATTCTTTAGATTCTTTAGATTCTTTAGATCCTTTAGTTTCTTTTGATACTTTAGATTCTTTAGATTTTTTAGATTCTTCAGATTCTTTAGATCCCTTAGATTCTTTAGATTCTTTAGATTCTTTAGATTCTTTAGATTCTTTAGATTATTTAGATTCTATAGATTCTTTAGGTTCTTTAGATTCTTTAGTTCCTTTAGATTCTTTACATTCTTTAGATTCTTTAGATTCTTTAGATTCTTTAGATTCTTTAGATTCTTTAGATTCTTTAGATTCTTTAGATTCTTTAGATTCTTTAGATTCTTTAGATTCTTTAGATTCTTTAGATTCTGTAGATTCTTTAGATTCTTTAGATTCTTTAGATTCTTTAGATTCTTTAGATTCTTTAGATTCTTTAGATTCTTTAGATTCTTTAGATTCTTTAGATTCTTTAGATTCTTTAGATTCTTTAGATTCTTTAGATTCTTTAGATTCTTTAGATTCTTTAGATTCTTTAGATTCTTTAGATTCTTTAGATTCTTTAGATTCTTTAGATTCTTTAGATTCTTTAGATCCTTTAGTTTCTTTTGATAATTTAGATTCTTTAGATTTTTTAGATTCTTTAAATTTTTTAGATTCATTAGATTTTTTAGATTCTTTAGATTCTTTAGATTCTTTAGATTCTTTAGATTCTTTAGATTCTTTAGATTCTTTAGATTCTTTAGATTCTTTAGATTTTTTAGATTCTTTAGATTCTTTAGATTCTTTAGATTCTTTAGATTCTTTAGATTCTTTAGTTTCTTTAGATTCTTTAGATTCTTTAGATTCTTTAGATTCTTTAGATTCTTTAGATTCTTTAGATTCTTTAGATTCTTTAGATTCTTTAGATTCTTTAGATTCATTAGATTCATTAGATTCTTTAGATTCTTTAGATTCTTTAGATTCTTTAGATTCTTTAGATTCTTTAGATTCTGTAGATTCTTTAGATTCTTTAGATTCTTTAGATTCTTTAGATTCTTTAGATTCTTTAGATTCTTTAGATTCTTTAGATTCTTTAGATTCTTTAGATTCTTTAGATTCTTTAGATTCTTTAGATCCTTTAGTTTCTTTTGATACTTTAGATTCTTTAGATTTTTTAGATTCTTTAAATTTTTTAGATTCATTAGATTTTTTAGATTCTTTAGATTCTTTAGATTCTTTAGATTCTTTAGATTCTTTAGATTCTTTAGATTCTTTAGATTCTTTAGATTCTTTAGATTCTTTAGATTCTTTTGATTCTTTAGATTCTTTAGATTCTTTAGATTCTTTAGATTCTTTAGTTTCTTTAGATTCTTTAGATTCTTTAGATTCTTTAGATTCTTTAGATTCTTTAGATTCTTTAGATTCTTTAGATTCTTTAGATTCTTTAGATTCTTTAGATTCTTTAGATTCTTTAGATTCTTTAGATTCTTTAGATTCTTTAGATTCTTTAGATTCTTTAGATTCTTTAGATTCTTTAGATCCTTTAGTTTCAGATTATTTAGATTTTTTCGATTCTTTAGATTCTTTAGAAACTTTGGATTTTTTAGATTCTTTTGATTCTTTAGATTTTTTAGATTCTTTAGATTCTTTAGATTCTTTAGATTCTTTAGATTCTTTAGATTCTTCAGATTATTTAGATTTTTTAGATTCTTTAGATTATTTAAGTTCTTTAGATTATTTAGTTTCTTTAGATTTTTTAGATTCTTTTCATTAAATTCTTTAGATTCTTTTCTTTAGATTCTTTAGATTTTTTAGATTCTTTAGATTCTTTAGAATCTTTGGATTTTTTAGATCCTTTAGATTCTTTAGATTCTTTAGTTTTTTTAGATTCTTTAGATTCTTTAAATTCTTTAGATTCTTTAGATTCTTTAGATTCTTTAGATTCTTTAGATTCTTTAGATTCTTTAGATTCTTTAGATTCTTTAGTTTCTTTAGATTCTTTAGATCCTTTAAATTCTTTAGATTCTTTAGATTCTTTAGATTCTTTAGATTCTTTAGATTCTTTAGATTCTTTAGATTCTTTAGATTCTTTAGATTCTTTAGATTCTTTAGATTCTTTAGATTCATTAGATTCTTTAGATTCTTTAGATTCTTTAGATTCTTTAGATTCTTTAGATTCTTTAGATTCTTTAGATTCTTTAGATTCTTTAGATTCTTTAGATTCTTTGGATTCTTTAGATTCTTTAGTTTCTTTAGATTTTTTAGATTCTTTAGATTCTTTAGATTCTTTAGATTCTTTGGATTATTTAGATTCTTTAGATTCTTTAGATTCTTTAGATTCTTTAGATTCTTTAGATTCTTTAGATTCTTTAGATTCTTTAGATTCTTTAGATTCTTTAGATTCTTTAAATTCTTTAGATTCTTTAGATTCTTTAGATTCTTTAGATTCTTTAGATTCTTTAGATTCTTTATTTTCTTTTGATTCTTTAGATTAATAGATTTTTTAGATTCCTTGGATTTTTTAGATTTTTTAGATTCTTTAGATTTTTTAGATTCTTTAGATTCTTTAGATTCTTTAGATTCTTTAGATTCTTTAGATTCTTTAGATTCTTTAGATTCTTTAGATTCTTTAGATTCTTTAGATTCTTTAGATTCTTTAGATTCTTTAGATTCTTTAGATTCTTTAGATTCTTTAGATTCTTTAGATTCTTTAGATTCTTTAGATTCTTTAGATTCTTTAGATTCTTTAGATTCTTTAGATTCTTTAGATTCTTTAGATTCTTTAAATTCTTTAGATTCTTTAGATTCTTTAGATTCCTTAGATTCTCTAGATTCTATAGATTCTTTAGATTCTTTAAATTCTTTAGATTCTTTAGATTCCTTAGATTCTTTCGATTAATAGATTTTTAGATTCCTTGGATTTTTTAGATTTTTTTGATTCTTTAGATTTTTTAGATTCTTTAGATTCTTTAGATACTTTGGATTTTATAGACTCCTTAGATTCTTTAAATTCTTTAGGTTCTTTAGATTCTTTAGATTCTTTAGATCCTTTAGTTTCTTTTGATTCTTTAGATTAATACATTTTTTAGATTCCATGTATTCTTTAGATTTTTTAGATTCTCTAGATTCTTTAGATTCTTTGGATTCTTTAGATTCTTTAGATTCTTTAGATTCTTTAGATTCTTTAGATTCTTTAGATTCTTTAGATTCTTTAGATTCTTTAGATTCTTTAGATTCTTTAGATTCTTTAGATTCTTTAGATTGTTTAGATACTTTAGATTCTTTAGATTCTGTAGATTCTTTAGATTCTTTAGATTCTTTAGATTCTTTAGATTCTTTAGATTCTTTAGATTCTTTAGATTCTTTAGATTCTTTAGATTATTTAGATTCTATAGATTCTATAGATTCTTTAGGTTCTTTAGATTCTTTAGTTCCTTTAGTTTCTTTAGATTCTTTAGATTCTTTAGATTCTTTAGATTCTTTAGATTCTTTAGATTCTTTAGATTCTTTAGATTCTTTAGATTCTTTAGATTCTTTAGACTCTTTAGTTCCTTTAGATTCTTTAGATTCTTTAGATTCTTTAGATTCTGTAGTTTCTTTAGATTCTTTAGATTCTTTAGATTCTTTAGATTCTTTAGATTCTTTAGATTCTTTAGATCCTTTAGTTTCAGATTATTTAGATTTTTTAGATTCTTTAGATTCTTTAGAAACTTTGGATTTTTTAGATTCTTTTGATTCTTTAGATTTTTTAGATTCTTTAGATTCTTTAGATTCTTTAGATTCTTTAGATTCTTTAGATTCTTCAGATTAGTTAGATTTTTTAGATTCTTTAGATTATTTAAGTACTTTAGATTATTTAGTTTCTTTAGATTCTTTAGATTCTTTTCATTAGATTCTTTAGATTCTTTTCTTTAGATTCTTTAGATTTTTTAGATTCTTTAGATTCTTTAGATTCTTTAGAATCTTTGGATTTTTTAGATTCTTTTGATTCTTTAGATTTTTTAGATTCTTTAGATTCTTTAGATTCATTAAATTCTTTAGATTCTTTAGATTCTTTAGATTCTTTAGATTCTTTAGATTCTTTAGATTCTTTAGTTTCTTTAGATACTTTAGATACTTTAGATTCTTTAGATTCTTTAGATTCTTTAGATTCTTTAGATTCTTTAGATTCTTTAGATTCTTTAGATTCTTTAGATTCTTTAGATTCTTTTCTTTAGATTCTTTAGATTTTTTAGATTCTTTAGATTCTTTAGATTCTTTAGAATCTTTGGATTTTTTAGATCCTTTAGATTCTTCAGATTCTTTAGTTTTTTTAGATTCTTTAGATTCTTTAAATTCTTTAGATTCTTTAGATTCTTTAGATTCTTTAGATTCTTTAGATTCTTTAGATTATTTAGATTCTATAGATTCTTTAGTTTCTTTAGATTCTTTAGTTCCTTTAGATTCTTTAGATTCTTTAGATTCTTTAGATTCTGTAGATTCTTTAGATTCTTTGGATTCTTTAGATTCTTTAGACTCTTTAGTTCCATTAGATTCTTTAGATTCTTTAGATTCTTTAGATTCTGTAGATTCTTTAGATTCTTTAGATTCTTTAGATTCTTTAGATTCTTTAGATTCTTTAGATTCTTTAGATTCTTTAGATTCTTTAGATTCTTTAGATTCTTTAGATTCTTTAGATTCTTTAGATTCTTTAGATTCTTTAGATTCTTTAGATTCTTTAGACTCTTTAGTTCCTTTAGATTCTTTAGATTCTTTAGATTCTGTAGTTTCTTTAGATTCTTTAGATTCTTTAGATTCTTTAGATTCTTTAGATTCTTTAGATTCTTTAGATTCTTTAGATTCTTTAGATTCTTTAGATCCTTTAGTTTCAGATTATTTAGATTTTTTAGATTCTTTAGATTCTTTAGAAACTTTGGATTTTTTAGATTCTTTTGATTCTTTAGATTTTTTAGATTCTTTAGATTCTTTAGATTCTTTAGATTCTTCAGATTATTTAGATTTTTTAGATTCTTTAGATTATTTAAGTACTTTAGATTATTTAGTTTCTTTAGATTCTTTAGATTCTTTTCATTAGATTCTTTAGATTCGTTTCTTTAGATTCTTTAGATTTTTTAGATTCTTTAGATTCTTTAGATTCTTTAGAATCTTTGGATTTTTTAGATTCTTTTGATTCTTTAGATTTTTTAGATTCTTTAGATTCTTTAGATTCATTAAATTCTTTAGATTCTTTAGATTCTTTAGATTCTTTAGATTCTTTAGTTTCTTTAGATACTTTAGATACTTTAGATTCTTTAGATTCTTTAGATTCTTTAGATTCTTTAGATTCTTTAGATTCTTTAGATTCTTTAGATTCTTTAGATTCTTTAGATTCTTTAGATTCTTTAGATTCTTTAGATTCTTTAGATTCTTTAGATTCTTTAGATTCTTTAGATTCTTTAGATTCTTTAGATTCTTTTCTTTAGATTCTTTAGATTTTTTAGATTCTTTAGATTCTTTAGATTCTTTAGAATCTTTGGATTTTTTAGATCCTTTAGATTCTTCAGATTCTTTAGTTTTTTTAGATTCTTTAGATTCTTTAAATTCTTTAGATTCTTTAGATTCTTTAGATTCTTTAGATTCTTTAGATTCTTTAGATTCTTTAGATTATTTAGATTCTATAGATTCTTTAGATTCTTTAGATTCTTTAGTTCCTTTAGATTCTTTAGATTCTTTAGATTCTTTAGATTCTTTATTTTCTTTTGATTCTTTAGATTAATAGATTTTTTAGATTCCTTGGATTTTTTAGATTTTTTAGATTCTTTAGATTCTTTAGATTCTTTAGATTCTTCAGATTATTTAGATATTTTAGATTCTTTAGATTATTTAAGTACTTTAGATTATTTAGTTTCTTTAGATTCTTTAGATTCTTTTCATTAGATTCTTTAGATTCGTTTCTTTAGATTCTTTAGATTTTTTAGATTCTTTAGATTCTTTAGATTCTTTAGAATCTTTGGATTTTTTAGATTCTTTTGATTCTTTAGATTTTTTAGATTCTTTAGATTCTTTAGATTCATTAAATTCTTTAGATTCTTTAGATTCTTTAGATTCTTTAGATTCTTTAGTTTCTTTAGATACTTTAGATACTTTAGATTCTTTAGATTCTTTAGATTCTTTAGATTCTTTAGATTCTTTAGATTCTTTAGATTCTTTAGATTCTTTAGATTCTTTAGATTCTTTAGATTCTTTAGATTCTTTAGATTCTTTAGATTCTTTAGATTCTTTAGATTCTTTAGATTCTTTAGATTCTTTTCTTTAGATTCTTTAGATTTTTTAGATTCTTTAGATTCTTTAGATTCTTTAGAATCTTTGGATTTTTTAGATCCTTTAGATTCTTCAGATTCTTTAGTTTTTTTAGATTCTTTAGATTCTTTAAATTCTTTAGATTCTTTAGATTTTTTAGATTCTTTAGATTCTTTAGATTCTTTAGATTATTTAGATTCTATAGATTCTTTAGATTCTTTAGATTCTTTAGATTCTTTAGATTCTTTAGATTCTTTAGATTCTTTAGATTCTTTAGATTCTTTAGATTCTTTAGATTCTTTAGATTCTTTGGATTCTTTAGATTCTTTAGTTTCTTTAGATTTTTTAGATTCTTTAGATTCTTTAGATTCTTTAGATTCTTTGGATTCTTTAGATTCTTTAGATTCTTTAGATTCTTTAGATTCTTTAGATTCTTTAGATTCTTTAGATTCTTTAGATTCTTTAGATTCTTTAGATTCTTTAGATTCTTTAAATTCTTTAGATTCTTTAGATTCTTTAGATTCTTTAGATTCTTTAGATTCTTTAGATTCTTTAGATTCTTTATTTTCTTTTGATTCTTTAGATTAATAGATTTTTTAGATTCCTTGGATTTTTTAGATTTTTTAGATTCTTTAGATTTTTTAGATTCTTTAGATTCTTTGTATTTTTTAGATTCTTTAGATTCTTTAGATTCTTTAGAATCTTTAGATTCTTTAGATTCTTTAGATTCTTTAGATTCTTTAGATTCTTTAGATTCTTTAGATTCTTTAGATTCTTTAGATTCTTTAGATTCTTTAGATTCTTTAGATTCTTTAGATTCTTTAGATTCTTTAGATTCTTTAGATTCTTTAGATTCTTTAGATTCTTTAGGTTCTTTAGATTCTTTAGATTCTTTAGATTCTTTAGATTCTTTAGATTCTTTAGATTCTTTAGATTCTTTAGATTCTTTAGATTCTTTAGATACTTTGGATTTTATAGACTCCTTAGATTCTTTAAATTCTTTAGGTTCTTTAGATTCTTTAGATTCTTTAGATCCTTTAGTTTCTTTTGATTCTTTAGATTAATACATTTTTTAGATTCCATGTATTCTTTAGATTTTTTAGATTCTCTAGATTCTTTAGATTTTTTGGATTCTTTAGATTCTTTAGATTCTTTAGATTCTTTAGATTCTTTAGATTCTTTAGATTCTTTAGATTCTTTAGATTCTTTAGATTCTTTAGATTGTTTAGATACTTTAGATTCTTTAGATTCTGTAGATTCTTTAGATTCTTTAGATTCTTTAGATTCTTTAGATTCTTTAGATTCTTTAGATTCTTTAGATTCTTTAGATTATTTAGATTCTATAGATTCTTTAGGTTCTTTAGATTCTTTAGTTCCTTTAGATTCTTTAGATTCTTTAGATTCTTTAGATTCTTTAGATTCTTTAGATTCTTTAGATTCTTTAGATTCTTTAGATTCTTTAGACTCTTTAGTTCCTTTAGATTCTTTAGATTCTTTAGATTCTGTAGTTTCTTTAGATTCTTTAGATTCTTTAGATTCTTTAGATTCTTTAGATTCTTTAGATTCTTTAGATTCTTTAGATTCTTTAGATCCTTTAGTTTCAGATTATTTAGATTTTTTAGATTCTTTAGATTCTTTAGAAACTTTGGATTTTTTAGATTCTTTTGATTCTTTAGATTTTTTAGATTCTTTAGATTCTTTAGATTCTTTAGATTCTTCAGATTATTTAGATTTTTTAGATTCTTTAGATTATTTAAGTACTTTAGATTATTTAGTTTCTTTAGATTCTTTAGATTCTTTTCATTAGATTCTTTAGATTCGTTTCTTTAGATTCTTTAGATTTTTTAGATTCTTTAGATTCTTTAGATTCTTTAGAATCTTTGGATTTTTTAGATTCTTTTGATTCTTTAGATTTTTTAGATTCTTTAGATTCTTTAGATTCATTAAATTCTTTAGATTCTTTAGATTCTTTAGATTCTTTAGATTCTTTAGTTTCTTTAGATACTTTAGATACTTTAGATTCTTTAGATTCTTTAGATTCTTTAGATTCTTTAGATTCTTTAGATTCTTTAGATTCTTTAGATTCTTTAGATTCTTTAGATTCTTTAGATTCTTTAGATTCTTTAGATTCTTTAGATTCTTTAGATTCTTTAGATTCTTTAGATTCTTTTCTTTAGATTCTATAGATTTTTTAGATTCTTTAGATTCTTTAGATTCTTTAGAATCTTTGGATTTTTTAGATCCTTTAGATTCTTCAGATTCTTTAGTTTTTTTAGATTCTTTAGATTCTTTAAATTCTTTAGATTCTTTAGATTCTTTAGATTCTTTAGATTCTTTAGATTCTTTAGATTATTTAGATTCTATAGATTCTTTAGATTCTTTAGATTCTTTAGTTCCTTTAGATTCTTTAGATTCTTTAGATTCTTTAGATTCTGTAGATTCTTTAGATTCTTTGGATTCTTTAGATTCTTTAGACTCTTTAGTTCCATTAGATTCTTTAGATTCTTTAGATTCTTTAGATTCTGTAGATTCTTTAGATTCTTTAGATTCTTTAGATTCTTTAGATTCTTTAGATTCTTTAGATTCTTTAGATTCTTTAGATTCTTTAGATTCTTTAGATTCTTTAGATTCTTTAGATTCTTTAGATTCTTTAAATTCTTTAGATCCTTTAGTTTCAGATTATTTAGATTTTTTAGATTCTTTAGATTCTTTAGAAACTTTGGATTTTTTAGATTCTTTTGATTCTTTAGATTTTTTAGATTCTTTAGATTCTTTAGATTCTTTAGATTCTTTAGATTCTTCAGATTATTTAGATTTTTTAGATTCTTTAGATTATTTAAGTTCTTTAGATTATTTAGTTTCTTTAGATTCTTTAGATTTTTTCATTAGATTCTTAAGATTCTTTTCTTTAGATTCTTTAGATTTTTTAGATTCTTTAGATTCTTTAGATTCTTTAGAATCTTTGGATTTTTTAGATTCTTTTGATTCTTTAGATTTTTTAGATTCTTTAGATTCTTTAGATTCTTTAGATTCTTTAGATTCATTAAATTCTTTAGATTCTTTAGATTCTTTAGATTCTTTAGATTCTTTAGATTCTTTAGATTCTTTAGATTCTTTAGATTCTTTAGATTTTTTAGATTCTTTAGATTCTTTAGATTCTTTAGATTCTTTAGATTCTTTAAATTCTTTAGATTCTTTAGATTCTTTAGATTCTTTAGATTCTTTAAATTCTTTAGATTCTTTAGATTCTTTAGATTCTTTAGATTCTTTAGATTCTTTAGATTCTTTAGATTCTTTAGACTCTTTAGTTCCTTTAGATTCTTTAGATTCCTTAGATTCTTTAGATTCTGTAGTTTCTTTAGATTCTTTAGATTCTTTAGATTCTTTAGATTCTTTAGATTCTTTAGATTCTTTAGATTCTTTAGATTCTTTAGATTCTTTAGATTCTTTAGATTCTTTAGATTCTTTAGATTCTTTAGATTCTTTAGATTCTTTAGATTCTTTAGATTCTTTAAATTTTTTAGATTCATTAGATTCTTTAGATTTTTTAGATTCTTTAGATTATTTAGATTTTTTAGTTTTTTTAGATTATTTTGATTCTTTAGATTTTTTAGATTCTTTAGATTTTTTAGATACTTTAGATTCTTTAGACTCTTTAGATTCTTTAGATTCTTTAGATTCTTTAGATTTTTTAGATTCTTTAGATTCTTTGGATCCTTTAGATTCTTTAGATTTTTAGATTCTTTAGATTCTTTAGATTCCTTAGATTCTTTAGATTCTTTAGATTCGTTAGATTCTTTAAATTCTTTAGATTCTTTAGATTCTTTAGATTCTTTAGATTCTTTAGATTCTTTAGATTCTTTAGATTCTTTAGATTCTTTAGATTCTTTAGATTCTTTAGATTCTTTAGATTCTTTAGATTCTTTAGATTCTTTAGATTCTTTAGATTCTTTAGATTCTTTAGATTCTTTAGATTCTTTAGATTCTTTAGATTCTTTAGATTCTTTAGATTCTTTAGATTCTTTAGATTCTTTAGATTCTTTAGATTCTTTAGATTCTTTAGATTCTTTAGATTCTTTAGATTCTTTAGATTCTTTAGATTCTTTAGATACTTTAGATACTTTAGATTCTTTAGATTCTTTAGATTCTTTAGATTCTTTAGATTCTTTAGATACTTTAGATACTTTAGATTCATTAGACTCTTTAGATTCTTTAGTTTCTTTAGATTCTTTATATTCTTTAGATTCTTTAGATTCTTTAGATTCTTTAGATTCTTTAGATTCTTTAGATTCTTTAGATTCTTTAGATTCTTTAGATTCTTTAGATTCTTTAGATTCTTTAGATTCTTTAGATTCTTTAGATTCTTTAGATTCTTTAGATTCTTTAGATTATTTAGATTCTTTAGATTCTTTAGATTCTTTAGATTCTTTAGATTCTTTAGATTCTTTAGATTCTTTAGATTCTTTAGATTCTTTAGATTCTTTAGATTCTTTAGATTCTTTAGATTCTTTAGATTCTTTAGATTTTTTAGACTCTTTAGATTTTTTATATTCGTTAGTTCCTTTAGATTCTTTAGATTCTTTAAATTTTTTAGATTCATTAGATTCTTTAGATTTTTTAAATTCTTTGGATTATTTAGATTTTTTAGTTTTTTTAGATTCTTTTGATTCTTTAGATTTTTTAGATTCTTTAGATTTTTTAGATAATTTAGATTCTTTAGACTCTTTAGATTCTTTAGATTCTTTAAATTCTTTAGATTCTTTAGATTCTTTAGATTCTTTAGATTCTTTAGATTCTTTAGATTCTTTAGATTCTTTAGATTCTTTAGATTCTTTAGATTCTTTAGATTCTTTAGATTCTTTAGATTCTTTAGATTCTTTAGATTCTTTAGATTCTTTAGATTCTTTAGATTCTTTAGATTCTTTAGTTTCTTTAGATTCTTTACATTCTTTAGATTCTTTAGGTTCTTTAGATTCTTTAGATTCTTTAGATTCTTTAGATTCTTTAGATTCTTTAGATTCTTTAGATTCTTTAGATTCTTTAGATTCTTTAGATTCTGTAGATTTTTTAGATTCTTTAGATTCTTTAGATTCTTTGGATTCTTTAGATTCTTTAGATTCTTTAGATTCTTTAGATTCTTTAGATTCTTTAGATTCTTTAGATTCTTTAGATTCTTTAGATTCTTTAGATTCTTTAGATTCTGTAGATTTTTTAGATTCTTTAGATTCTTTAGATTCTTTGGATTCTTTAGATTCTTTAGATTCTTTAGATTCTTTAGATTATTTAGATCCTTTAGTTTCTTTTGATACTTTAGATTCTTTAGATTTTTTAGATTCTTCAGATTCTTTAGATCCCTTAGATTCTTTAGATTCTTTAGATTCTTTAGATTCTTTAGATTCTTTAGATTATTTAGATTCTATAGATTCTTTAGATTCTTTAGATTCTTTAGTTCCTTTAGATTCTTTACATTCTTTAGATTCTTTAGATTCTTTAGATTCTTTAGATTCTTTAGATTCTTTAGATTCTTTAGATTCTTTAGATTCTTTAGATTCTTTAGATTCTTTAGATTCTTTAGATTCTTTAGATTCTTTAGATTCTGTAGATTCTTTAGATTCTTTAGATTCTTTAGATTCTTTAGATTCTTTAGATTCTTTAGATTCTTTAGATTCTTTAGATTCTTTAGATTCTTTAGATTCTTTAGATTCTTTAGATTCTTTAGATTCTTTAGATTCTTTAGATTCTTTAGATTCTTTAGATTCTTTAGATTCTTTAGATTCTTTAGATCCTTTAGTTTCTTTTGATAATTTAGATTCTTTAGATTTTTTAGATTCTTTAAATTTTTTAGATTCATTAGATTTTTTAGATTCTTTAGATTCTTTAGATTCTTTAGATTCTTTAGATTCTTTAGATTCTTTAGATTCTTTAGATTCTTTAGATTCTTTAGATTCTTTAGATTTTTTAGATTCTTTAGATTCTTTAGATTCTTTAGATTCTTTAGATTCTTTAGATTCTTTAGATTCTTTAGATTCTTTAGTTTCTTTAGATTCTTTAGATTCTTTAGATTCTTTAGATTCTTTAGATTCTTTAGATTCTTTAGATTCTTTAGATTCTTTAGATTCTTTAGATTCTTTAGATTCATTAGATTCTTAAGATTCTTTAGATTCTTTAGATTCTTTAGATTCTTTAGATTCTTTAGATTCTTTAGATTCTTTAGATTCTGTAGATTCTTTAGATTCTTTAGATTCTTTAGATTCTTTAGATTCTTTAGATTCTTTAGATTCTTTAGATTCTTTAGATTCTTTAGATTCTTTAGATTCTTTAGATTCTTTAGATTCTTTAGATTCTTTAGATTCTTTAGATTCTTTAGATTCTTTAGATTCTTTAGATTCTTTAGATCCTTTAGTTTCTTTTGATACTTTAGATTCTTTAGATTTTTTAGATTCTTTAAATTTTTTAGATTCATTAGATTTTTTAGATTCTTTAGATTCTTTAGATTCTTTAGATTCTTTAGATTCTTTAGATTCTTTAGATTCTTTAGATTCTTTAGATTCTTTAGATTCTTTTGATTCTTTAGATTCTTTAGATTCTTTAGATTCTTTAGATTCTTTAGTTTCTTTAGATTCTTTACATTCTTTAGATTCTTTAGATTCTTTAGATTCTTTAGATTCTTTAGATTCTTTAGATTCTTTAGATTCTTTAGATTCTTTAGATTCTTTAGATTCTTTAGTTTCAGATTATTTAGATTTTTTAGATTCTTTAGATTCTTTAGATTCTTTAGAAACTTTGGATTTTTTAGATTCTTTTGATTCTTTAGATTTTTTAGATTCTTTAGATTCTTTAGATTCTTTAGATTCTTTAGATTCTTTAGATTCTTCAGATTATTTAGATTTTTTAGATTCTTTAGATTATTTAAGTTCTTTAGATTATTTAGTTTATTTAGATTTTTTAGATTCTTTTCATTAGATTCTTTAGATTCTTTTCTTTAGATTCTTTAGATTTTTTAGATTCTTTAGATTCTTTAGATTCTTTAGAATCTTTGGATTTTTTAGATCCTTTAGATTCTTTAGATTCTTTAGTTTTTTTAGATTCTTTAGATTCTTTAAATTCTTTAGATTCTTTAGATTCTTTAGATTCTTTAGATTCTTTAGATTCTTTAGATTCTTTAGATTCTTTAGATTCTTTAGATTCTTTAGATTGTTTAGATACTTTAGATTCTTTAGATTCTGTAGATTCTTTAGATTCTTTAGATTCTTTAGATTCTTTAGATTCTTTAGATTCTTTAGATTCTTTAGATTCATTAGATTCTTTAGATTCTTTAGATTCTTTAGACTCTTTAGTTCCTTTAGATTCTTTAGATTCCTTAGATTCTTTAGATTCTGTAGTTTCTTTAGATTCTTTAGATTCTTTAGATTCTTTAGATTCTTTAGATTCTTTAGATTCTTTAGATTCTTTAGATTCTTTAGATTCTTTAGATTCTTTAGATTCTTTAGATTCTTTAGATTCTTTAGATTCTTTAGATTCTTTAGATTCTTTAGATTCTTTAGATTCTTTAGATTCTTTAGATTCTTTAAATTTTTTAGATTCATTAGATTCTTTAGATTTTTTAGATTCTTTAGATTATTTAGATTTTTTAGTTTTTTTAGATTATTTTGATTCTTTAGATTTTTTAGATTCTTTAGATTTTTTAGATACTTTAGATTCTTTAGACTCTTTAGATTCTTTAGATTCTTTAGATTCTTTAGATTTTTTAGATTCTTTAGATTCTTTGGATCCTTTAGATTCTTTAGATTTTTAGATTCTTTAGATTCTTTAGATTCCTTAGATTCTTTAGATTCTTTAGATTCGTTAGATTCTTTAGATTCTTTAGATTCTTTAGATTCTTTAGATTCTTTAGATTCTTTAGATTCTTTAGATTCTTTAGATTCTTTAGATTCTTTAGATTCTTTAGATTCTTTAGATTCTTTAGATTCTTTAGATTCTTTAGATTCTTTAGATTCTTTAGATTCTTTAGTTTCTTTAGATTCTTTAGATTCTTTAGATTCTTTAGATTCTTTAGATTCTTTAGATTCTTTAGATTCTTTAGATTCTTTAGATTCTTTAGATTCTTTAGATTCTTTAGATACTTTAGATACTTTAGATTCTTTAGATTCTTTAGATTCTTTAGATTCTTTAGATTCTTTAGATACTTTAGATACTTTAGATTCATTAGACTCTTTAGATTCTTTAGTTTCTTTAGATTCTTTATATTCTTTAGATTCTTTATATTTTTTAGATTCTTTAGATTCTTTAGATTCTTTAGATTCTTTAGATTCTTTAGATTCTTTAGATTCTTTAGATTCTTTAGATTCTTTAGATTCTTTAGATTCTTTAGATTCTTTAGATTCTTTAGATTCTTTAGATTCTTTAGATTATTTAGATTCTTTAGATTCTTTAGATTCTTTAGATTCTTTAGATTCTTTAGATTCTTTAGATTCTTTAGATTCTTTAGATTCTTTAGATTCTTTAGATTCTTTAGATTCTTTAGATTTTTTAGACTCTTTAGATTTTTTATATTCGTTAGTTCCTTTAGATTCTTTAGATTCTTTAAATTTTTTAGATTCATTAGATTCTTTAGATTTTTTAAATTCTTTGGATTATTTAGATTTTTTAGTTTTTTTAGATTCTTTTGATTCTTTAGATTTTTTAGATTCTTTAGATTTTTTAGATAATTTAGATTCTTTAGACTCTTTAGATTCTTTAGATTCTTTAAATTCTTTAGATTCTTTAGATTCTTTAGATTCTTTAGATTCTTTAGATTCTTTAGATTCTTTAGATTCTTTAGATTCTTTAGATTCTTTAGATTCTTTAGATTCTTTAGATTCTTTAGATTCTTTAGATTCTTTAGATTCTTTAGATTCTTTAGATTCTTTAGATTCTTTAGATTCTTTAGATTCTTTAGATTCTTTAGTTTCTTTAGATTCTTTACATTCTTTAGATTCTTTAGGTTCTTTAGATTCTTTAGATTCTTTAGATTCTTTAGATTCTTTAGATTCTTTAGATTCTTTAGATTCTTTAGATTCTTTAGATTCTTTAGATTCTGTAGATTTTTTAGATTCTTTAGATTCTTTAGATTCTTTGGATTCTTTAGATTCTTTAGATTCTTTAGATTCTTTAGATTCTTTAGATTCTTTAGATTCTTTAGATTCTTTAGATTCTTTAGATTCTTTAGATTCTTTAGATTCTTTAGATTCTTTAGATTCTGTAGATTTTTTAGATTCTTTAGATTCTTTAGATTCTTTGGATTCTTTAGATTCTTTAGATTCTTTAGATTCTTTAGATTATTTAGATCCTTTAGTTTCTTTTGATACTTTAGATTCTTTAGATTTTTTAGATTCTTCAGATTCTTTAGATCCCTTAGATTCTTTAGATTCTTTAGATTCTTTAGATTCTTTAGATTCTTTAGATTATTTAGATTCTATAGATTCTTTAGATTCTTTAGATTCTTTAGTTCCTTTAGATTCTTTACATTCTTTAGATTCTTTAGATTCTTTAGATTCTTTAGATTCTTTAGATTCTTTAGATTCTTTAGATTCTTTAGATTCTTTAGATTCTTTAGATTCTTTAGATTCTTTAGATTCTTTAGATTCTTTAGATTCTTTAGATTCTTTAGATTCTGTAGATTCTTTAGATTCTTTAGATTCTTTAGATTCTTTAGATTCTTTAGATTCTTTAGATTCTTTAGATTCTTTAGATTCTTTAGATTCTTTAGATTCTTTAGATTCTTTAGATTCTTTAGATTCTTTAGATTCTTTAGATTCTTTAGATTCTTTAGATTCTTTAGATCCTTTAGTTCCTTTAGTTTCTTTTGATAATTTAGATTCTTTAGATTTTTTAGATTCTTTAAATTTTTTAGATTCATTAGATTTTTTAGATTCTTTAGATTCTTTAGATTCTTTAGATTCTTTAGATTCTTTAGATTCTTTAGATTCTTTAGATTCTTTAGATTTTTTAGATTCTTTAGATTCTTTAGATTCTTTAGATTCTTTAGATTCTTTAGATTCTTTAGATTCTTTAGATTCTTTAGTTTCTTTAGATTCTTTAGATTCTTTAGATTCTTTAGATTCTTTAGATTCTTTAGATTCTTTAGATTCTTTAGATTCTTTAGATTCTTTAGATTCTTTAGATTCATTAGATTCTTAAGATTCTTTAGATTCTTTAGATTCTTTAGATTCTTTAGATTCTTTAGATTCTTTAGATTCTGTAGATTCTTTAGATTCTTTAGATTCTTTAGATTCTTTAGATTCTTTAGATTCTTTAGATTCTTTAGATTCTTTAGATTCTTTAGATTCTTTAGATTCTTTAGATTCTTTAGATTCTTTAGATTCTTTAGATTCTTTAGATTCTTTAGATCCTTTAGTTTCTTTTGATACTTTAGATTCTTTAGATTTTTTAGATTCTTTAAATTTTTTAGATTCATTAGATTTTTTAGATTCTTTAGATTCTTTAGATTCTTTAGATTCTTTAGATTCTTTAGATTCTTTAGATTCTTTAGATTCTTTAGATTCTTTAGATTCTTTTGATTCTTTAGATTCTTTAGATTCTTTAGATTCTTTAGATTCTTTAGTTTCTTTGGATTCTTTACATTCTTTAGATTCTTTAGATTCTTTAGATTCTTTAGATTCTTTAGATTCTTTAGATTCTTTAGATTCTTTAGATTCTTTAGATTCTTTAGATTCTTTAGATTCTTTAGATTCTTTAGATTCTTTAGATTCTTTAGATTCTTTAGTTTCAGATTATTTAGATTTTTTAGATTCTTTAGATTCTTTAGATTCTTTAGAAACTTTGGATTTTTTAGATTCTTTTGATTCTTTAGATTTTTTAGATTCTTTAGATTCTTTAGATTCTTTAGATTCTTTAGATTCTTTAGATTCTTTAGATTCTTCAGATTATTTAGATTTTTTAGATTCTTTAGATTATTTAAGTTCTTTAGATTATTTAGTTTATTTAGATTTTTTAGATTCTTTTCATTAGATTCTTTAGATTCTTTTCTTTAGATTCTTTAGATTTTTTAGATTCTTTAGATTCTTTAGATTCTTTAGAATCTTTGGATTTTTTAGATCCTTTAGATTCTTTAGATTCTTTAGTTTTTTTAGATTCTTTAGATTCTTTAGATTCTTTAGATTCTTTAGATTCTTTAGATTCTTTAGATTCTTTAGATTCTTTAGATTCTTTAGATTCTTTAGATTCTTTAGATTCTTTAGATTGTTTAGATACTTTAGATTCTTTAGATTCTGTAGATTCTTTAGATTCTTTAGATTCTTTAGATTCTTTAGATTCTTTAGATTCTTTAGATTCTTTAGATTCTTTAGATTCTTTAGATTCTTTAGATTCTTTAGATTCTTTAGACTCTTTAGTTCCTTTAGATTCTTTAGATTCCTTAGATTCTTTAGATTCTGTAGTTTCTTTAGATTCTTTAGATTCTTTAGATTCTTTAGATTCTTTAGATTCTTTAGATTCTTTAGATTCTTTAGATTGTTTAGATACTTTAGATTCTTTAGATTCTGTAGATTCTTTAGATTCTTTAGATTCTTTAGATTCTTTAGATTCTTTAGATTCTTTAGATTCTTTAGATTCTTTAGATTCTTTAGATTCTTTAGATTCTTTAGATTCTTTAGATTATTTAGATTCTTTAGATTATTTAGATTCTATAGATTCTTTAGGTTCTTTAGATTCTTTAGTTCCTTTAGATTTTTTAGATTCTTTAGATTCTTTAGATTCTTTAGATTCTTTAGATTCTTTAGATTCTTTAGATTCTTTAGATTCTTTAGATTCTTTAGATTCTTTAGATTCTTTAGATTCTTTAGATTCTTTAGACTCTTTAGTTCCTTTAGATTCTTTAGATTCCTTAGATTCTTTAGATTCTGTAGTTTCTTTAGATTCTTTAGATTCTTTAGATTCTTTAGATTCTTTAGATTCTTTAGATTCTTTAGATTCTTTAGATCCTTTAGTTTCAGATTATTTAGATTTTTTAGATCCTTTAGATTCTTTAGAAACTTTGGATTTTTTAGATTCTTTTGATTCTTTAGATTTTTTAGATTCTTTAGATTCTTTAGATTCTTTAGATTCTTTAGATTCTTTAGATTCTTCAGATTATTTAGATTTTTTAGATTCTTTAGATTATTTAAGTACTTTAGATTATTTAGTTTCTTTAGATTCTTTAGATTCTTTTCATTAGATTCTTTAGATTCTTTTCTTTAGATTCTTTAGATTTTTTAGATTCTTTAGATTCTTTAGATTCTTTAGAATCTTTGGATTTTTTAGATTCTTTTGATTCTTTAGATTTTTTAGATTCTTTAGATTCTTTAGATTCATTAAATTCTTTAGATTCTTTAGATTCTTTAGATTCTTTAGATTCTTTAGATTCTTTAGATTCTTTAGTTTCTTTAGATACTTTAGATACTTTAGATTCTTTAGATTCTTTAGATTCTTTAGATTCTTTAGATTCTTTAGATTCTTTAGATTCTTTAGATTCTTTAGATTCTTTAGATTCTTTAGATTCTTTAGATTCTTTAGATTCTTTAGATTCTTTAGATTCTTTAGATTCTTTAGATTCTTTAGATTCATTAGATTCTTTAGATTCTTTAGATTCTTTAGATTCTTTAGATTCTTTAGATTCTTTAGATTCTTTAGATTCTTTAGATTCTTTGGATTCTTTAGATTCTTTAGTTTCTTTAGATTTTTTAGATTCTTTAGATTCTTTAGATTCTTTAGATTCTTTGGATTCTTTAGATTCTTTAGATTCTTTAGATTCTTTAGATTCTTTAGATTCTTTAGATTCTTTAGATTCTTTAGATTCTTTAGATTCTTTAGATTCTTTAGATTCTTTAGATTCTTTAGATTCTTTAGATTCTTTAAATTCTTTAGATTCTTTAGATTCTTTAGATTCTTTAGATTCTTTAGATTCTTTAGATTCTTTAGATTCTTTAGATTCTTTAGATTCTTTATTTTCTTTTGATTCTTTAGATTAATAGATTTTTTAGATTCCTTGGATTTTTTAGATTTTTTAGATTTTTTAGATTCTTTAGATTCTTTAGATTCTTTAGATTCTTTAGATTCTTTAGATGCTTTAGATTCTTTAGATTCTTTAGATTCTTTAGATTCTTTAGATTCTTTAGATTCTTTAGATTCTTTAGATTCTTTAGATTCTTTAAATTCTTTAGATTCTTTAGATTCCTTAGATTCTTTCGATTAATAGATTTTTAGATTCCTTGGATTTTTTAGATTTTTTTGATTCTTTAGATTCTTTAGATTTTTTAGATTCTTTAGATTCTTTAGATTCTTTAGATTCTTTAGATTCTTTAGATTCTTTAGATTCTTTAGATTCTTTAGATTCTTTAGATTCTTTAGATTCTTTAGATTCTTTAGATTCTTTAGATTCTTTAGATTCTTTAGATTCTTTAGATTCTTTAGATTCTTTAGATTCTTTAGTTTCGTTGGATTCTTTAGATTCTTTAGATTCTTTAGATTCTTTAGATTCTTTAGATTCTTTAGATTCTTTAGATTCTTTAGATTCTTTAGATTCTTTAGATTCTTTAGATTCTTTAGATTCTTTAGATTCTTTAGATTCTTTAGATTCTTTAGATTCTTTAGATTCTTTAGATTCTTTAGATTCTTTAGATTCTTTAGATTCTTTAGATTCTTTAGATTCTTTAGATTCTTTAGATTCTTTAGATTCTTTAGATACTTTAGATACTTTAGATTCTTTAGATTCTTTAGATTCTTTAGATTCTTTAGATTCTTTAGATTCTTTAGATACTTTAGATACTTTAGATTCATTAGACTCTTTAGATTCTTTAGTTTCTTTAGATTCTTTATATTCTTTAGATTCTTTAGATTCTTTAGATTCTTTAGATTCTTTAGATTCTTTAGATTCTTTAGATTCTTTAGATTCTTTAGATTCTTTAGATTCTTTAGATTCTTTAGATTCTTTAGATTCTTTAGATTCTTTAGATTCTTTAGATTCTTTAGATTATTTAGATTCTTTAGATTCTTTAGATTCTTTAGATTCTTTAGATTCTTTAGATTCTTTAGATTCTTTAGATTCTTTAGATTCTTTAGATTCTTTAGATTCTTTAGATTCTTTAGATTTTTTAGACTCTTTAGATTTTTTATATTCGTTAGTTCCTTTAGATTCTTTAGATTCTTTAAATTTTTTAGATTCATTAGATTCTTTAGATTTTTTAAATTCTTTGGATTATTTAGATTTTTTAGTTTTTTTAGATTCTTTTGATTCTTTAGATTTTTTAGATTCTTTAGATTTTTTAGATAATTTAGATTCTTTAGACTCTTTAGATTCTTTAGATTCTTTAAATTCTTTAGATTCTTTAGATTCTTTAGATTCTTTAGATTCTTTAGATTCTTTAGATTCTTTAGATTCTTTAGATTCTTTAGATTCTTTAGATTCTTTAGATTCTTTAGATTCTTTAGATTCTTTAGATTCTTTAGATTCTTTAGATTCTTTAGATTCTTTAGATTCTTTAGATTCTTTAGTTTCTTTAGATTCTTTACATTCTTTAGATTCTTTAGGTTCTTTAGATTCTTTAGATTCTTTAGATTCTTTAGATTCTTTAGATTCTTTAGATTCTTTAGATTCTTTAGATTCTTTAGATTCTTTAGATTCTTTAGATTCTGTAGATTTTTTAGATTCTTTAGATTCTTTAGATTCTTTGGATTCTTTAGATTCTTTAGATTCTTTAGATTCTTTAGATTCTTTAGATTCTTTAGATTCTTTAGATTCTTTAGATTCTTTAGATTCTTTAGATTCTTTAGATTCTTTAGATTCTTTAGATTCTTTAGATTCTTTAGATTCTTTAGATTCTGTAGATTTTTTAGATTATTTAGATTCTTTAGATTCTTTGGATTCTTTAGATTCTTTAGATTCTTTAGATTCTTTAGATTCTTTAGATCCTTTAGTTTCTTTTGATACTTTAGATTCTTTAGATTTTTTAGATTCTTCAGATTCTTTAGATCCCTTAGATTCTTTAGATTCTTTAGATTCTTTAGATTCTTTAGATTATTTAGATTCTATAGATTCTTTAGATTCTTTAGATTCTTTAGTTCCTTTAGATTCTTTACATTCTTTAGATTCTTTAGATTCTTTAGATTCTTTAGATTCTTTAGATTCTTTAGATTCTTTAGATTCTTTAGATTCTTTAGATTCTTTAGATTCTTTAGATTCTTTAGATTCTTTAGATTCTGTAGATTCTTTAGATTCTTTAGATTCTTTAGATTCTTTAGATTCTTTAGATTCTTTAGATTCTTTAGATTCTTTAGATTCTTTAGATTCTTTAGATTCTTTAGATTCTTTAGATTCTTTAGATTCTTTAGATTCTTTAGATTCTTTAGATTCTTTAGATTCTTTAGTTTCTTTAGATTCTTTAGATTCTTTAGATCCTTTAGTTTCTTTTGATAATTTAGATTCTTTAGATTTTTTAGATTCTTTAAATTTTTTAGATTCATTAGATTTTTTAGATTCTTTAGATTCTTTAGATTCTTTAGATTCTTTAGATTCTTTAGATTCTTTAGATTCTTTAGATTCTTTAGATTTTTTAGATTCTTTAGATTCTTTAGATTCTTTAGATTCTTTAGATTCTTTAGATTCTTTAGATTCTTTAGATTCTTTAGTTTCTTTAGATTCTTTAGATTCTTTAGATTCTTTAGATTCTTTAGATTCTTTAGATTCTTTAGATTCTTTAGATTCTTTAGATTCTTTAGATTCTTTAGATTCTTTAGATTCTTTAGATTCATTAGATTCTTAAGATTCTTTAGATTCTTTAGATTCTTTAGATTCTTTAGATTCTTTAGATTCTTTAGATTCTGTAGATTCTTTAGATTCTTTAGATTCTTTAGATTCTTTAGATTCTTTAGATTCTTTAGATTCTTTAGATTCTTTAGATTCTTTAGATTCTTTAGATTCTTTAGATTCTTTAGATTCTTTAGATTCTTTAGATTCTTTAGATTCTTTAGATTCTTTAGATTCTTTAGATTCTTTAGATTCTTTAGTTTCTTTTGATACTTTAGATTCTTTAGATTTTTTAGATTCTTTAAATTTTTTAGATTCATTAGATTTTTTAGATTCTTTAGATTCTTTAGATTCTTTAGATTCTTTAGATTCTTTAGATTCTTTAGATTCTTTAGATTCTTTAGATTCTTTAGATTCTTTTGATTCTTTAGATTCTTTAGATTCTTTAGATTCTTTAGATTCTTTAGTTTCTTTAGATTCTTTACATTCTTTAGATTCTTTAGATTCTTTAGATTCTTTAGATTCTTTAGATTCTTTAGATTCTTTAGATTCTTTAGATTCTTTAGATTCTTTAGATTCTTTAGATTCTTTAGATTCTTTAGATTCTTTAGATTCTTTAGATTCTTTAGATTCTTTAGATTCTTTAGATTCTTTAGATTCTTTAGATTCTTTAGATTCTTTAGATTCTTTAGTTTCAGATTATTTAGATTTTTTAGATTCTTTAGATTCTTTAGATTCTTTAGAAACTTTGGATTTTTTAGATTCTTTTGATTCTTTAGATTTTTAGATTCTTTAGATTCTTTAGATTCTTTAGATTCTTTAGATTCTTTAGATTCTTTAGATTCTTCAGATTATTTAGATTTTTTAGATTCTTTAGATTATTTAAGTTCTTTAGATTATTTAGTTTATTTAGATTTTTTAGATTCTTTTCATTAGATTCTTTAGATTCTTTTCTTTAGATTCTTTAGATTTTTTAGATTCTTTAGATTCTTTAGATTCTTTAGAATCTTTGGATTTTTTAGATCCTTTAGATTCTTTAGATTCTTTAGTTTTTTTAGATTCTTTAGATTCTTTAAATTCTTTAGATTCTTTAGATTCTTTAGATTCTTTAGATTCTTTAGATTCTTTAGATTCTTTAGATTCTTTGGATTCTTTAGATTCTTTAGATTCTTTAGATTGTTTAGATACTTTAGATTCTTTAGATTCTGTAGATTCTTTAGATTCTTTAGATTCTTTAGATTCTTTAGATTCTTTAGATTCTTTAGATTCTTTAGATTCTTTAGATTCTTTAGATTCTTTAGATTCTTTAGATTCTTTAGATTCTTTAGATTCTTTAGACTCTTTAGTTCCTTTAGATTCTTTAGATTCCTTAGATTCTTTAGATTCTGTAGTTTCTTTAGATTCTTTAGATTCTTTAGATTCTTTAGATTCTTTAGATTCTTTAGATTCTTTAGATTCTTTAGATTCTTTAGATTCTTTAGATTCTTTAGATTGTTTAGATACTTTAGATTCTTTAGATTCTGTAGATTCTTTAGATTCTTTAGATTCTTTAGATTCTTTAGATTCTTTAGATTCTTTAGATTCTTTAGATTCTTTAGATTCTTTAGATTCTTTAGATTCTTTAGATTCTTTAGATTCTTTAGATTCTTTAGATTATTTAGATTCTATAGATTCTTTAGGTTCTTTAGATTCTTTAGTTCCTTTAGATTTTTTAGATTCTTTAGATTCTTTAGATTCTTTAGATTCTTTAGATTCTTTAGATTCTTTAGATTCTTTAGATTCTTTAGATTCTTTAGATTCTTTAGACTCTTTAGTTCCTTTAGATTCTTTAGATTCCTTAGATTCTTTAGATTCTGTAGTTTCTTTAGATTCTTTAGATTCTTTAGATTCTTTAGATTCTTTAGATTCTTTAGATTCTTTAGATTCTTTAGATCCTTTAGTTTCAGATTATTTAGATTTTTTAGATCCTTTAGATTCTTTAGAAACTTTGGATTTTTTAGATTCTTTTGATTCTTTAGATTTTTTAGATTCTTTAGATTCTTTAGATTCTTTAGATTCTTTAGATTCTTTAGATTCTTCAGATTATTTAGATTTTTTAGATTCTTTAGATTATTTAAGTACTTTAGATTATTTAGTTTCTTTAGATTCTTTAGATTCTTTTCATTAGATTCTTTAGATTCTTTTCTTTAGATTCTTTAGATTTTTTAGATTCTTTAGATTCTTTAGATTCTTTAGAATCTTTGGATTTTTTAGATTCTTTTGATTCTTTAGATTTTTTAGATTCTTTAGATTCTTTAGATTCATTAAATTCTTTAGATTCTTTAGATTCTTTAGATTCTTTAGATTCTTTAGATTCTTTAGATTCTTTAGTTTCTTTAGATACTTTAGATACTTTAGATTCTTTAGATTCTTTAGATTCTTTAGATTCTTTAGATTCTTTAGATTCTTAAGATTCTTTAGATTCTTTAGATTCTTTAGATTCTTTAGATTCTTTAGATTCTTTAGATTCTTTAGATTCTTTAGATTCATTAGATTCTTTAGATTCTTTAGATTCTTTAGATTCTTTAGATTCTTTAGATTCTTTAGATTCTTTAGATTCTTTAGATTCTTTAGATTCTTTGGATTCTTTAGATTCTTTAGTTTCTTTAGATTTTTTAGATTCTTTAGATTCTTTAGATTCTTTAGATTCTTTGGATTCTTTAGATTCTTTAGATTCTTTAGATTCTTTAGATTCTTTAGATTCTTTAGATTCTTTAGATTCTTTAGATTCTTTAGATTCTTTAGATTCTTTAGATTCTTTAGATTCTTTAAATTCTTTAGATTCTTTAGATTCTTTAGATTCTTTAGATTCTTTAGATTCTTTAGATTCTTTAGATTCTTTAGATTCTTTAGATTCTTTATTTTCTTTTGATTCTTTAGATTAATAGATTTTTTAGATTCCTTGGATTTTTTAGATTTTTTAGATTCTTTAGATTTTTTAGATTCTTTAGATTCTTTAGATTCTTTAGATTCTTTAGATTCTTTAGATTCTTTAGATTCTTTAGATTCTTTAGATTCTTTAGATTCTTTAGATTCTTTAGATTCTTTAGATTCTTTAGATTCTTTAGATTCTTTAGATTCTTTAGATTCTTTAGATTCTTTAGATTCTTTAGATTCTTTAGATTCTTTAGATTCTTTAAATTCTTTAGATTCTTTAGATACTTTAGATGCTTTAGATTCTTTAGATTCTTTAGATTCCTTAGATTCTCTAGATTCTATAGATTCTTTAGATTCTTTAAATTCTTTAGATTCTTTAGATTCCTTAGATTCTTTCGATTAATAGATTTTTAGATTCCTTGGATTTTTTAGATTTTTTTGATTCTTTAGATTTTTTAGATTCTTTAGATTCTTTAGATACTTTGGATTTTATAGACTCCTTAGATTCTTTAAATTCTTTAGGTTCTTTAGATTCTTTAGATTCTTTAGATCCTTTAGTTTCTTTTGATTCTTTAGATTAATACATTTTTTAGATTCCATGTATTCTTTAGATTTTTTAGATTCTCTAGATTCTTTAGATTCTTTGGATTCTTTAGATTCTTTAGATTCTTTAGATTCTTTAGATTCTTTAGATTCTTTAGATTCTTTGGATTCTTTAGATTCTTTAGATTCTTTAGATTCTTTAGATTCTTTAGATTCTTTAGATTCTTTAGATTGTTTAGATACTTTAGATTCTTTAGATTCTGTAGATTCTTTAGATTCTTTAGATTCTTTAGATTCTTTAGATTCTTTAGATTCTTTAGATTCTTTAGATTCTTTAGATTCTTTAGATTCTTTAGATTCTTTAGATTATTTAGATTCTATAGATTCTTTAGGTTCTTTAGATTCTTTAGTTCCTTTAGATTCTTTAGATTCTTTAGATTCTTTAGATTCTTTAGATTCTTTAGATTCTTTAGATTCTTTAGATTCTTTAGATTCTTTAGATTCTTTAGATTCTTTAGATTCTTTAGACTCTTTAGTTCCTTTAGATTCTTTAGATTCCTTAGATTCTTTAGATTCTGTAGTTTCTTTAGATTCTTTAGATTCTTTAGATTCTTTAGATTCTTTAGATTCTTTAGATTCTTTAGATTCTTTAGATCCTTTAGTTTCAGATTATTTAGATTTTTTAGATCCTTTAGATTCTTTAGAAACTTTGGATTTTTTAGATTCTTTTGATTCTTTAGATTTTTTAGATTCTTTAGATTCTTTAGATTCTTTAGATTCTTTAGATTCTTCAGATTATTTAGATTTTTTAGATTCTTTAGATTATTTAAGTACTTTAGATTATTTAGTTTCTTTAGATTCTTTAGATTCTTTTCATTAGATTCTTTAGATTCTTTTCTTTAGATTCTTTAGATTTTTTAGATTCTTTAGATTCTTTAGATTCTTTAGAATCTTTGGATTTTTTAGATTCTTTTGATTCTTTAGATTTTTTAGATTCTTTAGATTCTTTAGATTCATTAAATTCTTTAGATTCTTTAGATTCTTTAGATTCTTTAGATTCTTTAGATTCTTTATATTCTTTAGTTTCTTTAGATACTTTAGATACTTTAGATTCTTTAGATTCTTTAGATTCTTTAGATTCTTAAATTCTTTAGATTCTTTAGATTCTTTAGATTCTTTAGATTCTTTAGATTCTTTTCTTTAGATTCTTTAGATTTTTTAGATTCTTTAGATTCTTTAGATTCTTTAGAATCTTTGGATTTTTTAGATCCTTTAGATTCTTCAGATTCTTTAGTTTTTTTAGATTCTTTAGATTCTTTAAATTCTTTAGATTCTTTAGATTCTTTAGATTCTTTAGATTCTTTAGATTCTTTAGATTATTTAGATTCTATAGATTCTTTAGATTCTTTAGATTCTTTAGTTCCTTTAGATTCTTTAGATTCTTTAGATTCTTTAGATTCTGTAGATTCTTTAGATTCTTTGGATTCTTTAGATTCTTTAGACTCTTTAGTTCCATTAGATTCTTTAGATTCTTTAGATTCTTTAGATTCTGTAGATTCTTTAGATTCTTTAGATTCTTTAGATTCTTTAGATTCTTTAGATTCTTTAGATTCTTTAGATTCTTTAAATTCTTTAGATCCTTTAGTTTCAGATTATTTAGATTTTTTAGATTCTTTAGATTCTTTAGAAACTTTGGATTTTTTAGATTCTTTTGATTCTTTAGATTTTTTAGATTCTTTAGATTCTTTAGATTCTTTAGATTCTTTAGATTCTTCAGATTATTTAGATTTTTTAGATTCTTTAGATTATTTAAGTTCTTTAGATTATTTAGTTTCTTTAGATTCTTTAGATTTTTTCATTAGATTCTTTAGATTCTTTTCTTTAGATTCTTTAGATTTTTTAGATTCTTTAGATTCTTTAGATTCTTTAGAATCTTTGGATTTTTTAGATTCTTTTGATTCTTTAGATTTTTTAGATTCTTTAGATTCTTTAGATTCTTTAGATTCATTAAATTCTTTAGATTCTTTAGATTCTTTAGATTCTTTAGATTCTTTAGATTCTTTAGATTCTTTAGATTCTTTAGATTCTTTAGATTCTTTAGATTCTTTAGATTCTTTAGATTCTTTAGATTTTTTAGATTCTTTAGATTCTTTAGATTCTTTAGATTCTTTAGATTCTTTAAATTCTTTAGATTCTTTAGATTCTTTAGATTCTTTAGATTCTTTAGATTCTTTAAATTCTTTAGATTCTTTAGATTCTTTAAATTCTTTAGATTCTTTAGATTCTTTAGATTCTTTAGATTCTTTAGATTCTTTAGATTCTTTAGATTCTTTAGATTCTTTAGATTCTTTAGATTCTTTAGATTCTTTAGATTCTTTAGATTCTTTAGATTCTTTAGATTCTTTAGATTCTTTAGATTCTTTAGATTCTTTAGATTCTTTAGTTTCTTTAGATTCTTTACATTCTTTAGATTCTTTAGATTCTTTAGATTCTTTAGATTCTTTAGATTCTTTAGATTCTTTAGATTCTTTAGATTCTTTAGATTCTTTAGATTCTTTAGATTCTGTAGATTTTTTAGATTCTTTAGATTCTTTAGATTCTTTAGATTCTTTGGATTCTTTAGATTCTTTAGATTCTTTAGATTCTTTAGATTCTTTAGATTCTTTAGATTCTTTAGATTCTTTAGATTCTTTAGATTCTTTAGATTCTTTAGATTCTTTAGATTCTTTGGATTCTTTAGATTCTTTAGATTCTGTAGATTTTTTAGATTCTTTAGATTCTTTAGATTCTTTGGATTCTTTAGATTCTTTAGATTCTTTAGATTCTTTAGATTCTTTAGATTCTTTAGATCCTTTAGTTTCTTTTGATACTTTAGATTCTTTAGATTTTTTAGATTCTTCAGATTCTTTAGATCCCTTAGATTCTTTAGATTCTTTAGATTCTTTAGATTCTTTAGATTCTTTAGATTCTTTAGATTATTTAGATTCTATAGATTCTTTAGATTCTTTAGATTCTTTAGTTCCTTTAGATTCTTTACATTCTTTAGATTCTTTAGATTCTTTAGATTCTTTAGATTCTTTAGATTCTTTAGATTCTTTAGATTCTTTAGATTCTTTAGATTCTTTAGATTCTTTAGATTCTTTAGATTCTTTAGATTCTGTAGATTCTTTAGATTCTTTAGATTCTTTAGATTCTTTAGATTCTTTAGATTCTTTAGATTCTTTAGATTCTTTAGATTCTTTAGATTCTTTAGATTCTTTAGATTCTTTAGATTCTTTAGATTCTTTAGATTCTTTAGATTCTTTAGATTCTTTAGATTCTTTAGATTCTTTAGATCCTTTAGTTTCTTTTGATAATTTAGATTCTTTAGATTTTTTAGATTCTTTAAATTTTTTAGATTCATTAGATTTTTTAGATTCTGTAGATTCTTTAGATTCTTTAGATTCTGTAGATTCTTTAGATTCTTTAGATTCTTTAGATTCTTTAGATTCTTTAGATTCTTTAGATTCTTTAGATTCTTTAGATTCTTTAGATTCTTTAGATTCTTTAGATTCTTTAGATTCTTTAGATTCTTTAGATTCTTTAGATTCTTTAGATTCTTTAGATTCTTTAGATTCTTTAGATTCTTTAGATCCTTTAGTTTCTTTTGATAATTTAGATTCTTTAGATTTTTTAGATTCTTTAAATTTTTTAGATTCATTAGATTTTTTAGATTCTTTAGATTCTTTAGATTCTTTAGATTCTTTAGATTCTTTAGATTCTTTAGATTCTTTAGATTCTTTAGATTTTTTAGATTCTTTAGATTCTTTAGATTCTTTAGATTCTTTAGATTCTTTAGATTCTTTAGATTCTTTAGATTCTTTAGTTTCTTTAGATTCTTTAGATTCTTTAGATTCTTTAGATTCTTTAGATTCTTTAGATTCTTTAGATTCTTTAGATTCTTTAGATTCTTTAGATTCTTTAGATTCATTAGATTCTTAAGATTCTTTAGATTCTTTAGATTCTTTAGATTCTTTAGATTCTTTAGATTCTTTAGATTCTGTAGATTCTTTAGATTCTTTAGATTCTTTAGATTCTTTAGATTCTTTAGATTCTTTAGATTCTTTAGATTCTTTAGATTCTTTAGATTCTTTAGATTCTTTAGATTCTTTAGATTCTTTAGATTCTTTAGATTCTTTAGATTCTTTAGATTCTTTAGATTCTTTAGTTTCTTTTGATACTTTAGATTCTTTAGATTTTTTAGATTCTTTAAATTTTTTAGATTCATTAGATTTTTTAGATTCTTTAGATTCTTTAGATTCTTTAGATTCTTTAGATTCTTTAGATTCTTTAGATTCTTTAGATTCTTTAGATTCTTTAGATTCTTTTGATTCTTTAGATTCTTTAGATTCTTTAGATTCTTTAGATTCTTTAGTTTCTTTAGATTCTTTACATTCTTTAGATTCTTTAGATTCTTTAGATTCTTTAGATTCTTTAGATTCTTTAGATTCTTTAGATTCTTTAGATTCTTTAGATTCTTTAGATTCTTTAGATTCTTTAGATTCTTTAGATTCTTTAGATTCTTTAGATTCTTTAGATTCTTTAGATTCTTTAGATTCTTTAGTTTCAGATTATTTAGATTTTTTAGATTCTTTAGATTCTTTAGATTCTTTAGAAACTTTGGATTTTTTAGATTCTTTTGATTCTTTAGATTTTTTAGATTCTTTAGATTCTTTAGATTCTTTAGATTCTTTAGATTCTTTAGATTCTTCAGATTATTTAGATTTTTTAGATTCTTTAGATTATTTAAGTTCTTTAGATTATTTAGTTTATTTAGATTTTTTAGATTCTTTTCATTAGATTCTTTAGATTCTTTTCTTTAGATTCTTTAGATTTTTTAGATTCTTTAGATTCTTTAGATTCTTTAGAATCTTTGGATTTTTTAGATCCTTTAGATTCTTTAGATTCTTTAGTTTTTTTAGATTCTTTAGATTCTTTAAATTCTTTAGATTCTTTAGATTCTTTAGATTCTGTAGATTCTTTAGATTCTTTAGATTCTTTAGATTCTTTAGATTCTTTAGATTCTTTAGATTCTTTAGATTCTTTAGATTCTTTAGATTCTTTAGATTCTTTAGATTCTTTAGATTCTTTAGATTCTTTAGATTCTTTAGATTCTTTAGATTATTTAGATTCTATAGATTCTTTAGGTTCTTTAGATTCTTTAGTTCCTTTAGATTTTTTAGATTCTTTAGATTCTTTAGATTCTTTAGATTCTTTAGATTCTTTAGATTCTTTAGATTCTTTAGATTCTTTAGATTCTTTAGATTCTTTAGACTCTTTAGTTCCTTTAGATTCTTTAGATTCCTTAGATTCTTTAGATTCTGTAGTTTCTTTAGATTCTTTAGATTCTTTAGATTCTTTAGATTCTTTAGATTCTTTAGATTCTTTAGATTCTTTAGATCCTTTAGTTTCAGATTATTTAGATTTTTTAGATCCTTTAGATTCTTTAGAAACTTTGGATTTTTTAGATTCTTTTGATTCTTTAGATTTTTTAGATTCTTTAGATTCTTTAGATTCTTTAGATTCTTTAGATTCTTTAGATTCTTCAGATTATTTAGATTTTTTAGATTCTTTAGATTATTTAAGTACTTTAGATTATTTAGTTTCTTTAGATTCTTTAGATTCTTTTCATTAGATTCTTTAGATTCTTTTCTTTAGATTCTTTAGATTTTTTAGATTCTTTAGATTCTTTAGATTCTTTAGAATCTTTGGATTTTTTAGATTCTTTTGATTCTTTAGATTTTTTAGATTCTTTAGATTCTTTAGATTCATTAAATTCTTTAGATTCTTTAGATTCTTTAGATTCTTTAGATTCTTTAGATTCTTTAGATTCTTTAGTTTCTTTAGATACTTTAGATACTTTAGATTCTTTAGATTCTTTAGATTCTTTAGATTCTTTAGATTCTTTAGATTCTTTAGATTCTTTAGATTCTTTAGATTCTTTAGATTCTTTAGATTCTTTAGATTCTTTAGATTCTTTAGATTCATTAGATTCTTTAGATTCTTTAGATTCTTTAGATTCTTTAGATTCTTTAGATTCTTTAGATTCTTTAGATTCTTTAGATTCTTTGGATTCTTTAGATTCTTTAGTTTCTTTAGATTTTTTAGATTCTTTAGATTCTTTAGATTCTTTAGATTCTTTGGATTCTTTAGATTCTTTAGATTCTTTAGATTCTTTAGATTCTTTAGATTCTTTAGATTCTTTAGATTCTTTAGATTCTTTAGATTCTTTAGATTCTTTAGATTCTTTAGATTCTTTAGATTCTTTAAATTCTTTAGATTCTTTAGATTCTTTAGATTCTTTAGATTCTTTAGATTCTTTAGATTCTTTAGATTCTTTAGATTCTTTAGATTCTTTATTTTCTTTTGATTCTTTAGATTAATAGATTTTTTAGATTCCTTGGATTTTTTAGATTTTTTAGATTCTTTAGATTTTTTAGATTCTTTAGATTCTTTAGATTCTTTAGATTCTTTAGATTCTTTAGATTCTTTAGATTCTTTAGATTCTTTAGATTCTTTAGATTCTTTAGATTCTTTAGATTCTTTAGATTCTTTAGATTCTTTAGATTCTTTAGATTCTTTAGATTCTTTAGATTCTTTAGATTCTTTAGATTCTTTAGATTCTTTAGATTCTTTAGATTCTTTAAATTCTTTAGATTCTTTAGATACTTTAGATGCTTTAGATTCTTTAGATTCTTTAGATTCCTTAGATTCTCTAGATTCTATAGATTCTTTAGATTCTTTAAATTCTTTAGATTCTTTAGATTCCTTAGATTCTTTCGATTAATAGATTTTTAGATTCCTTGGATTTTTTAGATTTTTTTGATTCTTTAGATTTTTTAGATTCTTTAGATTCTTTAGATACTTTGGATTTTATAGACTCCTTAGATTCTTTAAATTCTTTAGGTTCTTTAGATTCTTTAGATTCTTTAGATCCTTTAGTTTCTTTTGATTCTTTAGATTAATACATTTTTTAGATTCCATGTATTCTTTAGATTTTTTAGATTTTCTAGATTCTTTAGATTCTTTGGATTCTTTAGATTCTTTAGATTCTTTAGATTCTTTAGATTCTTTAGATTCTTTAGATTCTTTAGATTCTTTAGATTCTTTAGATTCTTTAGATTCTTTAGATTCTTTAGATTGTTTAGATACTTTAGATTCTTTAGATTCTGTAGATTCTTTAGATTCTTTAGATTCTTTAGATTCTTTAGATTCTTTAGATTCTTTAGATTCTTTAGATTCTTTAGATTCTTTAGATTCTTTAGATTCTTTAGATTATTTAGATTCTATAGATTCTTTAGGTTCTTTAGATTCTTTAGTTCCTTTAGATTCTTTAGATTCTTTAGATTCTTTAGATTCTTTAGATTCTTTAGATTCTTTAGATTCTTTAGATTCTTTAGATTCTTTAGATTCTTTAGATTCTTTAGATTCTTTAGACTCTTTAGTTCCTTTAGATTCTTTAGATTCCTTAGATTCTTTAGATTCTGTAGTTTCTTTAGATTCTTTAGATTCTTTAGATTCTTTAGATTCTTTAGATTCTTTAGATTCTTTAGATTCTTTAGATCCTTTAGTTTCAGACTATTTAGATTTTTTAGATCCTTTAGATTCTTTAGAAACTTTGGATTTTTTAGATTCTTTTGATTCTTTAGATTTTTTAGATTCTTTAGATTCTTTAGATTCTTTAGATTCTTTAGATTCTTTAGATTCTTCAGATTATTTAGATTTTTTAGATTCTTTAGATTATTTAAGTACTTTAGATTATTTAGTTTCTTTAGATTCTTTAGATTCTTTTCATTAGATTCTTTAGATTCTTTTCTTTAGATTCTTTAGATTTTTTAGATTCTTTAGATTCTTTAGATTCTTTAGAATCTTTGGATTTTTTAGATTCTTTTGATTCTTTAGATTTTTTAGATTCTTTAGATTCATTAAATTCTTTAGATTCTTTAGATTCTTTAGATTCTTTAGATTCTTTAGATTCTTTAGATTCTTTAGTTTCTTTAGATACTTTAGATACTTTAGATTCTTTAGATTCTTTAGATTCTTTAGATTCTTAAATTCTTTAGATTCTTTAGATTCTTTAGATTCTTTAGATTCTTTAGATTCTTTTCTTTAGATTCTTTAGATTTTTTAGATTCTTTAGATTCTTTAGATTCTTTAGAATCTTTGGATTTTTTAGATCCTTTAGATTCTTCAGATTTTTTAGTTTTTTTAGATTCTTTAGATTCTTTAAATTCTTTAGATTCTTTAGATTCTTTAGATTCTTTAGATTCTTTAGATTCTTTAGATTATTTAGATTCTATAGATTCTTTAGATTCTTTAGATTCTTTAGTTCCTTTAGATTCTTTAGATTCTTTAGATTCTTTAGATTCTGTAGATTCTTTAGATTCTTTGGATTCTTTAGATTCTTTAGACTCTTTAGTTCCATTAGATTCTTTAGATTCTTTAGATTCTTTAGATTCTGTAGATTCTTTAGATTCTTTAGATTCTTTAGATTCTTTAGATTCTTTAGATTCTTTAGATTCTTTAGATTCTTTAAATTCTTTAGATCCTTTAGTTTCAGATTATTTAGATTTTTTAGATTCTTTAGATTCTTTAGAAACTTTGGATTTTTTAGATTCTTTTGATTCTTTAGATTTTTTAGATTCTTTAGATTCTTTAGATTCTTTAGATTCTTTAGATTCTTCAGATTATTTAGATTTTTTAGATTCTTTAGATTATTTAAGTTCTTTAGATTATTTAGTTTCTTTAGATTCTTTAGATTTTTTCATTAGATTCTTTAGATTCTTTTCTTTAGATTCTTTAGATTTTTTAGATTCTTTAGATTCTTTAGATTCTTTAGAATCTTTGGATTTTTTAGATTCTTTTGATTCTTTAGATTTTTTAGATTCTTTAGATTCTTTAGATTCTTTAGATTCATTAAATTCTTTAGATTCTTTAGATTCTTTAGATTCTTTAGATTCTTTAGATTCTTTAGATTCTTTAGATTCTTTAGATTCTTTAGATTCTTTAGATTCTTTAGATTCTTTAGATTCTTTAGATTTTTTAGATTCTTTAGATTCTTTAGATTCTTTAGATTCTTTAGATTCTTTAAATTCTTTAGATTCTTTAGATTCTTTAGATTCTTTAGATTCTTTAAATTCTTTAGATTCTTTAGATTCTTTAAATTCTTTAGATTCTTTAGATTCTTTAGATTCTTTAGATTCTTTAGATTCTTTAGATTCTTTAGATTCTTTAGATTCTTTAGATTCTTTAGATTCTTTAGATTCTTTAGATTCTTTAGATTCTTTAGATTCTTTAGATTCTTTAGATTCTTTAGATTCTTTAGATTCTTTAGATTCTTTAGATTTTTTAGATTCTTTAGATTCTTTAGTTTCTTTAGATTCTTTACATTCTTTAGATTCTTTAGATTCTTTAGATTCTTTAGATTCTTTAGATTCTTTAGATTCTTTAGATTCTTTAGATTCTTTAGATTCTTTAGATTCTTTAGATTCTTTAGATTCTGTAGATTTTTTAGATTCTTTAGATTCTTTAGATTCTTTAGATTCTTTGGATTCTTTAGATTCTTTAGATTCTTTAGATTCTTTAGATTCTTTAGATTCTTTAGATTCTTTAGATTCTTTAGATTCTTTAGATTCTTTAGATTCTTTAGATTCTTTGGATTCTTTAGATTCTTTAGATTCTGTAGATTTTTTAGATTCTTTAGATTCTTTAGATTCTTTGGATTCTTTAGATTCTTTAGATTCTTTAGATTCTTTAGATTCTTTAGATTCTTTAGATTCTTTAGATCCTTTAGTTTCTTTTGATACTTTAGATTCTTTAGATTTTTTAGATTCTTCAGATTCTTTAGATCCCTTAGATTCTTTAGATTCTTTAGATTCTTTAGATTCTTTAGATTCTTTAGATTCTTTAGATTATTTAGATTCTATAGATTCTTTAGATTCTTTAGATTCTTTAGTTCCTTTAGATTCTTTACATTCTTTAGATTCTTTAGATTCTTTAGATTCTTTAGATTCTTTAGATTCTTTAGATTCTTTAGATTCTTTAGATTCTTTAGATTCTTTAGATTCTTTAGATTCTTTAGATTCTTTAGATTCTGTAGATTCTTTAGATTCTTTAGATTCTTTAGATTCTTTAGATTCTTTAGATTCTTTAGATTCTTTAGATTCTTTAGATTCTTTAGATTCTTTAGATTCTTTAGATTCTTTAGATTCTTTAGATTCTTTAGATTCTTTAGATTCTTTAGATTCTTTAGATTCTTTAGATTCTTTAGATCCTTTAGTTTCTTTTGATAATTTAGATTCTTTAGATTTTTTAGATTCTTTAAATTTTTTAGATTCATTAGATTTTTTAGATTCTGTAGATTCTTTAGATTCTTTAGATTCTGTAGATTCTTTAGATTCTTTAGATTCTTTAGATTCTTTAGATTCTTTAGATTCTTTAGATTCTTTAGATTCTTTAGATTCTTTAGATTCTTTAGATTTTTTAGATTCTTTAGATTCTTTAGATTCTTTAGATTCTTTAGATTCTTTAGATTCTTTAGTTTCTTTAGATTCTTTAGATTCTTTAGATTCTTTAGATTCTTTAGATTCTTTAGATTCTTTAGATTCTTTAGATTCTTTAGATTCTTTAGATTCTTTAGATTCTTTAGATTCTTTAGATTCTTTAGATTCTTTAGATTCATTAGATTCTTTAGATTCTTTAGATTCTTTAGATTCTTTAGATTCTTTAGATTCTTTAGATTCTTTAGATTCTTTAGATTCTTTAGATTCTGTAGATTCTTTAGATTCTTTAGATTCTTTAGATTCTTTAGATTCTTTAGATTCTTTAGATTCTTTAGATTCTTTAGATTCTTTAGATTCTTTAGATTCTTTAGATTCTTTAGATTCTTTAGATTCTTTAGATTCTTTAGATTCTTTAGATTCTTTAGATTCTTTAGATTCTTTAGATCCTTTAGTTTCTTTTGATACTTTAGATTCTTTAGATTTTTTAGATTCTTTAAATTTTTTAGATTCATTAGATTTTTTAGATTCTTTAGATTCTTTAGATTCTTTAGATTCTTTAGATTCTTTAGATTCTTTAGATTCTTTAGATTCTTTAGATTCTTTAGATTCTTTAGATTCTTTAGATTCTTTTGATTCTTTAGATTCTTTAGATTCTTTAGATTCTTTAGATTCTTTAGATTCTTTAGTTTCTTTAGATTCTTTACATTCTTTAGATTCTTTAGATTCTTTAGGTTCTTTAGATTCTTTAGATTCTTTAGATTCTTTAGATTCTTTAGATTCTTTAGATTCTTTAGATTCTTTAGATTCTTTAGATTCTTTAGATTCTTTAGATTCTTTAGATTCTTTAGATTCTTTAGATTCTTTAGATTCTTTAGATTCTGTAGATTTTTTAGATTCTTTAGATTCTTTAGATTCTTTGGATTCTTTAGATTTTTTAGATTCTTTAGATTCTTTAGATTCTTTAGATTCTTTAGATTCTTTAGATCCTTTAGTTTCTTTTGATACTTTAGATTAATAGATTTTTTAGATTCCATGTATTCTTTAGATTTTTTACATTCTCTAGATTCTTTAGAATGTTTAGATTCTTCAGATTCTTTAGATCCCTTAGATTATTTAGATTCTTTAGATTCTTTAGTTCCTTTAGATTCTTTAGATTCTTTAGATTATTTAGATTCTATAGATTCTTTAGATCCTTTAGATTCTTTAGATTCTTTAGATTCTTTAGATTGTTTAGATTCTTTAGATTCTTTAGATTCTTTAGATTCTTTAGATTCTTTAGATTCTTTAGATTCTTTAGATTCTTTAGATTCTTTAGATTCTTTAGATTCTTTAGATTCTTTAGATTCTTTAGATTCTTTAGATTCTTTAGATTCTTTAGACTCTTTAGTTCCTTTAGATTCTTTAGATTCTTTAGATTCTTTAGATTCTTTAGATTCTTTAGATTCTTTAGATTCTTTAGATTCTTTAGATTCTTTAGATTCTTTAGATTCTTTAGATTCTTTAGATTCTTTAGATTCTTTAGATTCTTTAGATTCTTTAGATTCTTTAGATTCTTTAGATTCTTTAGATTCTTTAGATCCTTTAGTTTCTTTTGATACTTTAGATTCTTTAGATGTTTTATATTCTTCAGATTCTTTAGATCCCTTAGATTCTTTAGATTCTTTAGATTCTTTAGATTCTTTAGATTCTTTAGATTCTTTAGATTATTTAGATTCTATAGATTCTTTAGATTCTTTAGATTCTTTAGTTCCTTTAGATTCTTTACATTCTTTAGATTCTTTAGATTCTTTAGATTCTTTAGATTCTTTAGATTCTTTAGATTCTTTAGATTCTTTAGATTCTTTAGATTCTTTAGATTCTTTAGATTCTTTAGATTCTTTAGATTCTTTAGATTCTTTAGATTCTTTAGATTCTTTATTTTCTTTTGATTCTTTAGATTAATAGATTTTTTAGATTCCTTGGATTTTTTAGATTTTTTAGATTCTTTAGATTTTTTAGATTCTTTAGATTCTTTGGATTCTTTAGATTCTTTAGATTCTTTAGATTCTTTAGAATCTTTAGATTCTTTAGATTCTTTAGATTCTTTAGATTCTTTAGATTCTTTAGATTCATTAGATTCTTTAGATTCTTTAGATTCTTTAGATTCTTTAGATTCTTTAGATTCTTTAGATTCTTTAGATTCTTTAGATTCTTTAGATTCTTTAGATTCTTTAGATTCGTTAAATTCTTTAGATTCTTTAGATTCTTTAGATGCTTTAGATTCTTTAGATTCTTTAGATTCCTTAGATTCTCTAGATTCTATAGATTCTTTAGATTCTTTAAATTCTTTAGATTCTTTAGATTCCTTAGATTCTTTCGATTAATAGATTTTTAGATTCCTTGGATTTTTTAGATTTTTTTGATTCTTTAGATTTTTTAGATTCTTTAGATTCTTTAGATACTTTGGATTTTATAGATTCCTTAGATTCTTTAAATTCTTTAGGTTCTTTAGATTCTTTAGATACTTTAGATCCTTTAGTTTCTTTTGATTCTTTAGATTAATACATTTTTTAGATTCCATGTATTCTTTAGATTTTTTAGATTCTCTAGATTCTTTAGATTCTTTGGATTCTTTAGATTCTTTAGATTCTTTAGATTCTTTAGATTCTTTAGATTCTTTAGATTCTTTAGATTCTTTAGATTCTTTAGATTCTGTAGATTCTTTAGATTCTTTAGATTCTTTAGATTCTTTAGATTCTTTAGATTCTTTACATTATTTATATTCTATAGATTCTTTAGATTCTTTAGATTCTTTAGTTCCTTTAGATTCTTTAGATTCTTTAGATTCTTTAGATTCTTTGGATTCTTTAGATTCTTTAGATTCTTTAGATTCTTTAGATTCTTTAGACTCTTTAGTTCCTTTAGATTCTTTAGATTCTTTAGATTCTTTAGATTCTTTAGATTCTTTAGATTCTTTAGATTCTTTAGATTCTTTAGATTCTTTAGATTCTGTAGATTTTTTAGATTCTTTAGATTCTTTAGATTCTTTGGATTCTTTAGATTTTTTAGATTCTTTAGATTCTTTAGATTCTTTAGATTCTTTAGATTCTTTAGATCCTTTAGTTTCTTTTGATACTTTAGATTAATAGATTTTTTAGATTCCATGTATTCTTTAGATTTTTTACATTCTCTAGATTCTTTAGAATGTTTAGATTCTTCAGATTCTTTAGATCCCTTAGATTATTTAGATTCTTTAGATTCTTTAGTTCCTTTAGATTCTTTAGATTCTTTAGATTATTTAGATTCTATAGATTCTTTAGATCCTTTAGATTCTTTAGATTCTTTAGATTCTTTAGATTGTTTAGATTCTTTAGATTCTTTAGATTCTTTAGATTCTTTAGATTCTTTAGATTCTTTAGATTCTTTAGATTCTTTAGATTCTTTAGATTCTTTAGATTCTTTAGATTCTTTAGATTCTTTAGATTCTTTAGATTCTTTAGATTCTTTAGATTCTTTAGACTCTTTAGTTCCTTTAGATTCTTTAGATTCTTTAGATTCTTTAGATTCTTTAGATTCTTTAGATTCTTTAGATTCTTTAGATTCTTTAGATTCTTTAGATTCTTTAGATTCTTTAGATTCTTTAGATTCTTTAGATTCTTTAGATTCTTTAGATTCTTTAGATTCTTTAGATTCTTTAGATTCTTTAGATTCTTTAGATTCTTTAGATTCTTTAGATCCTTTAGTTTCTTTTGATACTTTAGATTCTTTAGATGTTTTATATTCTTCAGATTCTTTAGATCCCTTAGATTCTTTAGATTCTTTAGATTCTTTAGATTCTTTAGATTCTTTAGATTCTTTAGATTATTTAGATTCTATAGATTCTTTAGATTCTTTAGATTCTTTAGTTCCTTTAGATTCTTTACATTCTTTAGATTCTTTAGATTCTTTAGATTCTTTAGATTCTTTAGATTCTTTAGATTCTTTAGATTCTTTAGATTCTTTAGATTCTTTAGATTCTTTAGATTCTTTAGATTCTTTAGATTCTTTAGATTCTTTAGATTCTTTAGATTCTTTATTTTCTTTTGATTCTTTAGATTAATAGATTTTTTAGATTCCTTGGATTTTTTAGATTTTTTAGATTCTTTAGATTTTTTAGATTCTTTAGATTCTTTGGATTCTTTAGATTCTTTAGATTCTTTAGATTCTTTAGAATCTTTAGATTCTTTAGATTCTTTAGATTCTTTAGATTCTTTAGATTCTTTAGATTCATTAGATTCTTTAGATTCTTTAGATTCTTTAGATTCTTTAGATTCTTTAGATTCTTTAGATTCTTTAGATTCTTTAGATTCTTTAGATTCTTTAGATTCTTTAGATTCGTTAAATTCTTTAGATTCTTTAGATTCTTTAGATGCTTTAGATTCTTTAGATTCTTTAGATTCCTTAGATTCTCTAGATTCTATAGATTCTTTAGATTCTTTAAATTCTTTAGATTCTTTAGATTCCTTAGATTCTTTCGATTAATAGATTTTTAGATTCCTTGGATTTTTTAGATTTTTTTGATTCTTTAGATTTTTTAGATTCTTTAGATTCTTTAGATACTTTGGATTTTATAGATTCCTTAGATTCTTTAAATTCTTTAGGTTCTTTAGATTCTTTAGATACTTTAGATCCTTTAGTTTCTTTTGATTCTTTAGATTAATACATTTTTTAGATTCCATGTATTCTTTAGATTTTTTAGATTCTCTAGATTCTTTAGATTCTTTGGATTCTTTAGATTCTTTAGATTCTTTAGATTCTTTAGATTCTTTAGATTCTTTAGATTCTTTAGATTCTTTAGATTCTTTAGATTCTGTAGATTCTTTAGATTCTTTAGATTCTTTAGATTCTTTAGATTCTTTAGATTCTTTACATTATTTATATTCTATAGATTCTTTAGATTCTTTAGATTCTTTAGTTCCTTTAGATTCTTTAGATTCTTTAGATTCTTTAGATTCTTTGGATTCTTTAGATTCTTTAGATTCTTTAGATTCTTTAGATTCTTTAGACTCTTTAGTTCCTTTAGATTCTTTAGATTCTTTAGATTCTTTAGATTCTGTAGTTTCTTTAGATTCTTTAGATTCTTTAGATTCTTTAGATTCTTTAGATTCTTTAGATTCTTTAGATTCTTTAGATTCTTTAGATCCTTTAGTTTCAGATTATTTAGATTTTTTAGATTCTTTAGATTCTTTAGAAACTTTGGATTTTTTAGATTCTTTTGATTCTTTAGATTTTTTAGATTCTTTAGATTCTTTAGATTCTTTAGATTCTTTAGATTCTTCAGATTATTTAGATTTTTTAGATTCTTTAGATTATTTAAGTACTTTAGATTATTTAGTTTCTTTAGATTCTTTAGATTCTTTTCATTAGATTCTTTAGATTCTTTTCTTGAGATTCTTTAGATTTTTTAGATTCTTTAGATTCTTTAGATTCTTTAGAATCTTTGGATTTTTTAGATTCTTTTGATTCTTTAGATTTTTTAGATTCT